>NC_137456.1:346259834-346641911 GCF_964235325.1 Thermobia domestica | reverse complement strand
CCCCCAGAAGTCGGTCCTGGATCCGCCTCTGACTCTCGGTGGACCAATAAGAAGAGTTCTGGCTATTTATGTCATCATTCAAATGAAACAACGCTCCGTCGGTGTAAAAGACCTTATCCAATATGTCTACACCATTATCTCTAATCGAGGGATTGAACCAATAACAGTACCTCACTCGTGCTTCATTATCAGTGTCATTTAGTTTTTGTACAGTACGAATTCTGTATGGGTGCATTTTCAACTTGTGTATGGCTCTGTGAGCGGTAGTTTTAGGTAAGCTGGATTGCACTGCAAGATTCCGAATAGACTTCTTTAGAGAATGTGTCATTCGTACATCTACATTGTAAAGGGCCTCTGCAGATAGTACAGTAGGTCTTCCTGGGCAAGACTTGTCACAAACAGAACCAGTCTTATGAAATCGTTGTACAAGAAAGTAATGTGTCAAGCACAAGAAAGTAATTCACTTCAAGTTCATTCCTCAGATGTTTTCTGCACTACGCCAAAAAAAAAAAAAAAAAAAAAAATCCTGCATTGGTGAACCCAAAGCACGCCCTGCTGCAACAGGATAACGCAAAAGCACACTTGATTCGAAAATTTCAACAAAAATGCAGGAACTAGATGACATCGAACTGATGTCAGAACCCGGCATATGGTTTTGATCTTTGTTGTGTGACTAAATTTATTTGTTCTCGGAAAAGAAAAAAAAAAGTATAGTCTTAACAGAAGTAAGCCTCTTAGATAGGTAACTGTCCAAGGTGTTTACGAGCTGGCTACCTTGCTTTCTGACTGTTCTGTGGAAGGTGCTGTCATCCACGAGCTTTCGTGGTTGCACAGCAAACCTCCCCCTCTTCAGTTATCAAGCAAAGGTAAGAAAAGATAGGACTACGTTTTATATTTTGTAGTCAATTTCTACTTAAAAGCATGTTATCACTATATTTTCATTATAATTTAGTGCTACGAAACATTTCGAAAGTGAATAGTGCATTGAAATTATGAAATGAAAGTTCAAAGAAAGTTATATTGTGTTATAAGCGAAATTAAGAATGAAAACTGTTAGTGGATACCTGTTTGATGTACTTGAAACAAGTTCGAATAGGAAAGTACAGATGTTAAGATACCTGGACCTTTGGTATGTATTCTTTTCTTTATTACTTTTGGCATGCAGACGAAAAAGGACAATTTATTTTGGGTATAAATTATTTCATTGGATAACATGCTATTCAGATATTGAATATACCACTTGTCATTTGATTGATTTTGCAGATAGGGATTTTTTTTTTTTTTTTTTTACTTTTTCACAAAAGGGGCTGAAAATGCCAGCGTGGTACCAACGGGCCGATGAATGACAAAAAGGGCTGAATTTGGTACAATTGGACCAAGTGTGGTAACAGTGCTATGAATACACAGATAGTGATAGATTTAATGTAAAAAACAGTGAAAATAATCCTGATTCCTGATTGGTTATCTTAAGCTACTACAGCCAATCATGTTACTACAGTGACTAGTTTAAATCAAATTCAAGACAAAGAGATTATCTGAGGATCGTGGTAGTATAGAGAACTTCACAATTTGAGGCACGTGACCTGCCAACAGTGGCAGAATACATTTGCTGATTATATAAATTTTACCACCCTGACATACCCATAAACAGTTGGTTCAATTAATGAATTAAACATCACTAATCACTTTTAAAAAAATACGAGCGATTTTCAAATGACGATTAATTTCCGTTCATTCTATACACTAAATTTTCTGTTTTCTTTTCGAAAACAGTTGTGAAGAATCTGAAGTATAGAGAATTTAGGTGTAAAGAAATTTTGTATAAGCGAATTAGAAATATTAAAATGAGATAAAAAAAGGACTTGTTGATAAAAAGAAACAATTGGAGATCAAACATAAAGGAAATCAACTACACATTGGTGCAGTACATACAGGGTGGCACAAAAGTAGGTATACACCCATGCATTGATCAAGTATAACATTCTAACTTATAGGTTTATTTGCTTTGGCTGTTCCGAGCTTAAGATATTAGTAAAAAAGACATTAAGAACAAATAATAAAGAAACTAAGTCTACCTGATGGATAACAATCAGAAATTATATAAAAAGTAATGAGTTGATCGATACGGGACTGTATACCTACTTTTGGGCCACCCTGTATTATCACAGGAGATCCAATTGCCTCTTGTTTAAGTACTAGCGATCCTTCTTCCTCATGAGTAATCCTTGATAAGATACATTTCCTCCAATTCCATTTTTAAGCAGCAGGTCCCTTCTTATTCAGCGTCGATTCTGAAAAGAGACACTAAAACTGAAGAGTCCATTAGAAAAAGAGGGGATGTTCATTTTTAATAATTTTTCATTAAACGATTTTTAAAGTTCAAAACATTTTATTTCCTAAAGTAATCGTGAAAAAACTTCAAATTTGGTTTACAAGTTCGTTATTATATTGGAAACTAGCTTGCAAAATCTTTACGCTTAATGTATATTATTGTAAATAAAAGAATACAATAAAAACGACATGAGGTTGGTTTGTACTGGGAAAAAGAAGGGGTCTATTGCAGGCAAAATAATGAAAAAAAAGAGGATTGTTTGTCAAATTATAAACAATATTATTAAAAATAGATTAGTTTCTTCTCTTGTCATTTTTATTCTCCTTTACTCCGCTAATTATTTTTTTGGTAGTTCCATATAGAAGGTTTGAGCATCTGGGATTCATAAGACCTTCAAAGCTCGCAGATCTTGTCATTCTTCTTCCGAGATAGGCAACTTCCCTTTAAAAACCTATTCAAACTGTTCCCAACCGATTTAACCTGGTACTTTAATGTACAACGAAAATTTTGGAAATGTACTTTCATCCTCTAATCAGTATCAAGTATGGGAGAGTGGGGCAAGGAGAACATGTGGGATACAAGGTTCATTGACTATGTTGACCTGATAGTCAATGTCGTATAAACGAGTATCTGACATTGCTTACAGAAAGATACAGTTGCCTAAGCAAATTTGACGACATTAGAGTGTTAAAAATCAGGTTCTGGGGCAAGAGTGATATACTTTTAAATTATTTAGTACATAATAATTCATTGAATATACTTGTATTACACGCATGTCCATGACAGAACAAGATGGCATGAAAATATAAATTTTGGCCAAAAGTGGACATCCCTTCTTTTTCTACTGTAAGTGATGACGATACCGCCTTCTTCCATTTTACAAGGATTTTTTAAACGGCTATTGCAGGCTAACCGTAAACCTTTTCCCTCTTGTTGATATATCGAATGAAAATACTCAGCGTGCTCTACAAGATGGCATGAAAATCTAAATTTTGCCCAAAAGTGGACATCCCCTCTTTTCCCCCCTAGACTCTTCAACTTAAATTAATCATACAAGTTTTAAAGTTGCAACCTTGTTATTCCTATTCATATCCAAGTAAACACATCCATGCATTAAGTACAGAATTTCAAATTGATAACAGATAACTCGTGATAAACTGATTAGCATACGCGTCTCTGGCGTAGGAGACCCAGTTTTGATTCCAGGCAGGAGCTCATGTGGTTCGGATCCCACGTTAAGCTGTAGGTCCACATCCCATATAGCCTCACTACTGAAAGGGAAGCTAAACTCAAATCAAATCAATAACAGATAAGATGAAATCTAAGGTTTTATTTAACGTAGAACGCTTACACGAAGTATGCTAAAGGAGACTGAGAATGAAGATTGTGGAAGAAAATAGACTTTCAGAAAAGTCACGGACATACAAAGGCATTCAATAAGTTTGCAGAGATGAGTACAATATTTTTATTAGGTGTAATATGATCTGAAATTTTAGGTGAACATACTTTGATCCCCTGGCTTCAAAATGGTAATCATTATTTTTTCCTATTGTTCACAGGTAAACCACAATGGACACTGAAGTAGACTTCAGGACTCGACAACGGTCGGTAATAGAATTCCAACTCAAAACCGGTGATGAATCAGTCACATGAATTCATAGGAAGATGCTTCCGGTTTATCGGGGGTCACACTTTGGACTGTGCCGGTATCCAACGTGGTTGTAGAGGTTTAAAAAATCTACACTTTCCAGATCAGGCCAGAAAATTATGGCCTCCTTTTTATGAGGTCAGTATGGTGACATTTTCATAAACTTTTTGGAACATGGCTCCACAATTAACAAGGAACGTTATTGTTTATCATTGGATAAAGTACGACTTTTTCTCCAGATCAAGAGACCGGAGCTGAAAGGTAAGGTCATCAATAGACATCGGATTTTTAAACAAATACATATTTTGTTTGATTATATACATCTCTGCTAAACTTTGTAGAGATTCTCAACAAGAATAATACAACTCGAATTTGAAGTTTTATAGTGCATATAAATGTATATTTCAGAGGTTAGAGCATATATTAGTGTTTAAGAGCATATTCAGCATATTCTATAAATTTTTATTTTAGATACTTGCTTATAGCAGGGAATAAATCCAAATGTAGTTTGTATTTTCAATGTATTTATATGTCTATGCAACATAACGGCTTTTTGCATGCGGGGGGGGGGGGAATGGAAGAATGCCTAGTTTACTGAAGAACAATATTGTTAGTAACATAGCAAATGATCAGTGAGCAAAGATGCTTAGATTGCGAAGACATTAAGAGAAATCTGATAAAGACATTGCAATACTGTGTCGACATCAATTCAGAAACATGAGACGCGAGGAATATTGTTGAAGGCTTAGTTCTATAATACGGAAGGTATAACGTCGTTGGCTTCCCACGAAAAGTTGTAGTGACGTTTATGGGGAGTGGTCAGCTTGGTTACTCGTGGCTCATTGAGCGCAGCAGACGGTTAGTGGTGATTGGCTACCCCCTTACCACACCCCCAATGACGACCAGGTCCAAGCGCGGGAAGCCAACGACGTTATTCCTTCTGTACTATAATTGATGAAGTTCGGCACGAGCTGCAATCAGTTCCTGGTATATTCGGGCGGTCTGTGGAAAAGAAATTGACGAATGTTATTACCAGAAACTCCGACTACAAAGCAATTGAAGGCATGAGAAAATATTTTCAAGGGTTAAATTTCAACTTGCCAGAAAATATAGATACCAAACTTGCTCCTCTCTATAAATATTGTCGAGTAACATCTATTGATGGTAACAGGTTATTTTCTGGTTACAAATGTCACAAACTGACGCCAAAAAATGAAGAGAAGCATCTTGTGATATACTGTAAGTCTGATTAATCCTTAAAAACGATTTTTTTTACAGTATAAACATGTAGAAAAGAGAGGCTCGGTGAAGTAAATGCACTCTAAAATACAAATGTCAAGAAACACTGGAGATCATGTTCTTATAACACTGTGTTTATTTTAATCTCATAATTTGTGTGTTGTATAAAAAGTAAGGAATATATAAACTGTAACTGTTATAAAAATAAATTTTGAAGAGAAGTCCCTAAAAGGTAAAGTACACTTTCGATGTTTTATTTCACTTACAAAATTTTGTTATAAGTTTGCTGCATGTTTGAAAATGCTTTCTTTTATTGTATTGTTAATGCATATTAAGTGCATATTTTAACACACTTAATAGCATAGTTGCATGCATGTTTCATTAATTTTAAGTGCATAAAAATTCGATGTCTAGTCACCAAACTACATCATGACAATGCAAAGCCTCACACAGCCATGAAGACAGAGCAGGAGACCATGAAAATGAAATGGGAAGTATCCTTCAGCCTCCCTATAGTCCGCACTTGGCTCCTTCGGATTTTCTTCTGTTTGGTCGTCTAAAGGTTCACCTGTGAGAAAAAAAAAACAGTGACAAGGCCTTGATTTCTTGTGTGAAACAATGGTGTAAAAGTCAGCCACCTGAATTTTACCAAAATGCATTCAAGGCATGGAAAGAACGTTGGACAATATGCGTCACAGCAGATGGAGGCTACATTGAGTGACATGGTATTGTAGCCAAAGGTCAAAGTATGTTCACCTAACATGTCATCATTATATTGCAACTAATGACAATACTGAATGACAATATACAATGAACCCGGTGACCAAGCGTCGTGGGTTTAAGGATGGGTACCTCTCGGTGACCAAGCGTCGTGAGAGGGGTTTTAGGTGTTTCGATCAACATGGGTAGATTGATGTTGGTCGAGGCGTGCAGTTCCCTTTTATCCTGTATTGTCGGCTTCCTTCGGAGATGTTCGTCCTTCCGACTGTTGGCGATGGTGGGCGACTCCTCTTCGGGACCGTCGTCTGCGTGTAGTACGCATGGCTATTGCATGGTACGGCGACGTGGGGATCCTTATAATATTATAACCGTCTGTGCAATAGTTATTGAATGCTCCTTGTGCTATTGTTTATCACAAACAATAATGGCCTGAGATCTAACAAAGAACTCCCTGCTACATGAAATAAATTGATCGGCTCGGAGCGAACATAATGATTTGTCACCCTTTCTAACTTTCGAATAAATGGGAAATAAGATTGACCATTCCCATACAATTCAATGCAATGACACATACGAAACCATTTCCCTGCCTTCTGTGGATATATTTTCGAAATAAAGCTACCAACAGACTCTTGTGTAGTTTGATCACAACCAGTGGCGTAATTTAAGGGGGGCTTTCGGGCTTAAGCCCCCGGCCCCGAAATTTTATTTACTACATTAAAGTAAATGAGATGTCTTGCAGAATTTTCAATTTCCAGGACTAAAGTTAGCGAAGACCCTCCGAAACAAAATCGTAAATACGCCACTGATCATAACCTATTTCGCCTAATAACTCAATTTCAACAGAAGTGGCGCTTCCATTATGTTCGCTCTAGCTGGTCAATTACGGGTCTACGGCGACTTATGAAAAAGTGCGGGTACCTGGAAGGAAGGTAATGATAAACCATAGATGCATTTCACTCAATACCGAATTAACACATTTAATTTACTTGTGTAAATTATTTTCTTGTGTTTCCGTATTCATCATGGAGAAGAGGCTCAGTTGCAGTGTTACCAGATTGGGCTGCAAGTTATGGATTGGACAATTTTATAAGTGATCACGCTACTAAAATTTCAAATTGGACGACACGCTACTTTTTGGGGCTACTTTTAATTATTTGCAGGCTACAACAATTAAAAATACGTTACTTATTTTTATTTTTCTATATGAAATCACGAAATACTAGTTTTCTAGAATACAATAAAAGTTTCATGTGTTAAGTATACTATTCACAATGAATAATAGTTTTACTAAAACTAACATTTTTGAAACTAGTTCAATTCTTGTTTTACGTAGTACTTCTTAATCTCCAGGTCTGCAATACTAGAGTTTTGTTAAGTTTGCACTGTTGCAACATCACAAACCATGTTCTACCTCAGTTAATGTCTGGCAGTGTTGCCACAGTCCTGGCTCTGGAGTGGGCTGAAAAACAGTACCAAATTGAAACAAAAAGGGCTGAATTCATTATTTTATAACAGGGTAATACATGGCTCTATAACATGAAACTAAAAGAGGGTAAGTTCTAAAACATCCCTCCTCCCCTCCCTTCGTCTCCTGAGACCAAATCAAGAAAGCGCTCTTTTAAAAATTACTTTTTTAAAACATCCAAATAGAAGGACCTCGAACAAGTGTGGAAGTAGATGAAACTTTTCTCGCACGTAGAAAGTATAACAGAGGTCGTAAATTCAAAAGGAAAACAGTTATCATCTTCGGTATGTATTGTAAGGAAATCAAACGCGCCTCTATTTCAGTGACCAGTAAATCAAAACGGTATTATGGCCATATATGAAAAAGATATATAAATAAAACGAGAAACAACTCAATCATCTCCGAGTTCGTGTGTAAACAGTGAGTTATAATAAAATATTACAATATAAGTTATTACACCTTATTCTCGCTTATTTCACGACCAAAGGAGAA
Source organism: Thermobia domestica (assembly GCF_964235325.1). Taxonomy (NCBI): domain Eukaryota; kingdom Metazoa; phylum Arthropoda; class Insecta; order Zygentoma; family Lepismatidae; genus Thermobia; species Thermobia domestica. Next base: position 346,634,012 of record NC_137456.1, on the reverse strand, counting down.
TAATAGAGTGTAAGAAGAATAGGTCAGTAAATTAACATTTGAAAAAATGTAAAACCGGTCCAGAGTCCTAGAACCTTCCCTGAAAGACATTACAACACATTATTAATAATTTTAAGTCACAATGGTATTTATTATTTCTAACTAGCGCAGCACACACACACATATATAATACACATACAGAAACAGAAAACATATAGCATCACACCTTATATGCAGTACGACAGTACACAAACACAGAACACACATAAAGTAACAGAAAATACGACATCACATCAAATCTTACTGACATTTTTGAATATGTGACAAGTATTTGTTAAATGGTGCTGAATTGGGTAGAATTGTACCAACTTTTTCACAAAAGGGGCTGAAAATGCCAGCGTGGTACCAACGGGCCGATGAATGGCTAAAGGGGCTGAATTTGGTACAATTGTACCAAGTGTGGCAACACTGATGTCTGGGGTAAATACTTATGCTGTGTAAACATGAACATTCCAAATTTATGTTCATATTAAAAGGTGGATCACTAGGTGTTTTCAGTGCTATGCTAAACGCTGCTTAAATAGTGTGGCGTTGCCAGATAGTGTCGAGTGTTTACTGACGCCAGATAATAAAGGAACTAATCATGGAATTCTGCTTGAATACTTACTGGAGGAATTAGTTTTCGACCCTTACCACAATTGTGCTTCTCGAACTGCAACGCTAGAATCCAGGAATTTCCTCATTGTGACTACTAAACTAAACGTACAAATTTGACAACAACGCATTATGGCGTTCTGCGCAAGTTTCGTCTCAAAATCTATTTCCTTAAATGTAAATTAATATTTGAATAAAATATGAAACATAACACGAAAAACGGTCAAACAATATATCTATTTCGTAATAAGAACGTTACTTTAAAATACTTTACACACACAAACAAACATTTCACGAAACGGAGCACTACTAGTAAGATCTAACAGCAAGTGCCATCTTATGTGCTCATTGTAAAACGAATCAAATATTTTCTTTTATTTGTTACATTTTTCGATATCAGGAGACACAACCAAATGAGTCAGTGTCTTGTGCTGTAGCTGAAATATTACTCTATCTTATAGTACAATATTTATAATATGTAACGTTTCATTGTGCAGTAGTTAAGGGAATGAGCTAAAATATGTACTGACTTCCGGGTGGTGATCCACCTTGTGAAGTTGAAATAAATCTTTCAAAATTTATGGCTCCCAGATAAAGAATTTAACAAGTGAATTAAGGAACTGAGGAATAACAAAGAATAAACATACCATAAACTTGGAAAATGTATTTCAGAGCCCACAAAATGGACTTAAGCGAACACAATTCTTTGAAAATCAGAAAAGTCACCTATTTTATGTTATCACCGCTTGCCAACTTCATTGTACACTGCAGTTCTATTGTAGCTGATGTAATATAACTTTTGCCCGAACTCACCACCGCCAAAAATCCGAAACTGCGGTCGCCCCCTGTCCATTACCAACCCAAAAATTTGCGTCTTGACACCTGACATTTTATGTTTGGGTACAAATATTTGAAATCCGCTACTTTTGAAGCACAATTTCGCAACGTTTTAACCTTCAGATCTGGCAACACTTCTAAATTGTAGAGCTCTTATCTCTAGTGCGAGGGGTACTTGGTTCTTATGTCACCGCTTTCGTGGCTAAGTGGTTAGTGTGGCTGCCTTTGGCGTGGGAGATTCGGGTTCGATTGCCTGAGGGAGCTCATGTGGTTGGGATCCCACGTTAAGCTGTAGGTCCACGTCTCATATAGCCTTGCTGCTGAAAGGGACATTAAACTGAAAATCAAATCAAACCAAATAGATCCTAAGGCATGATACTTTGTGGTGGACAACACCTTATTCGTGGTTTTTTCTCGGAGTTCTCCCGTTTTTCCCACATTCTTATTGCTCCCAATTCTTTCAAAATCATTCATTTTCATTAATCATCCAGCTTCTTTAACCTACAGGGGGCGGGCGTGGTGGCTCAGTGGTAGAGCGTTCACCTCCGGTGCTTGGGGTCCCTGCGGCGTGTGGACTTTATTGTGGACAAACACCGTGCTCGTGGGTTTTCTCGGGGTTCTCCCGTTTCCCCCACTTTCTTCATTCCACCATTTCATTCATTTCTCATCATCACCGTCTCCTTTAGCCTAACCGGCATAACCGTAGGACGTAAAACTTACAAATTTCATTTTGTTTTCCTTTAACCTACAGAGTGTAATATGGAACATAAAACCGCATATTTTATTTACAAATTTTTGTACTATTTATATAACTTAATTTTTGTATTTTGTAGAAATATTTAGAAAGCATCAAAATGTGGCGTTGGAAGAAGATGGAGAAGAAAAATGGACTGAGAGAGAAGACGAAGACGATTTAAAACGGATAGGAGAGAAGAGGACACTTTCTAAGGAGGCTTACTGGATTGGACACATCTTGCAAAGAGATTGTCTTCTTCATATAATCATAGAAGGAAAGATGGAAAAGAAAGGAGGAATAGGAAGAAGAACACAGTTGATTTGAAAGATAGAAGAGAATATTAGGACTTGAAAGAGGAAGCTGAAGTCCAGAAACGTAGAAGAAACATTTTCAGGTCCAAACCTAATAATAATAATAATAATAATAATAAACTCCTTAGTCCCAGGACCTGCCAAAATGTAGTATATTTAATAATAATGATAATAATAATTCTCAATGTTTTGCACACAATAAAAAAAAGAAAAGATATGTAAAAATAATCATAGTTTATAATTTTCAAACCCTATAAATAGTTTACAAACGTAAATGATTTTATACCAATATCTACTGGAAAAGATACATATTTTTATTTAAAAAAAGTGTAGAGTACATTCAAACTGCAGTAAGTTCATAATTGTATAGTCTACAAGAGTGTTATGAGAGACACAGTACAGATGTGGTGTAAGGAAAAAGAGGGATTGTTAGAAGACACTCCGAGAAAAGGTGTAAATGAATTGTCCACCACAAACTATCATACCCTGGGATCCGTTTGGTTTGAGCTATATGAGACGTAGACCTACAGATTAACGTAGGATCCGAACCATATTTGCTCCCGCAGGGAATTGAACTCGGATCTCCCACGTCAAAGGCACATAAACTAATCGCTTAGCCATGAATGAGCTGGTCTGGTATCCATGTACCTATTGTACTAGAAAAATATTTGTAAGTTTTACGTCCCACGTTTATGCCGGCTAGGTTAAGGAGAAGGTGATGATGAGAAATGGATGAAATGATGGAATGAAGGAAGGGGAAGGAAACGGGAGGTCCTGGAGAAAACCCGCGCACACGGTGTTTGTTCTCTACAAAGTTCAGTAGGCGCGAGTTAGGATCGAACCAAGGACCCCATGCACCAGAGTTGAACGCTCTACCACTGAGCCACCGCGTTCATAATTGTATAGTCTACAAGTGTCTTATGAGAGACGCAATGTAGGTATGGTGTAAGGATAAAGAGGGAGTGTTAGAAAAAGACTGCAGTTGAAGAAGAGTTTTAAAATTCTTAACTGTTACATTTAGAAGAAATACAATTGAAGAAATACAATTTTTCAAAAATAACCACATTAAAATTTTTCTTTGAGAATTCCTTTTTCATTTCATTTTATCTAGATAATGTATTATCGAAGTCAAAAACGAAAAAAAAATGTTTTGAACAAAAAAATGTGTTCATAGATGCATGCTATCGTACAGAATTTTGCTCGTTGCATTTTGTATCATTTGGCTAATTTTCACAAATACCAGGTAAAAGCGTATACAATCGTTCTATCATCTAAAATAAGATAAAAAGAATCTTCGCGTTGGTAGCCCCCTCTTTAAGAAGCGCACTCTGCATAAGCTGCCACCTATAGGCGCCAACAAGAAGCTGGCTGGCGGCACGCAGTCGAACCTGAGTTCTTGGGGAAAGGGGCGTCGCTTGCTTTCGGTTCTAGTGGCACGGTGCGATGCGATCTGTACAGTGCGGAACCGTGCGGCGAGATGTCAGGCATCGCGAGACCTAGACGCCAGGTGCGCTAAGCTTGTGACCGGAAGTTTCGTATATATAGTTAACACAACGCTACTCTCTCGTGGCATCGGACTAATTATTAACAATAGCGAAATAACAGGAAACCACTGTTATATTTTGTTTAATTACTTCATTTTAAAATATGATACGAATATACCACGTGGTTTCCTGAGTGTAAATAACAGGTGTGAACAGTAGTGTAATTATATTGATTATGTAACACGGTTTCTTATCGCAATCTTCGGTGAATAATTAATTAAGAATACTTCTTTACTTTCCAAATCAAAATAGATACATTTATAGACCTAATAAAACAAAAGTCAAAGGATAAAATCCTTTCTATATACACCTATGCATATATTTATCTCTCGTATAGTGTTTGTGATTAAAATAAGTGTGTTATCCCTCCAATTTGATTCCTCTTTTCTAAAATGATAGGTGTTGAAGGGAAACCCAGGCGCCATTGCCTCACGTGGTTAATGCCAATTGCCGTTAGGTTGTGAGTGACTCATCGGTCACCGGAAAGGGGCAAAAAAGAAACCACGTTGTGTGTAGTGTTGTGTGTTCGTATTGATCATATTGTCGGAACATAACGAGTGAATTATAAAACACAAAACTTGTTCTGCTTTTCGTTTTTTTTTAAAGAAATAAAATCAATAACTCATGAAATGACAATACTCGTGTTGTATTACAAGGTCAAGCGTGTATAGAATCCGTTCCTATTTAAGATAATAGAAAATCTAATAAGTGTTATTTCATACTTTTTAAATAGGAGTGTTGTGACAGTGTGAGTTCTTGTATTCATAGTGACATATGTAATGTGTGTGTTTCTCAATTGTAAATCTAACGCGGACTGAATTTAGAGGTAAGTACAAAAACTCATTAATTTCATTAGCTGTACTATTTAATGTTTCTTCATGACTTATTTTAAGAAATATATTTCAATTTCATTAGTGCGAAACTCGAGACGAGAAAGACAGTTTCGCTGAACGTCACTGAATTTCAACATAACACTGTAAAAAAAACAAAACACGATTTAAACACTTTTAGTACAGATGTTGAGGAGAAAAATGATGAAATAGTGTGCTTCGCGTGTCCAAAAGTGTTAATTCTCAAAAAACAATAGCTAGTATGACATATTTAAAATACTTCTTTTCGGCAAACAGTTCGAAAATAAAGTCATGACATATATTTGGCACATTTTGCACATACAGGTGAGACGTACTTGAAAAAAAAATGCAAACAGTATCTTTAACTTTCCCTGCTGATATGTCTACTAGGGACAAGTCGGGTTTAATTTCTTAGGGATGAAGAAAAGACAAGCAGAGGGTCAGAGAAACTTTAACGAAGTCAGCCTATTTTTGTATACCGAAAAGTACAGTTTTATACCTTTGCCTACATTACAATACAACATGTCAGATGAACAGTCACGGGCCAGGAATCACCTCTGGTGTAGAGGGAGGTTTTGCAACATTAAACATCAACTAATATGACTGGGCAATAAATCCTTTTGCAACCACTATTACTTGTGAACTTCAGTTTGAGGAGAAACTGGTAGATCTCCTCCAACGTACCAAGAATCAGATTCATGCAGCTTTTGAATTTTTTATTCAACAAAGTTTTCCACACCTCAGAGACCTCTTTTCATTTCGCTGCAGTTTACTTCAACATTTTCATGTAAAAGTTATTTTCTTGTTATGACTAATACAAAAGAGGTAAACTTGAAAGTATGAGAATATTAGATGACAAAATATGTGTTAGTTTGTCCTACATTGAACTTGATATAAGACATATATTGGCTACGCTCGCCATGCCAAACAAGACATTGAACTGCCCGCATGAAGATGCAACTTTTCAGTTGAAGACTACAAGGGAAAAAAGAGATAAGTCAGTTTTTTTTATAACTTTACATAATTGCCCTGTTTTTCACAGACTTACCTCTTTCTTCCTTTGTAGATATCTTTAACATTAAATTTCTTAGTGACTAACCCTTCTTATAGTGTGGTATTTAGTCCATGCAAACTACACATCTCAGGCTATATAATTCTGCTGTTAACTCATTTTCGACCATTTTTTTTGACTTGTCTCCTCTTTCCCCCTGTGGTCTTCAATTTTATTTTTGACTGTCGGTTGGTTTTCTCGTAGTACTCCTGTTTCCTCCCACTTTCTCATTTCACTAATTCTTCCATCATCATTCATTTGCCTTAATCATCATCTCCCTTAGTTAAACGGACATAATCGTGGAAATTTAACTGAAAAATTTCACTTTATTCTGAATAAGAGGCCCTATGCAGAGACGTTCTGACACGTGATTAGTGATATACTAAAGAGTTCGACTAACATATGTTTCCTGCAAAAGTCAGACCTTTAGTATGACGCTAATGATACGTCAAAATGACTCTGCATAAGGCGGAAGGTTTTTTAGGAGCCACGGTTGCTCGGTGGTAGAGCGTTTATATCTGGCGTGTGGAGTCGGTGGTTCGATCACATAGCTTGCACCAAGTGGGCTTTGTAATGGGCAAAACTATGTGCATGAGTTTTCTCGCATTCCTTCCGTTTCTTCCCACTTTTCTTATTCCACTATTTAGTTCATTATCATCACCCTCTCCCTTAGCGTTGGAGCGTATCGTGGGACGTTAAACTAAAGAAAATATATTGAATCTGTTTAAAAAAGACCCTGCTTAATGAATTATAGTTGCAGTGGCGGATCTAGTAGGTAAAAACTGGGTGGGGGGCAGCCAGTACCCAGACTATGATATGTATATGTAAACTTTCAAATATATATAAATATTAACTTAAATTATTTTGTCAGTGAAAAACTGGGGGTCCTAGGCCCCCCGGTCCTGGCCTAGATTCGTCACTGTATACTTGGAAAATTCTCTATGAAAAGTAACATTTCTTTAAATTAAACCATCTCTGTTACACTATCATCTTTGTTTTATAAGTAACATTAGCAAATGTGTGTCATTTAAGATTGTATGTATGTACTAGTAGGGAGTTGCCATAAGGGAATGATTGGACAGCACTGGTGCAGAGGATCATAACTTAGGAATCGAGTTCGCTCTTTGATGTGATCCATCCAGTTGATTTGAAGATATGCCCTGCTATCCTTATATTCATATAATAGGAAGTAATTATAGATGAACTACCCCTTAACCACATGCATCCTGCTGTATGTGGCCGTCATGTTGGTTGCAGAGCATTCAGTTAATTTCAATATTATACTACATCCTTTACATGTGACATTGGTACTTGTCTTTTAAATAAACAGTAGTTGTAACACTTATTAAATCTATGTTTCTCTAGCTCGTAAAATTTGAATGAAGCATTTTACACAATAGACCTCTTTTGAGCCCCCCAGACCTAGAAATGAAATGAAATCTTTCAATTTTATGTCCCACGATTAAGCCGGGTAGGCTAGAGGAAACGGTGATGAGGAGAAATTAATGCAATGGTGGAATGAAGGAAGTGGGAGAATCCCAAGAAAATCCACGCATACGGTATTTGTCCACCACAAGGTTAGCTTGGCGTGAGCTTGGATTGAACCAAAGACCCCATACAGGAGTACTCCGACAAAACCCACGGAAATGATGTTATCCACCACAAATCTACTTTTTCGGACATCGAACCTGGGACCCCACACACCAGGGGGTGAACGCTCTACCACTGATCTACCGCGGCCCATACTTCTGACCTTGTTATCTAGTAAAATCAGATTAACAAGAAAGATATTTTTGCTTGTCTAGAGGCTAGAGCGCGTTGCTTTGCTGCACGAAGTCTCCGGTTCAATTCCCAGCGGAAGATCGCGATCCTATATAGTCTCGCTGCTGATAAAGGATGTAAAGTCAAATCAATCAATTAATAGAAACCTCCGTGGAAATGAGAAATGAATAGGAAAAACTAAGAAGGAAGAAAATTGTGTTGTATGGGTCGTTACGGAAAGAGTTTTGAAAAAGAATAATTAAATGATGTAGAGAAAAGGAACGTGTTCTACACTTAGTGTTATCCACGAGAAGAAGCGAGGGGGAACGGTGACTCAGTGATAGAGCGCTTACCTCTGATGTGTGGGGTCCCAGGTTCGATGTCCGAAAAAGTAGGTTTGTGGTGGATAACATCATTTCCGTGAGTTTTGTCGGAGTACTTTTGTTTCCTCACACATTCTCATTCCACCAATTTTTCCATTACCATTCACTTGCTTTCATCATTCGTCTCCCTTAGCCTAAAGGACATAATCGTAGGACGTTAAATTGAAAGATTTATGTAAGAGACGAGACGAGACGAGACTTATTTCGTCTTAATTTCTGAAGGATTTTTTCTCTTATCGTCTTAAAAATTTCTTCTTTCGATTTGTAAATTTATGTACAGATAGTGGATTTCTGGAAGTAATCCTATAAGAATTTTACATTTTGTAACACGAAATTTAAATGCTATATATAATACATAACTATTGAATAATTAGCATTAATTAAAAAAAAATAGATGCATATCCCAAATTTCTTTACTCAATCTTATACCCAAAGGAACATAAAATTTGTTCACGGCACTAAGAACTATTACTAAATGATTTTAACAAGGGAAATTTTTGGAATGTATATGAAATGCAAAGATAATATCTAAGGATATAAAGGCAAAACGACTCACGAGACTGGACGTAAAATGTCTGGTTTCGTGTTGAATGTAAAAATGTTTTTCTTTTCTCGACTCTGGTCGTTTTCGGTGGGCAACATTACCTACACACAAAAAAAAGGACCCGAAAATGTTGATATGGAGAAGAATGGAGAAAGGTGACAAGATGGAAAAGGGAGGATAGTTTGAAACAGTAGGAGAAATAACAATATTCCAAATAATTTGAAAGAATACAGAAACAATGAGTTTTGATATTATTAAAAAAATCGCTTTTCTTGGCTTTTAAAAAAGTCTTAATTATAACTAGTACTTACAATATAGCTAATGAACTGTCTCGTCATTTCCTTTCTTATGATTCAAATTAGTGTTCCCACCTTTGTTGAGTCTTAACTCGGGAACCAAATATCAATATACAAATATTTCGTATGTTTATTCCTAAGGAAATTATTTCAGAACGAGATCCTGAGACGAATATTCTGATCCAAGACGAACGGAAATGAGGAATGACGGAAACTTCATAACGAGGAACTGCATAACATATACCGTTTACCAAACATTGTTAGGGTTATCAAATCCAAGAGGCGTAGGTGGGTAGGTCATGTAACCAGAATGGAAGAAGGTAAGATCGTTTTCAAAGTTTTTACTGGAAATTCAATTCCAAAACGTCCATTAGGAAGACCTAGGCGAAGATGGGATGACAGTAGTAATATGGATCTAATAGAAATAGGAATACAAAGTAGAAACTGGATCCAGTGGGCTAAGGGAAGAAGTCAGTAGAGTGAATGTGGCATTGAATCTCCGGGTTCCTTAGGTCATTAGTTTTAATGTCTACCATCATAGTAACTTTAGTCTAGATCGAATTAGTTTGTTGCCAAGTCCATTTTTTGCGTGTGTGATGGAGGCAAAGTGTCTCAGTGATAGATCACTTTCCTCCAGTGCATGGGGCCCTTGGTTCGATCCCCAGCCTGTAAGTTTATAGTGGACAACATCGTATCCGTGGATTTGCTCGGGATACTTCCGTATATTTCTTCCTATATTTTCATTCCAGCAACTTTTCCTCATTATTCACTTGCCTTAACCATCGTTTCGAGCTCTCTTGTGGCTAAACGGTTAGCGTGCTGCCTTTTGGCGTGGGATACTCGGATTTATTTCACGGTTGGAACTCATGTGGTTCGGATTCCAAGTTAAGCAGTAGGTCCACGTCTCATATAGCCCCACTACTGAACGAGACGCTAAACTGATATGAAATCAAAATCAAATCATCGTCTCCCTTAGTCTAACGGGTATAATCATGGGACGTCAATGGCATAATCATGCCATGGCATAATACTTTTTTATATTTCTATGTGAAAATTGGACAAAGTATAATAATAAAATTTAATTCCCCTTAATTTGGGAACCAAAGTCCTGCACAACATAATATTTCATACTCAATGAAGTTCAACAAGATCCACTCAATGGGATGCGTGGCTTAGTGGTAGAGTGCTCACTTCTAGCGCAAAGGGTTCCTGCTTCCAACCCAGACGATGGGTGTTTGCAGCGATTTATTTGTAGCCATTGAAGCCTGGGAATTTCCCCCCTTCTAAGTTTTGACTTCCTTGTCTCTTAGTTCAGACTTCCCAGGGAAAATACCCCTTTCATAGGTTATATAATCTCTTATAATAATTCAACTTCACGTTTTAGTAGCAATCCTTTATAAAAATTCCCCCCTTCTACAAAATCCACAAATAAATCACTGGGTGTTTGTGGTGAACAATATTGTGTCTGTGGATTCTCTTGTTTCCTATGCCATTTTTACCGCACCAACTACACTGAGAAAAATCCGTTATCCGGACAGCGTATAATGTACCAAAATACGGAATCATTATGTTTACTACAGAAATCAGTACGGAGCATACGTTATTAATATGCTACATTTGCACTGCCCTTAGATGTTACATCATGCCGTTGCAGGATGTCTGACATCTAACAGTCTTCCATACCCTTACATACGTATACGTATCTTACGTACGTCATCTATATGTTACATACGTCTATCTGTATGTGAGATCCTGACTACCTATATACAGTTTTTTCGTGCTTACGGAAATACATTTATTCGGAACATTTATACGGAAAGTACGTATAAATATACTTTTTCAGTTATAGGTTTGCTGTACGCTAAGTCCAAAAGCTACAGGATTTACACATGTAGCCTACGTTTTTATGTACGCTACATACAAATTTTCGGTATATTTCGTAATCGTTAATAATCCATCCCCTTTAACTTACAGGACATAAGTGAGGACGCGAAATTAGAGTTTTATTTCAGTTCAAAATATACGAGCGTAACACGTTTGTAGAAGATTGGATGAGTTGCCCAGATTGTCATACGATATATCGTCGCATGAGAACCAGAGCAACGTAAGCCCAAAAACGTGGTTTTCGTTTTCTCCATGTTTGAACATAATTTTGAAAGCTCCACTTGGTGTAAATGGAACGTAACATCGTCTGTTCTCTTTGTCGATTATCTGTTGTAATGTAGCTCAATTACTATCTTATTAAAAACACATCTTTCTAAGAAAATAATATTTTTGTCCTACGAAGATGTAGTTACGTTCCTCTGGTTCTAATGAAACGATATATTATATTCCTGTGATTGATTTAAAGAAAAGGGTTGTAGGAAGAAGATTATACCCTATGGATTACAGTTGCTCATACGAGAGGAGAAATTTTTCATCTCGTTTAGATTTCCGGGAGAAGCTCATGTAGTTTAGATCGCAGGTCAAAGCTATAAATGCCTTGTCTCATATAGCAACGATGCTGAAGGGGACCATAAACTCGGCTGGTGAGGGAAGTTACACTGGTAAAAAATTAGTTTTATCGCATGATACTAAGGGGAATAAAAATTATGTAATGCATTAATTGTAGTATGCATTAAGAAATTTTCCTTCTTTACTTTCAAACGAAAAAAAAAAAAAATACTTGAATGTTTAGTGTTGTGTCTTCCCTCACAAAGCACCTCGGACTCTGATTCAACTGACCAATCAAGTATGATCTATTTACTGACGACATAAAATTCACGTCTCTTCGATTCAATAACATATGAATAAAAATATAGAACTTCCGAGAAAGAAGCTTTCCCCCCTCTCCCACCAGAAGTTTCTACCTTCAACGAGAATAGAACCAGGAATCATGTATTACAAGTGGGAGCTCTAAGCATTTTGCTTTTAGCACGGAGACAATCTCTTCAGTACTGTACTCATGTCTTGCAAATTTAGTTTCTACATAGCGTTACATTAAGTCAATAAAACAAAATGAGAAATATTTTTAGTAAAGGCAACAAACAGAATAAATTAAATCGTATTAAAAACTGAAAAGAAATAATTTTGTTTTCAGGAAAACAATTTAAACTTTTTTCTATTTTTGCGTGACTAAAAGTAAAGGCATGAACAGCGCTACAATATATAATTACCTGATTTACATATAAAAAGAAAGATTTATAAACGGATAACACTTTCTATCCTTTTCTTTGTAGTCATGCATAAATAGAAAAGTTTTAAAAGTAATTTTCTTGGAGACAATTATTTTTTATTTACTATTTGTTGGTAAATTTTGATTGTTAATTTATTTTACTTTCTAGCACAATTAATTTTGTTTGTTATTTTTTCAACATAGTGCGTTCTTAATTTATCTCAAATGTGTTATGAAAAATTGTGAAAATCTTACAAATGTTTAGCACTAATCCTGTATATTAGATAATCCCGCTTTACACAAGAGTAAAACAGGTTGCAAAAGAAATGAAAATGAAATGAAATTTTACGTCCAATGCTTATGCCGACTAGGCTAAAGAAGAGAGTGATGATAAGAAATGAATGAAAATGGTGGAATGAAGAAAGTGGGAGGAAACGGGAGAACTCCGAAGAAACCCACGTACACGGTGTTTGTCCACCACAAAGTTCGCTTGGCTTGAGCGAGGACCGAACCAGGGACCCCACAAGCCAGAGGTGAACGCTCTACTGCTAAACGAACGCGGCCCTAATGGATGCAAAAGAAATCTGAGGGTTTAACGTAAAGGTTAACGGAGACGATGATTAAGGGAAGTGAATGACGATGGAAGAATTGATGGAATGATAGTGTGGGAGGGAACGGGAGAACCCCGAGAAAGCCCACTTACACGATGTTGTCTTCCACAAACTTACTTGAACGTGGATCGAACGAGGGACCCCGCGTGGAAGAGGTAAGCGCTCAATCACTGAGCCTCCTGCCCCCTGCGAAAGACGAAAATCGATCAACTATAATCAATATATCAAAAATAACTTCTAACTTTAAAAAATATGTAAACATATAGAAATGTATAAAAGTAAGAAAGAATGGAAAATTATATTCTCAACCGACTTCGTCGATGAGGAAAATTTTATCTTTGTACCTGTCTGCAAATGAGTTAAATGAAGGTTGCGAAAATTCAGGACATGGTTGAAGCATTGTTAAGTTAAGAAAAGCATGTAAAAAATAGAACTATATGCATATGACTATTGTTTTTGTTTCAAATGAAAACGTGTTCGTTATTCTTGATCAAAAATTTTTATTTCTTGTTTATTTTCTGTAAACGGCGAGCATAAAGCATTACACTTTCCACATGTATATTCATCTCCCTCCTGAGACTCGCACATATACCCTCACACACGTTCATATATATGTGGAGGTGGATAGAGGGGATAGGATATAGATGAGTGGTAGGGGACCCATCGGAGGCGTTCGACTGTGTTATGTATTAGAGGTGATCCGTTCCATGTCCCTACCTGAGCTTCTCCCTGGGGAGACATCGTACAATTTTGTTCTGCCTCGCGTTACCTTTTAATTACATTTTCTAATACACGAAACCAGATTATTGACGGTTTCAAATAAAAATCTCCCTTTGGCACTTGACAAAGTTTTTTTTTTTTTTACAAACTTTTCATAGTATTTTTTTCCACTTCAAAATACACAAATATGAATTGAGATCAATTCAATCCCAACTCTACATATCAACGTGAGGCACAATAAATATCTCTCTTTACTCATTTTATGGTTGAATGAACCTACAAGTTTAATGTCGGGAAAATAATGTCCTGTTAGAAGGTCTAATTATGTGGTAATCACTATTAACATTTCTCAGTATAGGAACGTATCTAGGAATTTATTTTGGGAAGAGGTCCAAAACATCTCAGGGGGTTCAAATTCAATATGAGGATAATCTATATATTTAAATGCTAGGTTCATATGTTTGGTCAAGAAAAGTTTATATGTTCGTCTCCAGCCCTTTCGAAAGGAGATCTCGAAAACAACTAGTGCTAGAAACGTGCCGTTTTCGCTGGTTGATTCAAAATTTCGTGTTGGTTGTCCAGTTCTAATTGAATATTTTTTAAAAAAAAAACATGGTCATTATTTCTTTATTACATTTTTTACGGGTAGAATGGAAGTGTTGAAATTTTAAAAAAGTAAAACATCATATTGTACGAGTTATAAATTACAACACCACATATTTGTATACAGGAGTTGCATATCTCTGAGGCGTTTGGTTCATCGTCAAGTAATGATAATGAAAAACGAAGGATAACGATTTCTCCAGTCTAAAGATGAATCTTTATTGTTTGGAGTGTTTTGCCCAATGAACACCATATATCACTGACATTATAATTAATTGTGTATGTAATGTATTTGCTTGTTACATAATGCATGCAAGAAGAAAGAAAACACTGATCATATATGAATTAGAAACTCCAACCGGCAGTAGGCTCAAATCTTGCAAATGGTGCGAGATATTGAAAAAATCGAAAAAATCTCCCCTTTATGGTTCTCCTTGTCGAGTCTTATCAAGACGTCTTTACTTGTGTCTGTAAAGGGCCATGTACAGATGTTGTACGGAATGACAAGGAGATTCATGTTCATATGTGAATGATGCGCTGTGTAGAGAGCGCTGGTTTAGCTCATTTATATTAAAATTTGTAAAATTACCGGTAAGGTTAGACTACATTTAAAGACAAATAAGTTTTTCGGGGGATCTGAGCTTCTAGGACTCACCAACCGCGTACTTCCTTGTCTCAGTATAATAAAACGAATCACTCGCGAACATATGCCAATTAAAATTATACTTTAAATATTTAGGTAAATATTTACCTTGAATTATTGGGAATTAGGGCATAATATTTTCATCGCTATTCTGTGCTAAAACTATTTTTATATTTTATGAGATAATTCAATACTTACACTAGAAAACAATGTGTTTGCCACTAAGTAAAAATATGCAGAAATAAGTCAACCTTATTTCTATTGGCTAATATGAAAACCTATTTTATGCTTTGTATTTATGATGAAAAGCAGGTATTTTTACAGAACTGCTTCCAGAAGGATTGTATTGTAATGAGTTATGCTTTGTTTTATTTGTTTCAGTTTACACAAATGTGCTTCCACTAACTTCTATATAAATTTGCTAGTTTAGAAAATATTTAGCAAAATTTGTTGATTTCTTCTTAGGAAACAGTTTTTTAAAATTTATTTCAGAACCTCATTGCTATAAATCTTAGGTGGAAACACTGTCTGCCGCTTCGCATTTATAGGTGGCGTCAGTATCTCTGGTTTAATGCACCCCTGTTTTGAGACCATTATGGCGGTTACTTTCGAACAACGTTGGGTGATCAAGTACACAAAACCAGACAAAACACCCCACAAACTGCGAAAAATTACGGAAAATGGTCATCACGTGCGAAAAGATATCTCCGCTACTTGGCTGCGTATCATGACAATGCGCCCAGCCACACACCTCTACACGTGCGTGGCGAAGCAGAACGTGGCAACTCTGCCGCAGCCTCCATACAGTCCCGATTTCGCTCCGACCGGCTTCTTTTTGTTCTTCAAGATCAAGAAAGAACTCAAAGAACGCCATTTTAACAGCATTGAAGCTATCCAAGCGTCTGTGATAACAGTTTTAAGGGAGATTCCTGCCGAGGCCTTTGACCGGGAGCACCATGTATGGGGGAGTCGGTGGAAAAGTTTTTAATAAATATTTAAAATTTTATATATATATATAATATATATATATATATATATATATATATATATATATATATATATATATATATATATATATATATATATATATATATATATATATACAGTGGCGTATTTAGAGGGGGTTTCCGGGCTTAAGCCCTCCCCGAAATCTTACTGACTATAGTAAAGTAATGAAATATCTTGGTGAATTTTAACATTTTCAGACAAAGCCCCCCTGAAAGTTAGAATAGCCCCCGAAACAAAATCGTAAATACGCCACTTTTGTGACACGCTCTGTATATGTTCTTCTTGTATTTTGTGCGAACTTTAAGTAAATAACCAGTTACATAGAATAATGCCCACTAGAAAATCTGAGATGAAATTCAGAGGCAAATCGGATTATCACCGTAAATTCTATCATAGATAACCCCACCGCCGAAACAAATGACAGTCCTAATATCATCTTCTTGAATAACTCAAAGGTAGAATATCTTCCCTACATAATTCACAACTAAATCTCTATGCACCAATGTGTATTTTCATTCGACACTAAATTCGCCTACATAATCTTGTAGGTCCATTTAATTAATTATATCGCCTATTTACTTTACTCTCTCTCCTTTGGAGTGCATAATTCACAGGCGTGGTCTCTTGCCATGTAGTGTTTATTTTGAGTAATGCGGCTAGTACATAGACATTACAATATAAACTCAACATATGTAACAGTGCATAGAGGAGCGAAGGAAGCATTGTTTCAGGGGCGGATCCAGAGCGGACTTCTGGGGAGCGGTGGGTTGTTATACTTCTACTTAGAGCTACTTTTAAGCGCTCCAAACTCTGTTAAGCGCTCTGAGAGCTACTTTTATTTACATATAAAATAATAAAAGTTTCCTCTTCTTGGGGGCAATCGCCCCCGGGATCCGCCACTGCACTATTTCTATTTGTTACAATGGCAAAATAACAAAGAATTTTAGTGTTATATATATCTATAGATGGCGTGAAACCCAACACAATTTGCACTGATACATGGATGAACACACAGTAATGAAAATGTAATAAAATTTCTAGTTTTAAGTACTACGGAGTATGCTATGTATGTTAAAAGAGACAATGTTTTAATGAAACTGAAAGAGTATGAAGTAATTGATGGAATGAGAATGTGGAAGGGAACGGGAAAACTCCGAGAAAACCCACGGATACTAAGTTGTCCCCCCACAAACTCGCGTGGTCGAGAATCGAATCAGAGACTCCTTGCACCACATGTAAGCACTCTACTAGTGAACCACTGTGTCTCCCATGAACAAACAAAGCTCTAAGTAGTAAGCATGTAGTTTTCTTTAAATACGAGGGTATGTCAAAATTATCCTTAACTCTTCTTAAATTGTTCATACTGAAATTTGTCCTAGTTTATTTTATTGTTATTCTGTTGTGGTCATGCTTTGGAAGTTTGATCTTAATTTCTCCATTTGTGTTCCTTTTGTTGCAATTAGATCATGACCGCTTCATTAGAAGTTTGCACCAAAGAGGAACAACGAGCAGTGATCAGGCTTTTATGGTCGGAAAGAGTATCAGGGGGGTCGCAATCCATCAAATACTTTCCGCACAATACGGGAACAGTGTCTTGCCGCAACGAAGTGTCTAAAATGAATTAAAACATTCAAAAATGGTCACACAACTATTACGCACGAGGAAAAAACTGCACGACCGTCTACGGATACAAATTATTACAAAAGTGAGCGTGCACGTTACATGGTTGGTTGTGTTAGACAAACGAGTGACTATTGATGAAGTGGCACATCGTCTGGCCCCTGATACACTCACTGGCGTCTCTGGCACGTAAAATTTGGGGGGAGGGGGACATCAAAGAAAGTGATTTAAATGGTACTACCTAGCCCAACCTGTTTATTAACTTCAATTCTATATGCTACCTTTCTGCTTACCTTCGCGGACCCCCTAAGGTATATCAAAAACTCGAGTACAATCCTAGGGGCCACGGTGGCTCAGTGGTAGAGTGTTCACCTCTGGTGCTTGGGGTCCCGGGTTCAACCCCAGCCCCCGCCAAGTGAACTTTGTGGTGGACAAACACCGTGTGCGTGGGGTTCTCCCGTTTCCACCCACTTTCTTCATTCCACCATTTCATTCATTATTCATCGTCACCGTCTCTTTTAGCCTAACCGGCATAACCGTGGGACGTACAACTCAAAGATTTCATTTCATTTTTCGATTACAATCGTTTCACAGCCTAAATATAATTATTATTATTTATATGATATTCTGTCGTTAGTGAATAAATTAAATTAGAATGAAATATTGGATATTTTGTACTTCATTCCCGCCGTCCTCCCTGCCAGAGACGCCCGTGGATACACTTTCCGACCACAAAAACCGAATCACTGTTCATTGTTCCTCTTTGGTGCAAACTTCTAATGGAGCGGCCATGATCTATCTTCAACAAAAGGAAGACAAATGGAGGAGCGGCCATGATCTATCTGCAACAAAAGGAAGACGAAAGGAGGAGCAGCCATGATTATCTGCAACAAAAGGAAGACGAAAGGAGGAGCGGCCATGATCTATCTGCAACAAAAGGAAGACAAAAGGAGGAGCGGCCATGATCTATCTGCAACAAAAGGAAGACAAATGGAGAAATTAAGATCAAACTTTCATAGCATAAACACAACAGCATAAAAATAAAATACACGAGGACAAAAATCAGTATGAACGATGTAAGAGAAGTTATGTCAAAATTAAGAATAATTTTTGACTTATCCTCGTATATATTGTTTTTTTTTAATGCAGGTCACATGATAGACGTTAAATTTACTATTTCATTTTAATTGTTTATTTCTCTTTCATAATGAATGATTATTTACTTCTTAAACGGAAGTGAGATATTTAACAGATCAATTGAAGATGTTGTGATGCACCTGAACTTGGGTCTACTGGAGTAGCACAAGCAACAAATCTTTCAACATGGTTTCACCCTTTGTAGCTGTGTTACGACGGAAGTTTGGTTCAAATGAAACACAATGCTTGACGTAGACAAGAATAGAGGAAGGAGAGGCATCACTCCCTCAGAAACCCTTTCTCAGAAAAAGAGGGATGGAGTATTTCTCCGTGCTAAATAAGTGTTGCCATCTCTTACAATAACTTAACTAATTATCCTACTGTTGAAGGGTGACAAACTACCGAGTTAATCGCTACAGGAACGAATGATTGTCATCAATTAAAGTCGCCATCACTATTATTTACTCACTAAAAATATGCTTTATACTTATTTATTAATAGAAGTAGCAGAAGTTTCCGTTTTTAAAAGGGGAAGACTAAGGTTTAATTAATAAAAAAGCGGAAACTGGAATATTCTACAAATTTTCTCCCTTTTGTTCTTTAGAACAGGCTATAACACGTGTTTGCTCCTTTTTAATGAAAATGAAATCTTTGAGTTATACCGTGCAGGCTAAAGGAGACGGCGATGATGAGAAATGAAGGAAATGGTGAAGTAAAGAAAGTGGGAGGAAACGGGACAACCCGAGTTGATGGTTGTCTCCTTTATTCTTTGATCCGTGAACCTTTGTTTTTTTTTTTCATAAGGGAGAACCCGGGAACACACATGCACATGGTGTTTGCCCACCACAAAGCCCACTTGGTGCAATCTGGGATCAAATCAAGGATCCCACACACCAAAGGTGAACACTGTACCACTGAGCTACCGCAACCCTTACACACACACACACACACACACACACACATATATATATATATATATATATATATATATATATATATATATATATATATATATATATATATATATATATATATATATATATATATATATATATCACACTTGCAACTTAAGCGAATCCTAAAATTGGGTATTGTCTAAACAAAGAATCAGAAATTTGAATTTTACAGAAATTGGTTTCATTTCTCCTCTTGAAGAGATGCCTTTTTGAAAACGTTGAAATATGTAATGTGATGAAATGAAATATTTAAGTTTAATGTCCTACGAATATGTCCTTTAAGCTAAGGGAGACAATGAAAGATGATGGAAGAATTGGTGGAATGAGAAAGTAGAAGGAAAAGTGAGTACCCTGAGAAAACAACGTTTGTCCACCATAAACTTACTTGGCCGGGGATCGAAGCCCTCGCACCAGAGGTGAATGCTGTACCAATGAGCCACCGTACCACCCATGTTGAAATATGTGTTTAATTATTTTAATGAGCGTAAATTCAGATATTCCTGATATCTGTAAGGCCCCTCTTAACCCCACTTAAATGTGTTAAAAAAAGAGAACATTTTTATCTCTTGCGTTTGTGACAAAAGACATTTCCGCTTCTCTGTGTAACTGCAGGGGCGGATCCAGGGGGAAAGAAGGGAAAACTTTCTTATTTTATATATAAATAAAACCCATCCCAGAGTTTGGAGCTCTTAAAAGTAGCTCTAAGTAACAGCATTAAACTTCCCCCCCCCCAGAAGTCCGTCCTGGTTCCGCCCCTGTATAACTGTAATAATGTAGTGTGGACGTTGATGAGTAAGTCGCTTTTACTCTTTTGTGTAACAATATACATTCTAGTTGTGAAGTGATTTGATGCTGGAAATCATTATATTAGCATTTAAGCAGAAATGGTCACTTTTCGATTTTCGTGACTGAATGCCATAAAACTTCGTTGCATGAAGCTAGTTGTACTTTGCAGTGATGAACGATTACTACTTATAAAATGATCAACTTTTAGCTGGTCAAGAACACTTTCAAGATTATTTTAATGATATTACACGACTTAAAAAATAGTTAATCAAAAATGACCATAATTTGCTAAAAACTCATAAGGACCATATCCAATATATCCTTTAGACTCGAGAAACTAAGAGAACTTTCCACTAAAAAAGAACTATCTTTCTCAGTAATGTTTCAACTTTTTAAAAAGTGATACTTATTCAATGGGTTGTTTGAAATCCTCTCCCTCACTTACCTTCCTAATACCCAAACTTGGTCCATATCTTTCTTTACATTTTATCAGCAAGACGTTGAGCTACAAATGTTGATGGCAGGAGTAACCACAATCTTCAAAACCGTCGAGCTCTTTCATTAATCTATCATAAATCCTGCAGACCGGAAACTATTATAATGAATTTCTATCCGAAGCACAAGAATTTCTATCTCCTTCATCTTAGAAGTCTTGATCTATATACTTCTTTTCTCTGCAATGGCAACCAGGTGTCATTCCTATCTTAGACGTCTCGATCTATACACTTCACGCTTACCTCCAATGTGAACGAAGTGTCTCTTTCATCTTACCCGTCTCAATCTATACACATCATGCTTACTTCCAACGTGGACGAAGTTTCTCTTCCACCTTACGTCTCGATCTATACATCTCTCGCCTACCTCCAATGTGAACGATCTTTCATTACTATCTGAGACATCTCGATCTATACACTTCACGCTTACCTCCAATGTGAACGAAGTGTCTCTTTCATCTTAAACGTCTCAATCTATACACATCATGCTTACTTCCAACGTGGACGAAGTTTCTCTTCCACCTTACGTCTCGATCTATACATCTCTCGCCTACCTCCAATGTGAACGATCTTTCATTACTATCTGAGACATCTCGATCTATACACTTCACGCTTACCTCCAATGTGAACGAAGTGTCTCTTTTATCTTACACGTCTCAATCTATACACATCATGCTTACTTCCAACGTGGACGAAGTTTCTCTTTCACCTTACGTTTCGATCTATACATCTCTTGCCTACCTCCAATGTGAACGATCTTTCATTACTATCTGAGACATCTCGATCTATACACTTCACGCTTACCTCCAATGTGAACGAAGTGTCTCTTTTATCTTACACGTCTCAATCTATACACATCATGCTTACTTCCAACGTGGACGAAGTTTCTCTTCCACCTTACGTCTCGATCTATACATCTCTCGCCTACCTCCAATGTGAACGATCTTTCATTACTATCTGAGACATCTCGATCTATACACTTCACGCTTACCTCCAATGTGAACGAAGTGTCTCTTTTATCTTACACGTCTCAATCTATACACATCATGCTTACTTCCAACGTGGACGAAGTTTCTCTTCCACCTTACGTCTCGATCTATACATCTCTGGCCTACCTCCAATGTGAACGATCTTTCATTACTATCTGAGACATCTCGATCTATACACTTCACGCTTACCTCCAATGTGAACGAAGTGTCTCTTTTATCTTACATGTCTCAATCTATACACATAATGCTTACTTCCAACGTGGACGAAGTTTCTCTTCCACCTTACGTTTCGATCTATACATCTCTGGCCTACCTCCAATGTGAACGATCTTTCATTACTATCTGAGACATCTCGATCTATACACTTCACGCTTACCTCCAATGTGAACGAAGTGTCTCTTTCATCTTAGACGTCTCAATCTATACACATCATGCTTACTTCCAACGTGGACGAAGTTTCTCTTCCATCTTACGTCTCGATCTATACATCTCTGGCCTACCTCCAATGTGAACGATCTTTCATTACTATCTGAGACATCTCGATCTATAAACCTCAAGCTTATCTCCAATGTGAAAGAAATGTACCTCCTACCTTAGACATCTCGATCTATATACCTCATGCTTACCTCCAATGTGAACGAAGTGTCCCTTCTATCTTAGACGTCTGGATCTATGCACCTTACCTTTACCTCCAATGTGTACGAAGTGTCCCTTTATCTTGACATCTCGATGTATATACCTCATGCTTACCTCCAATGTGAACGAAGTGTCCCTCTTATCTTAGACGTCATGATCTATGCACCTTACCCTTACCTCCAATGTGAACGAAGTGTCTCTTTCATCTTTGACGTCTCAATCTATGCACATCATGCTTACTTCCAACGTGGACGAAGTTTCTCTTCCACCTTACGTTTCGATCTATACATCTCTCGCCTACCTCGAATGTGAACGATCTTTCATTACTATCTGAGACATCTCGATCTATATACCTCATGCTTACCTCCAATGTGAACGAAATGTCCCTTCTATCTTAGACGTCTGGATCTATGCACCTTACCTTTACCTCCAATGTGTACGAGTGTTCCTTTTATCTTAGACGTCTCGATGTATATACCTCATGCTTACCTCCAATATGAACGAAGTGTCCCTTTTATTTTAGACGTCTCGATCTATGCACCTTACCCTTACCTCCAATGTGAACGAGGTGTCCCTCTTATCTTAGACGTCTCGATCTATGCACCTTACCCTTACCCCCAATGTGAACGAAGTGTCCCTTCTATCTTAGACGTCTCGATCTATACACCTCACGCTTACCTCCAATGCGAGCAAAATATTTCCCATCTTGCACATTTCGAGCAAGCACCGGGGCTATATAAGACTTGGACTTACAACTTAACGACGTATCCGAAGCGTATGAGTACTGGGTCTTTTGTACCATAGGTGCTTATTGTAAACTTCAATCCAGGATGCAGCTCAGGTAGACTTTGCGACCACTACAGTGATAAGGTAGATAATTTGATCATCAAACGTCAATAGATACTTTATTTGAACAGTTAGTGAGGAGATAGATTATTTGACCACAAGGGTGATGGATTAGATCATTCTGTCACTGGGATGAAGGGTTACACCATTCGTTATAAACGAAGATGTTTGCTTATCTTTTCTTTTGTTTCCTGAAAGGTGGAGAAGAGAAACTACTTCATGAACACGCAAAATAACTTGTGCGATTATTGGTATTTGTACTTGTGTTAAACCTTTCTTTTGTAAATATAGACAATAGAACTTGGAATCTCTCCGTTGTGAACTTATAATCAGACACGTAGCCAGTCCAAAAATTTAGGGGGGGGGGCGGTAGCAGTTAGGGGGCCCGACCCAATCATATTATATTTCATCACCATATTATAGTTCACTTGCAAGCCTACCGTGAAACTTTTAGGGGGTCTGGCTCCCCTAGCCCCCATGTGGATACGGGCCTGCTTATAATACTAACATATTATCAACGCTTGCTGAAACTTTCTTTGATAATACCCCAGAACCTTAAATTAATTCCATTTTTAATTGAAATACAATAAAATGTATTATTTATCGACCATCCGTAACATAAATTATGAATTGTAACTACTATGCATAAATCTGTGATGTTAGTTGGCAATCCTGATTGTAAGAATCTTGAGCCATCTCGCTGTTAACAGTGGTAGCGAGATGTCTTCTGTGTAAGAATGCTGGGAGCACAAGTTGTGTTGCCAGGACAAGGAAGAGGAACTGTATGAAGTGACATAAAAGATTTAAAGAAAAGAAACGACACACACTTTATAGTAGTATATATAGTAGCAAGCGAGGCGGAACTAGAGAACATGGCGAAGAAAGAGTTCTCTCGGAGCTCACAAACTCTTAAAAAAAAAAAAAAATGCTAAGGCTCTGTCGAAAGAATAAGTACTTGTATAACTTCATCTCTTCACATTTCCCTAGGTTTCAATTGGTACTTTCCTTTTTCTTTTTGTACATGTAGAAATAAAATGTTCCAGAAGCAGCTTATTTAACTATTCCCACACTGTAAAAAAATCATAGTTAAATTTACAAAAAAAAAGTGGCAATCTGTTTGCCAAACCTCTATGAAAATCAATTTACACCTATAAAGTAAAATTAGGTCTACTAATGTGAAATGGCGTAAAATTACATTTTTATCAATAAAAACATCATATTTTATTATGTTCACTGTAAATTAGTAAAGAAAGAGCAAATTTTGTAATTTAATCTAAGAAAATGTATATATATACTTACAGGCCCTCAACCAGCCACAGACGTTTGGGGGGGGGGCATGAATATGTTAGGGGGAGCAAGTCATTAAACATTCTCTTACCAATAGTTAAATTGTGATTTCTGTATTAATAATAGCATTTTGTCTGGAGGGGTCACGAAAAGTTTAGGGGGGCCAGCGCCAGCCCCCTACAAAATGAAGTGTAAATGATTTTATATTGATATTTGGTAATTTAAACTACAGAAATTTTTCCAGTGCACATAGCATAATATGTCTATAGGTGCCATATCTATCCTTGGACATTTAAGCTCACTCTAGAAACTTTATAGATAAAAAGACACAGATAGTATTTCCCTCGAATTTCAATGGGAAGTGCCTATCTCAGGATAATACTTGGATGTCCAAAAGTCGATCTATAATTATTAGGGCTCGGAAGTTAAAGACCTAAAAATTGCCTAAAAAGGACCTATAAAAAGACCTAAAACATCCGCAAAAGGACCTAAAAACTGGGAAAAAGGACGTAAAAATAACACCCAATTTAATTAGAATTATATATTTAATGAAAATTATGCTCAAGAAATACAAGCTTCTGGTAGGTTAACTGTCTGTCCTTCTTCCACAAACTGAAGACCCTCTCTCCCCCTTGCTGGAGGACATTGTTACGCCTCCTTATCTGACTTGTGATTGTTGCAGATCTGGTCTTATTAGTCCAGTCGTTGATAAATGTCTTATCTTTTGAATTTTCTTTACTAAAGAAAAGATGTCTAAGAGGTGGTGGTTATTCGAGTTAATGGCCAGTAAATTTATTGTCGAAAGATGAAGTACAAAAAAAGACGTTAAGACCTATGAAAAACTTTTTAAAAGACCAATAAACGAAAAAACGCCGAAAAAGGCCAGAAAAGAACAACTATTTATTATTTTCTGGCCTACAATGACCCAAAATGAACATATATTATGCTAAGCCTCCCCTTTGGGCACTCGTAAAAAAGAGGATTTTTCCTCAACTTTCGGACCCTAATGATTATCCTACAAAAAGCATAGAAATGTCCTAGAGGAAATTCCAGTTCCGGAACACAAAAACAGACATCTTAATTTCTACCGGATATCCAGGGGAAAGGAGACGGCCAAAAGGGGAAAATTGAACATCTCGATATTATGAGAGTAACATTTTATGCATGCCCAAGGAACAACTTATC
Source organism: Thermobia domestica (assembly GCF_964235325.1). Classification (NCBI taxonomy): domain Eukaryota; kingdom Metazoa; phylum Arthropoda; class Insecta; order Zygentoma; family Lepismatidae; genus Thermobia; species Thermobia domestica. The sequence continues at coordinate 346,608,390 of NC_137456.1, read as the reverse complement.
CTAATCAATTTAATGGGAACACCTATAATTGGCAACACATCAAATGAACGGGTTGTCAATAGGGATGACCAGAACCGGTTCCGGAACCGGTTTTCGGCTCTGAACGGATCCGATTCTAGAAGATCCGTTTCCGGAACAGTTTTTTCGGATTCAGGTCTGTAACCGGCTCCTTGGATCCAGGTCTGGAACCGGTTCCTCGGATCCAGGTTTGAAACCGGTTCCAGAACTTTGTGGCCATCCTTACGCTAAACCCGAGATGCTGCAGGCTGTGAACAGTGTGCTAGACGAAATGGTGCAAGCGACAGGAAGGCGCCCAGGCGGCGGCCGCTTGTCTCAATTGCCTAAACAAACTGTAACTGGCAAACTCATTGACTAAACAGGCAAACTCATTTGGCTAAACACCCACTGGTGGACCCAATTTTTTTCTGGGGGCAGGCACAAGCGGGTGTAGGCGAAAAGGGCACAAGCGCGTGGTCCCCTTTGCAGTATTTTGTAGGTGAACTTTGTGCCTCCTTTACGGCTCTTTGGGGGCTTTCGGATCCAGGTATAGAACCTGTTCCTATGATCTGGTTCTAGAACCGGATTTTCGGATCCAGGTTTGGAACCGGTTCCTAAGATCCGGTTCTGGAACCGAGTTTTTGGATCCAGGTCTGGAACCGGATCTGAAAACCGGATCTCCAAGAACCGGTTCCATCGTAACCGAAACTTTGTGGCCATCCCTAGTTGTCAGTGGTTGTTGGTGGATTGTTAGGCCACACTGAGAAGAAAAAAGTCCGTGGCATACGTAGAAACGTAGGTTACATGTGTAAATCCTGTAGTTTTTGGACATAACTAACAGTAAAGGTATAGTTGAAAAAGTATGTTTTAAATGTACTTTCCGTATAAATGTTCCGAATAAAATTACTTTCCGTACGAAGAGAAGAACTGTATATAGGCGGTTACAACCTCACATACAGATGGACGTATGTAACATACATACACGTATGTAATATACAGAAGACTGTTAGGTGTCAGACATTCTGCAGCGGGATGACATAATATCTAAGCCGGAAAATGGGCAGTACGTATGTAGCATATGAATAACGTATGTTCCGTACAGATTTCTGTAATACGGCATACATTTGTACAATATATCGCTGTCCGGACAACGAATTTTTCTGAGTGCAAACTCCGTACTTTGTGAGGAGCAGTTGAACAGCAGTTTATATGAATTGAGCAGACGGTGATGGTGTAAAATGGACGAGCACTCTGATTTTCAAACAGGACGATTTGTTGGTGAAATCTCATTTTCTCTGGTATCATGGACACAAGTTCAATCAAATACACATTATTACACTCCGTTTTGAAACAAAAATGACAATTTTAAAGTACATATATTGTCAATTTTTGGCTTTTAGGTGACAATCAGGGGCGGATCCAGGACGGACTTCTGGGGGGCAGTGGGTTGTAGTACTGCTACTTAGAGCTACTTTTAAGAGCTCCAAACTCTGGAATGGGTTTTATTTACATATATAAAATGAGAAAGTTTTCCCTTCTGGGGGGGGGGGGCATCACCCCGATGGTGACAATTTACAAGCAAAAGAAAAAGGATTTGAACTACAGACATTAGTCTTTGTTCTTACATTGTCATGCCAATGGTGATATGCTGCAACCATACGTAAGGTAAGTGGAACAAGTTGGAGTTTTCGTCTTTATTAAATACTTTCAAAATTAATTTGTATGTATAATCATTTCTGATGTTTAGATGTGTTATTTTTCGACGAGTTTCTATATTTGAAGTTTACTGCAGTTATGTAAGAGGTAACACATGGCTTCATAAGAGTTGAACTCAGATCTTCCATATCAAAGACAGGTACATTAACCATTTAACTACGAAGGAGTCACTTTATCAGATCATGCATAAATAAATATTGTTCTTACTTCCAAAGTACCCGGTTTGAAACTCACGAGCGAAATAACGAAATGATAAATTTAGGACTATAAGGGCGTGTCATGTGTAATAAAACCATGAACTAAAAATTTTAAAAAATCATCATTTTTATACATAAAAATTATAATGGTAGTTTGGTACGTAAAACTGGAACGAAGTTTTTATTTATTTATTTATTTATTTATTTATTTATTTATTTATTTATTTATTTTTGGTAATATCTTAACTGTTGGATACATGCATAACATTAATTTTAAAAATCACAAGGACAGTATCTGTAATCAAGAAATCGTTATAAGAAGAAGCAAAACAGTCAAGAATCACCTGTAGTCCAAATAACAATGCTTGTTAGTAGTAATTAACAATTCGGATAAAATCACGAAAAAAACGAAGCAAACCTCAAGGTAAGTTCAAAAACACTTTTTTTTTTTTTACCTAATTACATAACAACAATATTTTTTTAGATTAGGACTTTCCTAAGATATTGTAAATTTTTATATTGGCTTTTGGCAAAGGAAAAAGAAAAAATAATTAAGGCAAACAAGGACAATAGTCCATATAAAATGACCAAGTTTGCAACTAAAAATCATTCTGCATTCTGCATTCTGGGTCCTGCATCGAGCATCGCAATGGAATGGTCTATACGAAATTACAAATATCGCAAGAGAGACCATTGTCTGGCCAAAACCAAGCAAAATATGCAATAAGGTAAAGTGTGACTACAGAGAACTTTAACTGTCTATTTTGCATGTGACATGATATTAGGAGGTCTCTGAAAGTGACAAGCAGATTTGAATGTTTAATATTTAGCTTATTTCGGTTATAATTGGCCTAGCATTGAGTGATTCTAAAATTATCTGTTATACAGTAAAGCTAACCTACTATGTCTGGTTTTAAACTCAATACTCTTGATTGTTCACAGTTATAATAATTATATTATTACAAAAATAACCACTATACTACCATTGTAAGTCAGTTGTTTCATTAATAAAATCTTGTCACTTGTGACAATAAGAGATTGCTACCATTCGTTTAATTTCACTCTTTAATTGAGTTACAAATTTGCTATTCCTTTTGTAATTTATATAACACAATTTACAATATAATACAATTTATTTTAATCTTTATTTCTTTAATATTTTATTTTTTTGACTTATGGTACACATGGAGGCCAACGTCATATAACTGTGTTAATAAATCAGTTTATTATCCCCTTTCTCCCTCAAATATGTTAATCAAAACTTTGTTTTTGACAATCCCCAACATTCTTTGTTTTCCATAATCCCTCCAGCTATTTTGCTTTCTATAACCATCAGTCTGCTTTCTTTTCCACAATCCTTAGCCTATTGTTTATAAGAGCCATCAGTCTACCTTGTTTTCTATAATCAATCAATCTACTTTGTTTTTCTTAACCACTAGCCTATTGTTTATAATAGTCATCAGTCTATCTTGTTTTCTATAACCAGTCTACTTTGATTTCAATATCCATTAGGCTATTGTTTATAATAGTCATCACTCTACCTTGTTTCCTTTAACCAATCAGTCTACTTTGTTTTCCGTAACCACCGTCACTGCAGTTGCAAACGTCAAGGGCAAAACGTCATGGGCCCTTTTACTTCCCATAACCATCATTCTACTTTGTTTTCAATAATATTCGATGTACTTTGTTTTCCATAACTATTACTGTACTTTGTTTTCCATTACTCTCACCACTTTGTTTTCTATAACCCTCAAGTTTATTTTGTTCTCATTAACTCTGATTCTCCTTTCTTTTAACAATTTTAAGTCTGCTTTCTTTTCCAAGTTTTTCTTGAATAGAAATGCAGTTAATGTAAGTTTAACAGTATTAGTATCAGAAAAAAGAAAAACTTGCATTATAAACATTTTATATTATTTCTTAAATTGAGAAATTCGAATCGATTGTTTCAACTAATGGTATTCAACGTAATCTATGAATAAAGTAGATTGGGGTAAAGGCTTGTGGTAAACCATCTGGGGAAAGGTGACCTATACGCAAATCTCTCCTCCCATGCCAGTTGCTTTCTCACTGTTAATCCCCAGGTGCTTTGGTCAGGTGGTTTCCTTCCAAGGGATACGAAACGGGGAAAACAATGTAGAATAAGCTACGTGTGGCAGGAGTCAACGACGTCCCGAGGAGACCCCATCTGTTGAATGGTTTTGTTTGTGTGATTAATCCCACGTTTTTGTTTGCTCTTCGGATGGAATTGTCTGTTGAATAGAGAGGGTGTTTGTTTATTCATGTGGCAGGGAAGGGAGGAGGGAAAGAAGAACAGACTGAAAGAATAGGATGACACGGAACAGTTGGAAGGGAATCTTATCTTTTCTTCTTAAGAGCAATAATATTCAGAATGGTGTGTTCTGTATTATCTCATCTTTCGCTTTTGTGTCCTTCAGAAGGATTTTCTACCATTTCGCTCGTAACTGCCCTGAAATTACTAATTCAGGGTTGCAAACTTCCAAGAAAAGAATACAGCTTCAATTTTGTTCACTGATACTGAGTTTAAAATACTGAAATATCTTTCAAATACAGTTCACACATATACATTATTACATTTCTGAAAATAATAATAATAATAATAATAATAATAATAATAATAATAATAATAATAATAATAATAATAATAATAATAATAATAATAATAATAATAAAATTGTGAAACTACAGGAATAATTGTACAATATTAGCGTTTAACGAGTAAAAAAATCTTTAACGATGAGAGGTATCCCAATCGATTTCATGACCATACAGCACAACAGGCATGATTATCGTTCTATACAGGATGTTCATTTATTATGTAGCCAAAATTCACTGGTGAAATCCTCTCACCTAAAAAAATAAAAAAAAAGTCCATATGAACATAAGGCGAAAAACGCTTTGAAACAATGCGTTTTTCGCCTTGCATTCATATGGACTTCTTTTTTGTTTAGTGTGAGGAATTCACCAGTTAATTTTGGCCACATAATAAATGAACATCCTGTATATTTTATCTATGCTTGAATATGTTGATGAAACGATGAGCATTATATACCATCTCATACACCAAGTGTGTGAGCATTGCCTTCACAAATATCTTTTTAGGTTTAAACAAAAATACCTGTTAACATCAAATAAGTTTTAACCTCAAAATATATTTAATTTTTTGACCTAAAAATATCCAACCTCAGCACATATGGATAGCCACGTTAAACTCGTCGTTATTCGTAATGATTTTAGCGAATTGACTTCATTAACGTGCTTTGTGTAGATAATTGTTCTAGCTGACAATTGAAAAAAAAAAAGAAAGAATTCAAAAGTAGACTTTCATTCAAGAGTTATCGAGTGGAGTAACGGACAGACTAACGTTACAATCTTATAAGGCTCAGTATCGCGATCATAATAAAATGTGACAAAATTGCACCAAAAGCGAGGGCGTTAACAACTACGTTACGAGAGGCCACTTGTGTTTGTGTTGAATTACACCTCAGCGTAACTTTAAGGAGCGAGGCTATATTAGACGTGGACCCACAGCTTAACGTCGATTCCTTACCACATGAGCACCTGCGAAGAATCGAACTCGGAAAAACATGAAATAAAATCTTCCGACGTATATGCCGGATAATCTAAAGGAGACGGTGATGATGAGAAATGAATGAAATGGTGAAAGGAAGAAAGTGGGAGAGGAACCCACACACAGACACGATGTTTGTCCATCACAAAGTTCACTTGTAGCGAGCTGGGATCGAACCTAAGACACCATGATCCAAGGTAAACGCTCTACCACTGAGCCACCGCGACCCAGAATCGAACCCGGGTCTCTCGCGTTAGACGGAACCTAATTGTGAGTAAATCTAAGCATGACATTGGATTTACTCTTTTCTATATACGTACGTATATAAATTAGATACATTTGAAGTAAATTAGAAAGTTCGGAAGTAAGTGTCCTATGTAACCAAGGGATGTTAAACTCAAAGATTTTCATCTATTGCATTTTGAAGTGATCGGTATCGCCAATTGCCCACGCGCAACTGCAGTAGCCACAAACATTTTAAATTTAATCCTTCAATGTAGTTAGAACAAGAACTTAAAAATTAAAAAAAAAAGTGGCATTTCGATATTGCGGGATATTACTAATGGAGCAAAAACTGAAATTTCCTTTGAGTCAAAGGTTTTCGGTGACCATTGCACTTGACATAATAAACCCATGTAGAACACCTCTCTCTTTCTCGTTCTCCCTTTCTTTGACCACAAATGGTCTGAACAAGACTTTCAAGCTTTCCAAAGGATCTGTTTCTAAGAGATATCCCCGCGGGCAGGCTATCTACTGTGTTGAAACAACCGCGTTTGATAAGGCGGAAAATTCGATTAGAGGGTTAATACCCGACCAACTTATATCATTAATTACCTCCAAATATTTTCTTCTTTTTCTGTTGATACTGTAAAGGAGGGGTTGGTCCTTTTCTTTTATTTCCCCTGCCTCTCTGGAAGCTGCTGGTGATTCTCACCCTCCCTTTACAAGAACAAAATCCTTCGCCGACAGATGCTTCCAGGTCCTGCTGTTTTAAACTCCAAAGCTATGAGAAAATGAAAACGAAATTGCTTGAGAACTTTTTGTAGTTGTAATTAAACAAACTAGATGGCTCTCTCAGCTTTTTATTTGCATTTTTGTCCCAATGAGATTTCTCTGGAGGAGGCATTTACTATTGGACGCTTTGAACAGCATTAAAAAAAGCGTTGTTTTTAAGATACATCAGTCATGGTCCATGACTCGTTGTACAGTGGCAACGTTCTTTACTCCATTCTTCTTTGCTCTACCTGTTTCTCCGTGTCGTTCTTCCGATCACAGAAGCATACCTTAGTCATAAAATTGTAAATTACTCATCTGGAGTCCACTTGTCCAGAGGTGGCCATCGAATTATATTTAAAATACAAATATATCTGAGTTTGTGATTAATATCCAAGCTTCAAAACATTTTGAGTTACATTTTGCATGAACATTGAAAAAATAAAATATTTCTGTTCAACACCAAATGATTATGTCCTTTAGGCTAATGGAGACGATGCGTAAGTAGGTGAATGATGATGGAAGAATTGATGGAATGAAAAAGTGGGAGGAAACCGAAGTACCCCCGAGAAAACCCACGAAAAATGGTAATGTTGTCCAATAGAAACTTACCTGCCTGAGTAGAGAAAAAGGTCCTGGGGGGCCTGGGGGGCGCGGTGGCTCCGTGGTAAAACGTTTACCTCCGGTGCTTGGAGTCCCTGGTTCGATCCCAGCTCGCGCCGTGTGAACTTTGTGGTGGACAAACACCGTGCTCGTGGGTTTCCGCGGGGTTCTCCCGTTTCCTCCCACTTTCTTCATTTCATCATTTCATTCATTTCTCATAATCACCGTCTCCTTTAGCCTAACTGGCATAACCGTGGGAAGTTAAACATAAAGATTTCATTTCATTTTTTCCATCGTGGCCCCTTTTGCATAAATATCTAGACAACAGTATTTGTCTTTGAAATGAAAAGAAATGAAATCTTTAAGTTTAACGTCCCAGAATGATGTCCTTTAGGTTAAGGGAGTCAGATGATTAAGGCAACTAATTGATGATGAAGAATTGGTGAAGTAACAATGTGAGAGGAAACGGAAGTACACCGAGAAAGCCCACGGACACGGTCTTGTAGACCACAAACTTACTTGGTCGGGGATCGAACCAAAGATCCTACGCAACAGAAGAAAGAGTTGTATCACTGATCCTCCGTGTCTTTACGAAAATAGTTTTTTTTTTATTCTTAGTGGTTATTGTAAACTAATGACGCTTCAATGATGCTGCCTCACAATAATTCAGAGTCGCAAGCTGCTCTGCCTGCTACCTGACGCCAAAAAATGTCGTTGGCAAGTAATTTGTAGACGAACAGAATGTGTGGGGAGAACACTTAGTTGTATTACTCGAAAAATTTTTACATGCTGTTCTCTCACTCTCTGTTATGTAAAATAAAGTGTATTTTCTTCAACAGAGCACTAGCGATGCATAGGCATAAAGAGAACTGGGGTCACTATCTAAAGGATCCTTATTAGTACCTCCTGATATTTCCTGATAGCTTTTTCCAACAAAGCATAACTCTCCAAAACGTAACACGTTAATGGCTTTCGAGGTATATAATAATAATAATAATAATAATAATAATAATAATAATAATAATAATAATAATAATAATAATAATAATAATAATAATAATAATAATAATAATAAATGTTAGTGTTTGAAGGACATGCAGTTTCTAGAAAGTGTGTGTAGAGTACATTCAACTGGAAGATGCATTGACACATCTTTCTCTTCCTATTATTTATGGCTTTCTTGATCTACAGAACGTTACTTGGTACCTTTCAAATTATTCGATGAGTCTGACCTAACAACATATGTTTCTACCAATAACAATGACAACTAATCCTTAACTACTACAGTGAAACCTCTGAATAACGGACATCAATGGGACATGAATTTTTGTCCGTTAATGAGAGGTGTCCGTTACTGGGAGGTTACAGAAATTTAATTTCTCATAATGGTAATTGTATGCAGTAATATATAGTAAATACATTATGTATGAGCGTAAATACGTAAAATTCAATATGAAAATACTCTATTTAGTACATATTTGAATTACTAAGAGGGATGAAGGAGAAATTAATTTATGTTAAATAGTATTATTGCTGGGGGATGTGTTAATATATTCGTATACTGCAAAAGATAATGCATGAATGGTAATTTTCTTAAGTACATGTTATCAGTCTGTAAAAAAAATCCATTAATTCACATACCTTCTATACTAAAAGCAAAAATAACTTAATCAGAGCATGCAATATTATTCTTAAATACTGAAAATGTGAACAACAAACTCACCAACTATGATTTTCTCGGAAAAAATTATGAAATTGTCGGGAAAGATGAAAGGTCCAGAGGAAAAAGGACTAAATTTGTTAGGGAAAGGAAGATCTTTCGCGTAAAATTCTTGGCCATACGACTGACCCTACATGAGTGTTTTTGCTTATTAAAGTTTTTCTAGGATTTCCACCAAAAAGCAGTTTATTGCGTGCAGGAAAAAAAGAATTTTGAGTTCAGCTTGAAGCTGTTCTGTTTGATGGTTCACCAGGTCTAGACTCATGATAGATACGCTTGTGAGAAATAATATATTGCAGAACCGAGAATAATTCCTGTCCGTTAAGAAGAGGTTATTAAAACGTGGGACAAAAAAAATCTGTCCGTATTATAGAGGTGTCCGTTAAGGAAGGTTTCACTGTACTACTACTATTTGTAACACCGCTTAGTGTAGTCGCTAAGGCTCTCATCTTTAGTGCGAACGGTCCTGGATTCGATTCCCGGAGGAGACACTCGATCGAAAAAGTGTGAAGCCCTTTTCAGCCAGCCATCCTGAGTGAGATTTTCCTGGGTTTTTCTCATTCACACCAGGCAGATACCGGGATAGTACCTAACATACAGGTCTCTCAGGTCACTCCCTTCCTTCCCCAATCCTTCGTTCCTTCTCTTTTTACGGATAGTGTGGTTGTAGAAGGACGTCATCACTCATACGGATTAACACGGCCATAGATGCTAAAATCCCAGAAATCTAATCCCTAATCAGGGCCGTAACTTGTGAAGGGTAGGAGGGCAACTGCCCCCAGGGAAGCTCCCCGCCGTTCGAGGAGGACCCATTTTAAGACAAAATTTTCTTACTCCATATACGATACGAACATGAAATTATAGTTAAAGCATCAAACAGGTTCACTACATTACACAAACAAAACAGCACACAAAAGGTAAATAAAACAAAAATGAGTCGTGGGCTCATTTAAGTAAAAAAAAAAAAAAAAAAGTCTACTATTAGGGGTCCTAGAAATAATATTTATTCGTATGGCTTTGAGATTTGTCAATAGTGGCCCCTTAATTGTCAAGTATGGAACGGGCCCAGGAGCGTAACTAACAGTCCCGCATACCTTGCGTGCGAGAGGGCTTACAGGCTCCGGGGGCCTATAAAGAGTAAGAGAAAGATGGAAAGAAGGGGCCCAAGAATTATAAAAACAACTTTTTCTAGGTGGCCCAAATATGCGTATTAATGTTTGCCCTCCAGAAAAAGTCTAAGTTACGGCGCTGTCCCTAATCCTACTATTACTACTACTACTAGTACTACTACTGCTACAACAACAATAACAACAACTACTACTACAACCACAACTACTACCACTGCTACTGTATTATTAATATTAGTAAGTTCTCCATAGCCAAAGTTATATAAACTTTTCCGATAGACGCCTAATAGGTAATTAATAAATCTTTTTCTTTGACGTTCCTCGCATATGAACCCATATCTTTTAGCAGGAGCAGGTGGCACTGAAGGTGTTAATGATGTTTTACGATAGATTTAATTGTGTGCAATTGCAGCCAGGTGATTAGTGGGAAGATTAGCTGGTGCAACCTACTTTATTATTGCTTCTAAATCAGAAAGCGAGCTGTGGGGGAGATTTAACTCTTTTTTTTCCTCCTCCTCCCCTTCAATAAAGTAGTCCATATGTGTTCGGTGTGCTTTGATGTGAAATAGGTGAAAGGGAGGGTTGGAGAAACTACCTGCCGTTCTTTATAAATTAAACTGACCACTCCGGCGCTTTATAATAGTCTGTTTGTGAAATATGGAGAGGCGTCTTCAGCAGGCCTTTTGTAATGATAGGGTCAAAATGAAATATTTCTGTACACGGTACACAAACTTCCTCAAACCAAAAAAGTTTTTAACCTGTGATAATGGAACAATATGAAGGTACTTTATTATTATATAAAAACAATATTTAATATTAATTCACGACTGAAGAGATAGAGTTCTAGCTTTCCATACTGGAGGCTTGAGTTCGTTTCGTGGTGGGAACAAACGTGGTTGGGCTAAGTTTAAAAGGGATCACGAGTGAATAGAGCTACTATGAATTAAAACTTCGATTTAATACAATCCAGAAACATTTTTCATTATATATATATATATATATATATATATATATATATATATATATATATATATATATATATATATATATATATTAGGGATGGCCAGAACCGGTTCCTGTTGGAACCGGTTTTCCGGTCTGAACGGATCCGGTTTTTCGGATCTAGGTCTGGAACCGGTTCTTCAGATCCAAATCTGGAACCGGTTCTTCGGAGGCAGGTCTGGAATCGGTTCTTCGGATCCAGATCTGGAACCGGTTCTCAAGATCCGTTCTGGAACCGGGTTTTCGGATCCAGGTCTGGAACCGAAACTTTGTAACGATCCCTACGCTAAATCCGAGCTGCTGGAAGGCTGTGAACAGTGTGCTAGATGAAATGGTGGAAGCGACAGGCAGGCGCCCAGGCGGCGGCCGCTTTTCTCATTTGGCTAAATAAACTGGGTAACTGGCAAACTCAATGATTAAACAGGCAAACTGGCCAACTCATTTGGCTCCCACTGGTGGACAAAAATAAAAACAAAAAACAAAAAAACACTAGTGGCCCAAAATTTTTTTCTGGGGGCAAAAGCGAGTCTGGGCGGGGAGGGCACAAGCGCATGGTCCTCTTTGCAGTGTTTTGAAGGTGAAATTTGTGCCTCCTTTACGGGTCTTTGGGGGTTTTCGGATCCAGGTCTGGAACCGGTTCCTAAGAACCGGTTCTGGAACCGGGTTTTCAGATCCAGATCTGGAACCGGTTCCTAAGATCCGGATCTGGAACCGGGTTTTCGGATCCAGGTCTAGAACCGGTTCTGAAAATCGGATCTCCGAGAGCCGGTTCCTTGCGGAACCGTTGTGGCCATCCCTAATATATATATATAGGGTGTTTAATAAGTACACACCAAAACTAACAAAAAAGTCTTAGTAAACATGTGTCCGCAAACGCTTCGTAACGGAGATAGGGGCTGTCGAAAGTGTGGGAAAATGAAGTTGAGAGACGAATATCTCAAAAAGTATGAATCGGACAGAGGGCGGTCTAATGAATGACTATCGAAGTCAGACCTGCGCTATACAGAAATGCATGGTTGATAACTCTGCAATGCGCGCGCAAGGGATTCCCCAAAGAAACGGAGGGATTCCCGGAAAATTATCCAAGGAAAGGGGGATCGAGATGAACATCGAGGGCGAGTCTATCCACCAGTAATTCATAAGTCGTGGTACCAGGTCGAAAGCTTGAAAAGATACAAAATGGCGGAAAATGTTTACGTGTCGTGTGTGGTTGCATAACCAGCAGGAAATGAGAGAGGCAATCGAAGTGTGGTTGCTGTCTCGTAGGGAAAGTCTCGCGATATAACCTAGCGGCCTCTACCGCATTCCCGTATGCTTTCCCGTACATAAAGTGCATGCCAGCATACTCAATATTACTGTACATTGTATCAATGGCAAGGTAAGCAATAATTTAGCAACACACTAATAGCACTAATTAACACTGCACAATAGTATCCCCGTGGCTTTGCAACACTACTTAAACTATTGCACTGTTCCCCGCAATACGGTGAAGTAGGTACATCCACAACACTGTAAAGGCACGCGCATTTGACACCTCTTCAACACACAGAACTACTACATTGACTGTAGGCGAGAAAGACAAGTGAAGACAACGAACCTCTACACTCTGAATCATTCTCCCAAGCGACTACTCCCGTACGACGAAAGCATATAGACCTGTAGCAGAACCCTTCAGGCAACATAATAAACAAACGTGGAAAGGCAAGCGTGTTTCCAATTTACGTCTGTAATCGAACCAATGTAGTGTTCTTCCATTCCATATTTTCTGGCTCACCAAGAACTGCGTGCACAGTTTTTCTTCTTTACGTATGCGTACAGGGGATGAATCAAATAATGAGCAACCTACAGGCGCTCGATTGAGTGAGTTATTGTTGTTTTACACGAGCTTAGGAGCTTTGAAGGACGGGACCTACGATTTGGAAAAGCTGGGATCAGAACCACTGCATTCAATGAGCACTTCAGCGGATTTGAACCCGCAACATCATGCACCCAAGGTGAGCTCAACGTCTGTTGCAACCCCGATTCAGTATTTCCAGCTGGCTTCCATGTTCTACCAGTGTTCCTTTCGGCCATACCATTCATTTTCGCGCATCGTTTGTTTTACCTTGGTATTGGTAAAAAAAATGAAATGAAATCTTTGAGTTTTACGTCCCACGGATATGCCGGTTAGGCTAAAGGAGACGGTGATGATGAGTAATGAACGAAATGGTGGAATGAAGAAAGTAGGAGGAAGCGGGAGAACCCCGAGAAAACCCACGCACACGGTGTTTGTCCACCACAAAGTTCACTTGGCGGGGGCTGGGATCGAACCCGGGACTCCAAGCACCAGAGGTGAACGCTCTACCACTGAGCCACCGCGGCCCCTTGGTATTGGTACAGTAAAGGACTACTCTGTACATGTGCATTCGTCATAGGAATGTGCTCTGAAGTAGTTCACAACATGCACCACCACCTTTCTTCGATTGCCTCTCTCATTTCCTGCTGGTTATGCAACCACACACGACACGTAAACATTTTCCGCCATTTTGTATCTTTTCAAGCTTTAGATCTGGTACCATGACTTATGAATTACTGGTGGATAGACTCGCCCTCGATGCTCATCTCGATCCCCCTTTCCTTGGACAATTTTCCGGGAATCCCTCCGTTTCTTTGGGGAATCCCTTGCGCGCGCATTGCAGAGTTATCAACCATGCATTTCTGTATAGCGCAGGTCTGACTTCGATAGTCATTCATTGGACCGCCCTCTGTCCGATTCATACTTTTTGAGATATTCGTCTCTAAACTTCATTTTCCCACACTTTCGACAGCCCCAATCTCCGTTACGAAGCGTTTGCGGACACATATTTACTAAGACTTTTTTGTTAGTTTTGGCGTGTACTATCTATGGTTTAATTTGTGACCATTACTTATTAAACACCCTGTATATATGGATCCAGTGGTTCTCAACCTTTTTTGACAGACGACACATTTCACTGAACGTCCAGGACGTCGCGACTAGTGCTCTCAATGGGTCGGGTTGAAGACCGACCCGTGACCCGACCCGACTGACCCGACCCGACAACCCGACCCGACCCGACCCGACCCGTTTGAGAGCACTAATCGCGACACACTTATTCGATATTTCTATCAGTAATAATACGATTTCCCAATTAGCAAGAAAGCTTTCTGCCAGTTGGCGCGTGGTTGGCTTTTGGTTTTCTAACCTTGCCCTTTCAACGTGTGTTTTCATACAGTCTGGTTTCATACAATCTGCCATATCACTGGCTGTTCATTGGCTATTGACCTGCCTCGAGAGTCAAGCTTGAATACAACACTGAATTCAAGGTTTTCCCCATGTAAATTCTACTGGAATTCAGCTTGCAGTATGCTTGCACGTTTTCCAATCAAGCCTGATGCTAGTTTGCTGACTTCCAATGCAAGCTGACAGCAAGCGGTTTGCAAGTTGTCTCTACTACTAGAAATCAATTTGATTTAATAGTGTAAGCCTATAAAAGTAAAGATGGTAACTGTATGTAGCACTGAGCATTATTGCTGCCGTTGGAAGTGACGATTGGTACAGTCTGTCTCGATTTTAACTAATTAATAGTAAATTCTTCATGATTTTTAAACTTTAAAATTCTGCAACACGCCCTAGGGTACTACATAATACACCAGTGTGTTGCGACACAACAGTTGAGAACCGCTGTTTTGGTCTATGAAGTTTTTTTTTTAAGAAAATAGTACAGGGGCGCACCCAGAAATTTTTGTTGAGAGGGGTCCAAGCTTAGGAAGGGTCCAATACAGGGCCGTGTCGTGTGAAGGCGAGCGGGGTGACGGGTCCGGGCGCCGAAGTAAGGGGGCGAAAAATTCAAGAGAAAAAAGGAAAAAAAGATAGGAAAATGCTTGGAATATATGTATGAGGGCGCCGTCCTATACTCTCGCCCCAGGCGCTGATTTTCCACGACACGGCCCTGGTCCAATACTAGAAGCCAGTGCATCTATATAGTATTCAACGGGTATTATTCTGCATCCCCCCCCAAAAAAACGATAAATAATTGTAAAATACTTCCACCTATATTTCCAGAAAAAAAGAACTAGATTGTTTTCATAAGAGAAAGAGTACAGACGAAGTGTACCATCAAATTTTTATGCTACATCAATCATTTCTCTGTTAAACAAGGATAGTTTTATTGAGAAAGTGAAGAGATGTATATTGAGTTAGGAAGGAACTGAGGGGGAGTCCGGATCTGATGGACTCCCGTGGGTACGCCCCTGAAATGGCACAATAGTGGAATGTAAACGATAAATACCTTAATGTACTGTACCGACGCGAGATGCATGGATATATTAAAGTGTTATTTGTTATATTTATAATTCAAATTCCTAATGTAGTTTTCAATTATCATTATAATAAATTATAACTTAAATATGTCTATATAGCTTCCATCGGTGCAATACATTAACGTATCTTAGGTTACATTCAACTGTTCCGTCATTCCTTCAAAAAACATTCGCAGATTCGATATACAAGGAAGAATTTACTGATGTGCAAGACGAGGGCGACCAAGAATGGAAAACTATGGCGGCAGACGATATATGTGAGTAAACGTGAACGTGTGAATCAAATAGTTCTTGAAAGGCGTAAATTACGATTTGTGAAATGTCTGTTGATTCCCCTGAATATCAGCGCCTGAAGAAATTGAACTTCACTTAGCAAGCACTTCGATTGCACTGAGTATATTTTTACGCTCACTATTCCAATGATTAATCAGCAGAGTCTGTCTATCGGAGTGGAGTATGAGCAACGTCCAATGAACATTACCTTATTATCTCACGTGGTTCTCCTGTGTTGTCTTAGATTGAAAAAAGAATAGCCCTCATATATAATGAAGAATGTATGTGGCTCATGTTAAATCGAAATCCTTAATCGATACAAGCTGTACCCGCTCCTGCTCCCTATTATCTGTATTTGTTTAACTTATATACAAGTAGTACTTTGGTCGCTGTTTGGGATATGTGTAGCACTTTCTGGACTATATGTATCAGTATTATATGCACTGTGTGTGTGTGTGTGTGTGTCTGCATTAGAAGGCAAACCACAACAGATACAGCGTCTACTTTACGCGTCTAAACTATATAAAAATGAAAGTGATTACATTTGTGACTTAACTCTTGAACCATCCGATCATTTCAATCAAATTTTCACCATAGATGAGGTTCGAGCCTGGTTATCATTTCAATTTGACGGTGCTACGTAGGAAAGAAGGAATGGGGGAGGTATTTAAAAATGATCGAAAATGACCGATATTAGTGCCGAATCCATAATTTTCGGCGTAGCTGAGACGAACAGTGACACTTCCGATACCGTTGAAATCCAAATTCAGCCCCATTAGTACTCTATGTCCAAAATGAAACATATCCACCCCGTGTGAAGAACGGGTATTCTGCTAATAGTTAAATACATAATAGTAAATAAACAATCTATTCGAACGGAATATCTTTATGTCTTGATATATTTGAAAGTTATAAGGAAAAGTTGTTAGCATGGCAATCATCGGTCAATTTATTATACTTCTCCGAATCTAGATCAAAGTTAAGATCCTAGACTTGGACATGTGACTTACAAAACGTTAGTCTAACTGTACAGCAATTTTGAAGTTTGCTGATCAACTTGGAGGGTGTCCAGACAGGAACTTTTTAGAAGCACCTTGTATGTACACTTATGCCCAAAATTATTGTCGCATATCTATAACTGTCTTCCTGTAAGAATCTAATTTGATAATGATTTTGCAGGGTACTTTTAATACTGATACCATGTGTATAATCGAAAATGTATATTTGTGGTAAATTTCATAGGACAAAAATTATAAATACGAAAATTATAATGAGTAAAATAAAATGTTGCTAAATGGACAAGAAAATTTTATTTTCGTTTTATTGTTCTTATTTACTGCTCTTTTGATATGAAATTTGCCACTCACATGCCTTTGCCGATTATACACATAAGAACATTATAAGAAATACCGGGCGAATTCGTTATCAAATTATATTCCTAGAATAACATATTTATAGACATGCGACAATAATTTTGGACATGAGTGTACACGCGTAACATGCCCATTTTGCGGATGGAGAGCTAGTCCTCTTATACTATCTTGAATACACGGCTGCTTAAGGATATGTATTTCACATTGTATTGAATGTAGATATTCTGGTTATTTCATTATAACGAAGCATAACGAAACGATGTAGTCCTTGCTTAAACACGGTCCCATATTCTCACGTACACCTCACTTATATGCAAAGCTAATTTTAGCCGAGTAAAATTAATTCAACACCGTAATGAAAATTGCTGGGTATTATCTCTGTGCTCACAGTGTGAAAATTTCACTGTTTTCCTGGCCACAGAATAGCTTATGAAACTCAACATAACTACGCCTTTTTTGCTTTTGTTTTTCCTTCTTTCTGGAAAGCTTTTGTATGTAGCAATTAACAGATTCTGGTGCTTCGTGTTGGTGACTATGGAGGATGACCTCTTCATACGCAGAGGTCATTGCTGGGATTACGCAGAAAGTACGTTTCGTGGGATGATAACACAAATGTGTGTGTAGAATCCCATATATGCATTGTCGTAACAACATCTAGTTCTTAAATTATGTAGTAAGTCTAATAATTAAAAACTGGCATTTTGTTGAAAACCATAGATAAAGACACCAGTATAGTTGATCCTGAACTTTATAACCAGGGCGTGTAATGAAATCTTTGGAGAAGTGTAAGTTTAGCAAATTACTTGTAGGATATTCACTTCTCACACGAAAAGCTGTTCCCGGTGTGAGATTTGGAGGGTCTCTTCAGAAAATGTAGAGCGGGGTATTAAAGAATATTAGTTAAATCATTGAGTATGTGAAGTATTGTGTTACATTTGCTTTTTTAATATAGTAATAAACTTTAGAAGCGTAGTATGGCAGCCGATTAGGTTCTGAAGGAGATATATATATACAGGTCCGATTTAGGGGGGATGCATCGGTCCACGTGCACCTCCCTTTCTTTGTAAATATACACTATCTAAATTGAGAAGCTATAGTGAAAATAGCAACACTTTCCGAAATTTTCTGCTGTCATGTTTCCATTTGGGGCTTAAAAGAAAACGAAGTTTTGCAAAAGCAATAGTTGAAGTCAATTTTCTGAAGGTTGAAAGAAAAGGATTCACAGAGAGCAGACACTTAGCAGTTCGAGGACAATTCCTCATTCACACCACAAATGGCTAAAGACATTTAAAAAGTCAAATGTAATTCAAATCTACTGGTAGTTATTGGTTGCCCTCCGTCAAAAAGTCCTGGATCCTATATATAAACCATTAGCATAGAGCAGTTCTCAACGTAATTCCTACCACTCTCCAATTTTATCACGTCCTCTTGCCACGACCCCCTTAAGCTTGTATGTAATTTTTAATATACCTATCGGGAGATCTCACGATATCCATCTATTTCTATAATTGTAGAATCCATTTCTTGTATGTAGTGGGTACGGTAACTTCCCTAAAAGCAAATGGATTGAAAGCGAATTTGGTCAGTTCATTCATATTGCGAATATCGAATCCAATCCGTCATACTCTTTGAAAATGGAGGCTGTTTGAAATTTTTAAAACCTCATAAATCCCTTAATTTTGGGTCATATGATAAAAAAATAAAGTGATTTCTAATTTTGTTTAAAAAGAACTTAGACAGTTGTTAAAAAAGTTATTGAGTATTTTAAATGACTTTATAATGTGCGTCACGAATATTGAACCGGACATTGCCACGCTAGTGAAATCACGCCATGTTCAGGTATCTCGTTAGCTTTAAATTTTAATTGTATTTCAATATACAGGTTTTGTTGCATTTTTATTTTTCTGGTATTTCAATATGCAGTTCTCATTAGCATAATATAGTGTAAGAGGTTTCCGCTGCTCTTCCCTCGGAAACTGTGGAGACTGTGGCGCCGCCACTTAAGGAAGTTGGGTACTACTAAAAGCAAGTACGAATCAAATCATTCAGAGCACGTGAGTATGGTAGAATTAGCCAATGATACACATAGCTACTGCCAGTAGCAGACGATGCAGCTAGTTACAACTCTAGCCGGTAGTGTCGCAGAGTCGCTTTCGTTGCAATTTGGGAACGATTTCAATTTCCATTAGGAATATAGGAAGTGTTTCATCAGGGTAAACAGTGCTCATTAGTTTCATATCGTACCTCTTTCATTTAAATTGATTTTTAAACAATCTGCATCTGTTGAAAATGTTTAGTAGACCTAATTTTTGCTGTTCTTAACAGTATGTATAAAAATAAAAATATGCCTATCAGAACAAAATTCAAAATGATATTTAAAATATTTTTCGGTATTAGATTCTAATTATATTTATCCTTTTCGGTTATCTTTGCGACCCCTTGGTTGAGAAATCCTGTCGTAGAGCAATTAAGGAGCTCTTAATACTAAGGCATTTCTAATTCCGGTCTAGAAGCTTAACAAGTCACTCCAATAGAAGCAGACGTGCTGACCACACATCACCGAAATAACTTGTCTGTGGCCAGCCTAGTTATTCTTGGACCGTAATACCAAAATATTTAGAGCTTGGGACATATGTGAGGGAGAAACCTATTAGCAGGTTAGGTCATAGTGGGTTAAGTGCTACAGCACTCATCTGTTGTGTAAAAGGTCACTTGCTTGAGCCGTGGCGATGTGGGTTTATTGTAGACATCCCATATTCGTGGGTTTTCTCGGAGTTTTTCCATTTCCTTCCACGTTTTCACTCCACCAAATTCTTCATAATCATTCAGTTGCATTTATCTGTGCCTCTTGGTGGTCAAATGACTAACACATGTGCTTTCTACGTACGTAGTCTTGAGTTTGATTTCAGGTGGTGGTAGTTCACCGGTAACAAACCTAAGAAGTGCTTCGAATCTATCTTTAGAAAGCAAATCTCGTCTCGTATAGTATTTGTGCTGAAAAGGGATGATAAATCTCAATAAATCAGATAGATTCAAACTTCATTTTTCCGAATCCTTTAGTCGCAACTGGCAAAATTGGGAGACTTTAAGAAAAAAATTGAATTTGATTTCATATTTAGATTAGGATTAATACAGTTGATTGATTTTGAATATAATTTTGATTCATTAAGAATGGAGTTTTTGAAAAGATATTTGTTGTAATCAATCTCTGTGGATAAGGGGATTTTTTTAAACATTTTTTTTTACATATTTACATTCATTTTTAGTATTTGTTCATTTCTTTAACTGTATATCTTCTAAAGGTAACGAGTTTGTTTTTAAAATGAAACGAATATAGTATTTTCTAATATTTTCATTTTCATATTTTTCCCCTTCGCCCATGGGCGGCGATTAGGGGGGGCAAAGTGGGGCAGTTGCCCCTCCACTTTTCTGAAATGGCCTATTAATGTATATAGTTCCAACCAGGGAAATTCGTATATTAACATTGATATACAAATATTCAGATCATGTCTTGCTCCCCCCACTTTTAACGTCCAATCGCCGCCACTGCCTTCGCCCATTCGTCTTTAACTATGTAGACTTTTTCTACATCATTTGTCAGCTAGATTAACGGTTGAGGCAAGCAGTTTTGTATAGTGTACAACTTTGTTATTGCAAAATGGTTAAGGAGGTACATTTTCAAAACTAAATAGTTTTGTTTCTGAATTTGGTAGTGAAAAAGCATGTTCAGGGAGAGAGGCGAACAAAAAAAAAAAAAAAAAGTACAATAACTCCGTGTGTAGTGAGGTATATTCTGTTTCTCAAAGATTTGTGAGATGCATTAATCTACCGTGACATTCCTTTGAATAAACTAGACAATATGAAACTGCGTGACATTTTAGAATAGTATACAGAGCGTTCAAAAAATCTCTATACACCTGAATTGTCACATATTCAAAACAACGAAAAAATTATTTTACTCAAAATTTATTATATTTTATGGCATAAAAGCACTATGTACAGGGCGTAGCATATATACACACATTTTCACAGCAAATGTTGGAAATGTCCCCCATGAGCTTCCAAACACGCTTGCACACGTTTCTTCTTGTTCTCAAATACTCTCACAAGTTGTTAATGTGGAATGCTATGAGCAAAATCTCGAATAGCTGTTTCGAGTTCTTGTAGCGTGTGGGGGTTCCCTTTATAAACAGAATTCTTTGCATAATCGCAGAAGTAAAAATCCGGAGGAGACAAGTCAGGAGACCGAGGCGGCTACAATCCCTTTGAAATTATTCGATCTCCAAAAACCTCTTGCAGTAATCTCACGGATTGGCGAGCTGTATGTGCTGTAGCGCCATCTTGTTGTATCCAAGCATTACGAATTTCGTCTTCCGTTAGTTCTCCCATGAACTGGGGAATAATTTCACAATAACGAGTTGAATCTATTGTTTGTCTGAAAAATATGGGGCCGAATATTCTTCTTCTGGATATTGCAATCCACACCCCTACCTCCTGGTCATGCAGAGGAACTTCATGTATGACATGTGGGTTTTCCGCACACCACAAACGTGAGTTCTGGGCATTGACGTACCCTGATAAATGGAACCAGGCCTCCAGTAAAAAAAAAAAAATATCCAAAACATCGTCAAACTTGTCCATAACAAACCGGGTAAACCATTCACAATACTGCACTCGTTTTACACTGTCGGGAGGAAGTAACTGCTGCACCGCTCTCACCTTATACGGGATAAGACGCAGTTTCTTACGAACCGCCTTTTGTGCCGTACCAACACTTATTTCATGCGACTTTGACTTGCCACGATTCAGGTGTATAGAGACTTTTTGAACGCTCTGTACTTCCAATTCCTTCCCTGATACAGAGTAGTAATACAAAGGAGTACTGAATCGATATCTTAACTATATATTTTATTATATACTATATTTCTGAAAAAACAACAACAGAATATTATGAAGAATGTGGTTTTCCCCCTACAATTTCAGTTACACGTTTAGGAGCATTTTAAAACATATTTCAGGGCATTTTTAAAAGATTTTTTGTGCACGAATGCACTTTATTTTATATAAATTTGTAGTGGAATAAAATCATAATCCTAATTATTAACTAGAGATACTTAAAGTTCAGGGTAATACTATGCATTGACATTGATTTAGTTAGTGGATGTTGTTTAAATAGCTACTCAGTTATATGAAGGAATTTTAACCCATTTAATTCCAAATTTTCTTTTTCAGAATTTCTTAATTCCTTCTACACTTATTGATTCTGACCTCATTTAATACATTTTGAGGATTTTAGTAGTAGCAGATGGACTGGTAGCAGGTCCTTATTGTAAAAGACGAAATAAATCCACAACAAATAATCCACAGAGAAAAATTGATAAAAATAAATTGTTCCCATTTGGGAACAGTGGGACTAAAAGGGCTAATTCCCAATTCAATGGTGTCCCTTGATAGATAAATAGTAAACAAGAACCTTAATTGATAGACGAATTTTATAAGAACGGAAGTGTGAGCGAATTCTTACATTGGGTATTTGCTGAATAAAAAAAAACAAGAAATTTGAAAGAAATTACCGCCTTCCTTCTTAGAAACAAAATTTTTTTTTAAAAAATGCTGGATTACGTGTTCGGTTACTTTTAGGGGAGAGTTTATATGCCCAGAACTTCGTTTACTTCGTATTTCGAAAGATCTTTCCTTAAGACCTTGCTTTTGTGATAAAGGGAGTATTTCTTGTTTCTAGCTATCATCGTATGGTCGCGTCAGTCACTTGTATTTTTCTATTTAATAACACAATGTAGATTAGGGGACGACCTTTGGGGAGAGTAGCGACGTAATTCCATCCTGAGTTTGCGAAATTCATAAATTTTAATCAATTGTACAGTAATATGCTAATACAAGATATGAAACTCTTATATAAATGGAGCTTCTCCCTCCCCAACCAATCAAAATCTGAAATTATGTTTCTGGTGTAGATTAGTGATGGTGAATTTATAACGCACCGCGAGCCAAGGCAAAAGAAGAACAGTGAAGATTTCATGTTCCTTCCGGGGGACTTTCAGTATACAGAGGGTGAAAGTAGAACTGTAAAAATGCTAGTATCTCATATTGAGCGTGATAGGATATACACCCCACAAGGGGAATTTTGTAGTTCTGAGGTGAATTCTGAAATTATCACTGCCAGAGGAACATTTTCCTTTCTCTCTGCCCCTGAGGCGACAGCCGATGAATGTGCGTAAGTCATATATTTTCTAAATATTTCTTCTAATTTTCGGGAACCTACTTTTTGTTTGATGTCTGTAGGTCATTTAGGCTCTAAGCTACAAAAATTTTAAGGTAACTACATGACATCATTATTTTTTAAACATCCATTCAGCAACAACAGCCTTACTTTGCAGAACTGGCTTGCTCACTAAAAGATTAAATCAAAAACGAAATAAAATCTTTGAGTTTAACGTACCACGATTATGCCCTTTAAGCTAAGTAAGACGATGATTAAGGCCAGTGAATGATGATGGAAGAATCGGTAAAATGAGAAAGTGGAAGGAAACTGGAGTACTCTTAGAAAACCTATTGACGCGATGTTGTCCACCACAAACTTACTTGGCCAGGGATCGAGCCAGAGAACACGCCACTGAGCTACTGTGCTCCCCATATATATAGGGTGTTTCAAAACAACACCGACAACGTTTGGGAGGTGATTCGTAACAAGATAAGACAAAAGGTATAGGGCAATCTGGGTGCACAAATGCTTCCTTTCGGCCGAAAACATAAAAAAAAAGAACTTTAAAGGTCTATAGCTCCAGAACTATGAGACCTACCGTAATCGGGTCAAGACTTCACTTAGGAACTAATATGTGCGCTATCCAAAAATACATTTTTCAAGATCCTAACAAGTAACACTTCACATCGTTGCTGCCGGTCTGACGCTAAACTATACATTTTCGGAAAGCACTAGTCCTAAATAGGATAACTACACAGTGCGACGGTCAGACGTTGCCGCGTTCAGGACTTATGGAGCGTCAAACATTAACATGGGGTTTATGAGAGTAACCATAGCAGTCGTATTATTTCATGCTAATTCGTCTTGCATTTGAACTCTGTGCTAACATTTGTGTTGTAGCAGTCGTATTATTTCATGCTAATTCGTCTTGCATTTGTACTCTGTGCTAACATTTGTGTTGTTTTTGTGTTTTTTAGGTATGCGTTGTAAGATGGATCCGAAAGTGGTCGTTTGGGCTCTGGTGGCCGAGATCGGGACAAATGAGCGCAATCCAAATTTGGAAGAGCAAAGGATGGTGGCACACATCAAGTCTCTTTTGACCAGCGGGATGGAAGTCGTTGAAGAGATTCGTACGCTCGGCTTCGGTGACAGTGATGGTGACCAGGGGGACGGAGACATGGATTTTGGAGACGAGGAAGACCAAGAGCAGGAGGATGCAGAGATGCCTTCGTCATCGCAGCAGTCTCATACGTCTTCCGCATCTGGCTCATCAGCGTCAGAATACCTGCCCTCTCCTGTGAAGAAGCCGAAGTTCCAGGATCAGCCTCCAGAAGACTCCAAAATGACACCAGAGCAGTGGCGCGAGTACAAGGCAAAAGCCTATGCCTACTGGACGGTAAATCCAAAAACAGGTAGGCCTTGGAACACAAAGACCGGTCGTGCTACCCACTCGACTCTGCAGAATCAGTTCAGGTATATTCGGAACATTGGCGTGCTACGTCACTTTGGGGCAACACAAGGCAAAGATGACAAGAAGACGCTGATGGCAGAGATCAATGAGGCAGTTCGGGGCATGTTCGCGGAGAAACAGCACACTGCTATCATTCACGATCGAACGTTGCGAATTTGGGCTAGGCAAACAGCTAATGAACTGGACCCTAACAAGAGTCTCAAGTTCAAGGCATCACCGTCGTGGGTGTACAGATTCAAGAAGCGCAACAACATCGTGGACCGTGCAATCACCCACAGGGTCGGCAGGACCTGGCAACTGAAAGAGTTGGACTTGCAGCAGCAGGCTGATGCTTTCGTATTAGCGACTCGCGAGCTCATTGCAAGCGAAAGCATCCCACCAACGCAGGTTGCCAATGCAGATCAGAGTAGCTTCAAGAAGTTGTTGCAGAGTACTCGCACTCTCCGTACCAAAGGAACAACAGTCGTGCGAGCGGTTGTGGGATCCATGAGCGCAACAACCCACAGCTACATGATCATGCCCGTGATCACCATGGCCGGAGAGATTCTGCGGCCGATGTATGTACTGGTGTCGGAACCAAGTGGAAAGTTTCCGGGAAACAAGCCTGCAGATCCACCGAACATCAAATCATTTGCTGGCAAAACGTCCAACATGAACAGGGACGACCTTAAGGACTTCTACGAGCAAGTGTTCTGGCCAAGCATGCCTGATGATCGGAAGAAGATCGTTTTGCTATTGGACTCGTGGACTCTGAACAAGGACGACAATCTATCGAACGCACTGAAGCCTGCCGACGTTGCGTTGCACAAGAGACTGATTCCTGGTGGTTGCACTGGAAAGATTCAGCCTTTAGATGTGCATTTCTTCCGTCAGTACAAGTCCTTTGTACGCTTTGTGACCGACACACTGGCCATGGACAGTGTCATGGATATCTGGCATCGCGATCGATTCCTGGCACTACAGTCGTTTTCACTCTACCAGTTCAGCGCACCCCGATTCAAGAACCTGATCCGGTACGCTTTCCACAAGGCTGGCTATCTGGACGAGGAGCCGGGAATGTGGATCTCTCCGCACGAGTACTGCTTTGACTCCCTCGACGAAGGTGACGTGTGCTTCACGTGCGGCGAACTACCGTTCGTCAAGTGTGCACACTGTGAGCGCACTCTTTGCATCTCTCATGCTCTGTTCGACGATTTGCACATTGATTGTACCCTTTAACTTACGCAAACAAGTGCTCAATCAGACAACGTCGATTCAAACGTCACAAACCTTGTGTTCTTCTTCGTTTCCTGTAACTCTCATAAACCCCATGTTAATGTTTGACGCTCCATAAGTCCTGAACGCGGCAACGTCTGACCGTCGCACTGTGTAGTTATCCTATTTAGGACTAGTGCTTTCCGAAAATGTATAGTTTAGCGTCAGACCGGCAGCAACGATGTGAAGTGTTACTTGTAAGGTACTCAAGCAATAATTTTTATGGAAGGAGTTTGGTTATGGGTATATAATTTGAAGTTATCACCAACTACCTCTATAAAAATTGTTACGGAAGTACACTGGAACAAATATTTTATTTTTATGGCAACCCGGATAAAAAATACTCGCGGGTCAAAGTTTGATATACAAGTATAGGTTATATGAATTCTGTGCGCGATTAATTTCTGGATTGAAATTCGTATAGAATTCTTATTTGGATAGTGTGTCTTTATATTGTAGAAGTCGATCGTGGTTCTATACCGTGATACGAACTCACTTGCTACTGATAATGAACTATGACAGCATCTATCATACTTAAAAAAAAGAAAAGAAAATAAGTTCTGCCTTCATAATATTATCCAACTTTCTCCAAAATCTAGAGTGAACATCGTGTACCTTCACAAAACCAAGTCCATCTTGTTGCAACTGGACACACTGACTTCGACATATTTTCCTTTACTTCCGTCATGCTGTTGTTTTCCTTGGCTGAGTATCTTGGTTGTGCGTTTCTCCCTTTAGCCGCGTTGTTGTTGTTCGTATGAAAAGGGGGAAGAAAGGCCGAGAGTATTTAAACGACGTTTAATTGCATAGGCGATGGGATTACATAGCAGCTTCTCCTGGATTGAGCATGTCGTTACTCCAAAAGCAGACAACGACCAACAAGAGATGGAGCCACTTTCCAATTCTCATCTACTAACCCTCTCTAACAAAATTTCACGCATGCACGAACGGTTCCCCAGGCATAACAAACTTTTTTTTTTATTTGTTAATTTTTAATTACGAATCTTTACATGCTTTTATTTTAGTGTTAAATATTGAACACAAATGGAATATTTATATACTTACATACATAACTAGAAATTAGGCCTACATTAAATTTCTTGTTATCTATAACCAGGCTTACCAACCACTATTTCATTATTTTTGTTACAAAGTAGGAAATTGTATTAAATTATTTGCACTAAATAACTTTAATCACGGCACAAGTCGTAACCAAAATGGCGCGGGCATACTAAATTATATATTGTTACAAAGAAAATAAGTTGAAGATAAAAGTGTTGATGCCAGGTATGTCCAGATAATATAAGTATTGACTACAAAAGTAAATGAATCTAAAACAACATTTGTATTAAATAACAGAATTGTACGAAATGGGAGTTCGAGACAGTCCACCAAAGCCTGGTGTCATATTGTCTCGAACCCAAGTTTCTTTCTTCCGCAATTACAGTTGGATGTATTGCATTTCTTTGGAAATCGTACGTTCTAACATCATTTACAAATACAATAATTTGAATCTTGAAACTGGTATTAAATGAAATTTGTAGTTTTAGATCCTACGGTTAGTCTCTGTAAGGCTAAAGGATAGAGATAATAATTAATAAAAAAGGTTGGGGGGAAGAAAGAAGGGCCCGCGAGATTTTAATTGATTCTTGTAGTACTCGACGAGAGAAATCGATCAGGAATTTTCAAAATCGGCACAGGCAAACATGGAGAAAATCGCATTTACATGTACCAGTTCAAAATGTGAAAGAAAAAAGTTTCCGCGAGTTTTCCTTCCCCATTTTGAACCGGTACATGAAAATGCGATTTTCTCCATGTTTGCCTGTGCTGATTTTGAAAATTCCTTTACTAATCGATTTCTCTTGTCGAGTACTACAAGAATGAGTTAAAATCACGCGGGCCCTTTTTTCTTTCCCATTTTGAACAGGTACATGAAAATACAATTTTCTCCATGTTTGCCTGCACCGATTTTGAAAATTCTTTCGCTAATCGATTTCTCTCGTCGAGTACTACAAAAATCAGTTAAAATCTCGCAGGCCCTTTTTTCTTGCCCCCAACCAATAAAATTAAGGAGGAAGAATAACACATGTGTAGTCGAGCACACCCGCGAGACGGCAAACAGGTGAGTACATGCACAGTAATGTAGAACGAAAAAATAAATGAATTCAAGGTATCTGAGAGATCAACAGTTGCCACATTGTTTTTTTTTTTTTGTTTGTTTGTTAAAGTGTCAAAATTGTTGGAGATTAATCATATTCAGGTGGTGCACTCCAAGAAAGTAGACAATCGATCATTTACATTCAAACATGTTTGTAATTTTTAAGCTGATAAAAAATACTGAAATTTGGTATCATGCAAGTATTGACAGGAAGACATTGTTTGATTTCCCAGTACTATCAGATTGACACTGTTGCCAGACCAACACAAAGTTATATATATTATTTTAATGACACCAGCTCAGGTTATTACATACGAGTATTTCGAATCTATATGAAAAAAGAAACTTACAATACCACTTACCTTTTAGTGTTACAACTGAAAACGCGGAAGCATCCAAATTTTGATGTCTCTACAACAGTAATAACGCAAGTGAGACGGACATATCAATGCACATCGGAAGTACCTTAATCGCGAATAATATGACTATGATACGATGTATTTCTACAATTAGAAATAAAAGTACAAGGGATTAGAAATGTTATTTTTTTTCAAACAGCTTTATTTCGAAAAATACTACTTAGGTAAGTAGTATAGGAGTTATGTTCTCAACAAAAGTTAAGCTTTCAATAGGATTCGTGTTCTCAACAGAAGTTATGTTCTCAATGGAAGTTATGTTCTCAATAGAAGTTATGTTCTCAATAGGAGTTTTGTTCTCAATAGAAGTTATGTTCTCAATAGGAACTATGTTCTCAATAGGAGTTTTGTCCTCAATAGAAGTTATGTTCTCAATAGGAACTATGTTCTCAATAGGAGTTTTGTTCTCAATAGAAGTTATGTTCTCAATAGGAGTTATGTTCTCAATAGGAGTTATGTTCTTAATAGAAGTTACGTTTTCAATAGGTATTATGTTCTCAATAGTAATGGATATTGATGGTTGTCCAAAACAATCATCATCATCATACTACTGCCTTCCATAGAAAAGATGAGATTGTTATTTCTTAAAGATAAAGTATACAACGGCATTATAACCTATTCCATGCCATCATAAATTTTCTGTGGCATTAAATTCTATTGATCGGAGGTATTTTATCACTACTCTTAGCTCATGTTTCTGAATTTTGCTATGTGATACAATCTTGCATTGCAAATGGCACAGACCTGTTGTTTCCAATAAACGTAAAGACGATAATGTCGTTTACAGCAATTTGAGATTCTTTGATCAAGATGTTTGTTAAGCAGCGAAAAGTTTGTTCCTTCACTGGTATTGAGAATCCAGAACCACTCCTCCAAGGATTTCACTTCACCAAAGGATATGCTACTAAAATTGTGTTCAAATATTGCTGGAACACTTGTGAGTGGGATAATATATTTAGAAGTTAAATTTGTATGAAAAAGAAAGAACTCTTGGTAAAATTATGAAGAGATAATGTGTAAAGAATCAAAAACCAGTGGCGTGTCGTTAAGATTGAAGTGAGAATGAAAACTTTTCACTTGATCCCGTGCTGTCTGACAGGATGCGGCGGAGTAACAAACAAAGGGCTAATCAAGGAACACGAAACCTTGAGAACCGGAAGTTAGATTCTATTAGTATGCTGATTTGGGTAGCGTGACGCTAATCCAAGGGGTGTGGTCTAGTGTTTAATCTCTGTCCTGGACTTAGACTGCTTTTTTTCTTGGGCGTGAGAGATTATTTTTTGGGGGTAGGGGTTTATACATTTCTTCACGGTAGTACTCCATCCACCTTCTTGTAAGGTTCCGTTCTCCACCTACAATTCCGGCCGGTATAAGGTAGTTCGTCATTAGAGGTTTATCTGTTAACGAACGGCCATCTATATTCACGGTGAGGCTGCCATTTCTGCCTTTGTCTATATATTTCTCTGGCGATAACTTCATTAGTCGCTGGAGCTGATAAACATCAAGCATTGTACAGCTGAAACAAAAAATAGAAACAACTTCTTAAATCAATGTATTTCGTGAGGAATGGATTTATTTCGTGATGAATTTTCTGGTTAAATATACAGGAAAAGCAAGAACGATGTTTCCTTTCGTAATGAATAAATTAACATTCTCATAATTTTTCGTTGTTTATTTAAATATAACTGGAAGCGTGCTAACACTTTTTCGAGTCAAGGGGATAACACGCGTACTTTCTGTTTATGTGCCCTTGAGTTCGATTCCCGATAGAGATGTTTGTCTTACATGTAAAGCCGAGTGTGGTTGATATCCCAATTAAAGAAATATGTTTATCCGGCCTTCTTCAGGGTCCTGAATTCGATTACCGGTGGGGACATTCGGTTGAAAAAGTGTAACAACTATTTCAGGACAGCCATCGTGAGCGAGGTTTTTCCTAGATTTCCTTCATTCACACCAGGCAAATGCCGGGATGGTACTTAACATAAGGGTCCTAGGCCACTTCCTTCCTTCCCTTTCATCGGATAGTGTGCTCGCCGAGGGACGTCATTCCTCATATATGTGACAGGCTAAATGCCTTAAATACCGATAGTCCACACTGAGAAAAAAAACGTATGTGGTGCAAATAAAAATGTTTTTGGACTTCACGTACAGCAAGCGTATAACTGAAGAAGTTTATTTTATACTTGCTTTCCGTATAAGTGTTCCGAATAAACGTACTTTCCGTATAAGTGTTCCGAATAAACGTACTTTCCGTATAAGTGTTCC
Organism: Thermobia domestica; assembly: GCF_964235325.1. Classification (NCBI taxonomy): domain Eukaryota; kingdom Metazoa; phylum Arthropoda; class Insecta; order Zygentoma; family Lepismatidae; genus Thermobia; species Thermobia domestica. The sequence continues at coordinate 346,577,696 of NC_137456.1, read as the reverse complement.
GAATAAACGTACTTTCCGTATAAGTGTTCCGAATAAACGTACTTTCCGTATAAGTGTTCCGAATAAACGTACTTTCCGTATAAGTGTTCCGAATAAACGTACTTTCCGTATAAGTGTTCCGAATAAACGTACTTTCCGTATAAGTGTTCCGAATAAACGTACTTTCCGTATAAGTGTTCCGAATAAACATACTTCCCGTACGAATGAAAAAAACTGTATATAGGGGTCAGGATCTCACATACAGATAGACGCATGTAACATATGTATATGTATGTAATATACGGAAGACTGTTAGATGTTAGACATCTTGCAACAGCATGAGGTAATATCTGAGGGCAGTGCGTGTGTACCATACGGGTAACGTATGCTCCATATTGATTTGTGTAGTAAACATAAGAATTCTATGTTTGTACAATATACGGCTGTCCGGATAACGGATTTTCCTCAGTGCAGAAATCTAATTCCTAATCGTAATCCGGCCTTCTTCAGTGCTGAAGAGCGATGTTTTCATCTTTCGTAATAGGTGACAAAACCAAGTGTGTTTCTGAGACCAAGAACAACAACAAACAAGTACGCTCAACAGGAACTAGGAAGTTTCTGATCTTCTGTAGTTTCTGTGACATAAGCTATAGATGACACCACGATTTCCTTTCATATACTATGATCCTTGAATAATGAGGTCATCAGTATAACACTTTCCAGTTGGAAGCTACGAATTCGGTTTCAAAGCTGGCATTATATACAGAGTAACCATATGGTGATGAAATCAATAGAAGCTTTTTTGATATGGATAGCCAGTACGTGATGTGGACCAGAAGCTGTGCATTTTTCCTCCTAAGAGCTTCATAGATCTCCGCAGAAGTGATATCTTCTAAAAAAAAAAAGACTATGATTGCTTGGATGTTCACCCAATTTGTCGAAATCTGTTATATCCATGTGATGTCGATGATTTGCTTGATTCTGAAGGCTTTGTGTGCTCTATCTACAGTTGCTGATACTGCTTGAAATTTGTGAATCAGATGATGGAACAGAATAGGAGTTTATCTTCTATCGTTGGTATATCTGTTTGGTGCACATGAAGAGGTAATAGAATGATATTTGTTGCATAGTGTTTCTTAAAATTTGTGAGAATTGCTACCGTATAATTCTTGTAGTTCTTTGCAGAGAGCTTCGTTGCGTTCTTGGCAGAAGGTTTCAACATCTTGTATTTCTCGTTGAAGTCGATTGATCGAATTTTTAAAAACAACATCTGGTTGTTTTTTTGTACATGAAAGTATATTTCTCGCTGTAATTTGTTAACGATACCTTGTGAAATTATTTCTTCTTCTGTATTTATCTCAGTGGTAGGAATGTGTGTGACAGATGCTAAGTAATAGCATTAATAATGCGTTCATTTGCTTCTTCTATAGTTCCCTCAAAATGGCAAGAGAGGCCGCGGTGGCTCAGTGGTAGAGCGTTTACCTCTGGTGCTTGGGGTCCCGAGTTCGACCCCAGCCCCGCCAAGTGAACTTTATGGTGGCAAACATCGTGTTCGTGGGTTTCCTCGGGGTTCTCCCGTTTCCTCCCACTTTCTGCATTCCACCATTTCATTCATTGCTCATCATCACCGTCTCCTTTAGTCTAACCGGCATAATCGTGGGATGTAAAACTCAAAGATTTCATTTTTCAAGATTTTCAAAATGGCAAGGCCGATAAGTAGTTCATTGATGTTGTCCTAGTACGTCTGCTAGATGTTGTCCTAGTACGTTTGATCATAGAAATGTGGCCCAAAAGTAGGTATACAGACCTACAAAGTATGACATTTTAGTTTATTAAGATAATTTGTTTATTTGCTTCTGTCTGTTCCAAGCTTAACGTATGAGTAAAGAGAGATTAAGAACAAATAATAAAGAAACTAAGTCACTATCTGAATGGATAACAATAAGAAAATTTTACAATTTGTCATGAGCCGGTCAGTACAGGACTGTATACCTACTTTTGGGCCATCCTGTATATCTTCTTGTAGTGAATCATTTCGTTGATGATAAAACGTACTGCTGTGCTATCGGATCCGAAGACAAAATCAGGTTTAATACATATTATATGCCGTAGCATTTGTGGTGATGCCATAATATTATTTGGTTTGGTGTCTATTTCGTTCGGTGTTTGTACCCGTCGAGTAGATCGAGATATCTCTACTAAGAGAAAGGAGTTAAGTGCGAGATATTCGCGGAGAGCCTTGTCGTTATTGTTAGTGATGAGAGCATCCAAAAATAAATGCTTACAATTGAGATCGAACGCGACTGTAATGCGAAGAGAGGAATTGAAAAAAAAAAAAAAAAACCGGAACAGAATATTAGCTGACAATGGGTAATGATGCAGCATTATATAAAGTAGAATCGGAGTATACTTAGGGTTATGCAGAGCTTGTGGAATGTGATATTGGGTGAGCTGGGTGCAGGGGCGGATCCAGGACGGACTTCTGAGGGGACGGTCGGTAGTAATACTGCTACTTAGAGCTACTTTTAAGAGCTCCAAACTTTTTATAGATCGGTTTATTTATATATAAAATAAGAAAATTTCCTCTTCTGGGGGAGGGGCAATGGCCCCGATCGCCCCCTGGATCCGCCTCTGGCTGGGTGTATTTGCGTAGTAAGCTTGCTGTACCTTCGGAAGCGATGGAGTAATTATTTCTGAAGATAACAAATCCAGTTACAAATACTCTGTATATTTGATTGAGTATGATGATACATATTCGATATCGTTGGAGTTCAACTAGTTTAAAGTTTACATCTTGCATCTTAACAACAACAATAACAAAAAAGTTAAGAGGTCTGTTGAGATTTTTTTTTTCAGAGAAGTCCTGATTGTTCAACCTCTGTGTCCGTTGTACTGCTTTCGTTGCAATGATTGTCTGGTACTAAATAAGCGTGAAAAAAATAATTAGATCTATACATTTTTTTTAGCAAGAGTATCGAATGAATTTCAGCCAATAGTAGGCTGTAAAGACAATCGAGTACATTTCAGCCAATAGTAGACAGTAAGCACATTCAAATAAATTTCAGCCAATCGTATTATGTAACGAGAATCGATTTTTTTTTCAGCCAGTGGTACGCTGTAGAGGCAATCGAGTACATTTAGCCAATATTAGGCTGTAAAGATAATGGAATACATTTCAGCCAATAGTAGGCTGTAAAGATAATGGAATACATTTCAGCCAATAGTAGGTTGTAAAGATAATGGAATACATTTCAGCCAATAGTAGTCTGTAAAGATAATGGAATACATTTCAGCCAATAGTAGGTTGTAAAGATAATGGAATACATTTCAGCCAATAGTAGGTTGTAAAGATAATGGAATACATTTCAGCCAACAGTAGTCTGTAAAGATAATGGAATACATTTCAGCCAACAGTAGTCTGTAAAGATAATGGAATACATTTCAGCCAATAGTAGGCTGTAAAGATAATGGAACACATTTCAGCCAATAGTAGGCTGTAAAGATAATGGAATTCATCACAACATTCAGGGTAAAATTATTTTTAATAGGATTACCCCTTTCCCAAGGCATTTCCAAGTTTCCCAAGGTATCTCCAAGTTTCAAATGTGAATAAAGGTTGTAGATTATCCAATACTTCTATCGAGTACTTCTTTGCGTTGTCCCATGTGTCCTGTTTTCTCGAGAGTGTATGATAATACCTTCACAAATATGATTCCTCAACAAAAATAATTTCTATATACCTCACTTTTTCTCCCGACCGCGCGCTATGCCAGAAGTTAACATGAACGGGTTGATATGTTTATAAGTATTAAATTAATACAGTCCAGTGTGTGCTTAATGGTTATATTCTGTTTTTATTAAGTACACTGCCACAATCACAAGAGCGTCCTACTTCCAGCTTTAACCCTCTTTGACTCTTTGGTCGGATTATTCTCTTAACTTTCTGTGTAGGCAACCGAAACAAAATATCATCAATTCAGTTATTTTTTCACAAAGATATTAAATTCTTACAAATCTTAACAAACCTAAATTCTTACAAAACATTACACATACAATAGGAAAACTATTTGATACTATCCATATCCAGCTAATTGCAGTGGCGTAACTAAGGGATGCAGCAAACTGGGTTTGTGCCCAGGGCGCGGATTGGGGAGCACAAAACTGGGCGAAACTCATTAGACCTTATTTATTATAGTGCATTAGACCTTATTTATTTTCACCATAAGACAAGGAAAATAGTTTTTAGCAAACTAAAGATAATTAAAAATACCTCAGAAACTTAACAGGACAAGAACGACTCACCTACCTTAGGATCATATCCGTAGAGCATAAATTAGCTTTAAAGCTATCTTTTGAGGACATTCTAAAAATCTTTGCAACCAAAAGAGTTAAATTTTAGTTCCAACTTTTTATGTTTTCGTTTAACTTACGTCGACTTAAGACATTTGTAAAAATATCTGAGTATAATACTCGCGACAACAGCTTGACTCTTTGTCATAATTAAATATTTTATTCTAAAGCAACAAACTGTTGATTCATTCTACACATATGCACATCTGAACATAATTACAAAAAACATTGTGATTCGCAGTTATTATGATAGAACTATAAGAATATGTCAAGCATGCTAGTCTCAGCTTATTTGGCAATCAAATACTAATTAGTTTGGTGTTTTATCTTGAACTAAAAAATAAATTATGTACTGCAATATTGAAATTAAAGCTTTACCACTTGAAGAAAAAATGGAATAGGAGAATTACTGTGTGATGCCAATATGAGGTGTAGTCTCAGAGCGTTTGGTTGATCAGGAGGGGGGGGGGGCGCTAAGGCGAGTTCTTGCTCTGGGCGACAGCTAGCCTAGTTGCGTCGCTGGCTAATTGGCTCTATTGTTCATGCTAGTTCACAAGGGACTTTGGCTTTATTATGGCTACTTATAATGCTTTTGGCTGTTACGCCTTTCGAAACATATTTATTCGATTATCCGTCCGCCAATTTAAATTCCATTTACAAAAATATAGACATAAATGTGCGTGATTAATTATAGTTAAGAAATGTACAGTAAAGATATATGTTAAATTGAGTGAAAATAAAGAAAATAGATTTAAAAGAAACATTTAAATATTAGCGAGGAAGATTAACTATAATCTTCACTTTTTAAAGATGTTCGAATCTTGATGGATAGTTTGGACATAAAATAAAAAAAAATCCCAAATTTTCTTTTGGTTGACTGAATGAAAGTGCATTCAGTAGTTTGTATGCACTGACGGTGGTATTTGAAGAAAATTGCATTCCGTAGAGAATTGCTGAAACGAGACAACTGGATGAATGTCTTCTTCCTCTTTTTCCACAAGTGTGGAGGCTCTGACATTTGGGAAGTCTTTTCAAAGAGAAAGAGAGAGAATATAGCCCGTGTCGAAGCGGACTCTTTCGTTTTTCAACAAAAGGTCACGAACGACTTTTCACAAGTGGAGTGTGCCTTTGTGGATCGTCGTGGGTGGTTCTTATTTTTAGAGAACTTAATTATTTCCTTTCCTAGCACAGGAATTGCATTTCTTAAAGAAGCATGATAATTGCTTAAACAGGGTGTTGGCAAATAGCAAAATTAAATTTTAAATACAAATCTTTATATGTCTAATCGAAGAAAATGTTGTAATAAACATTCGTTGATAAAAAGAAAACAAGTGTGTTTCGTTTCACAGCTTGAATCTACGGTAGACTTCTAATATTCTAAGCAACAATTACTTCCAGTTTTATTGTAAGGAAAAATGTGCGTTTGTTTGTGTGGGGGGGATGGAAATATTTCAACTTAACCTCGCACGATTATGCCCTTTAGGCTAAGGGAGACAAATGAAGCAGGTGACTGATGAGGGAAGATTTGGCGGAATGATAATATGGGAGGAAAATGGAGAACCCGATAAAACTCATGGATAATTCACCACAAACTTAGTTGGTCGGAGATCGAATCAGGGGCCGCACACACCAGAGGTAATCACTTTACCGTTGAGCCACCGTGCCCCTGGGGGGATGAAATCTACTGTTGGGATACTGAATATATATCAAGAAATAGATTTTTTTTCTTGCTTTTACTTTCTTTGTACGAGAATCGAATAATAAACCGGAAACGATCTATTTCTACAACTTTAGGTTTCGATAATCCGGAAACGATCTATTTCTACAACTTTCGGTTTCGATAGAGAGGTGAGACCTGAGATAGAATCGATTTGTGTATCACTAAATCTATAACAAAAACAGTTTCTATATTTAGAGATTAATATAGAAATCGGAAGTTGTAGCAAATTTCAACCACTTCTGGTTTCAGTAGAGGAATAAAAATGGAGAGAACACCTGTTCCTTGTGTGATTCCAGTAAAATTGATTGCATAACAGAAAAACATTTCTTACAATCTGTTTCTGCTTTTCTTCTATGGGGATCAAAATTTAAACCGGAAATATTAGGCTATATTGCTGCTCCTTGTGGTCACAACAGATGGATTGACGCTGAAATTGAACTCATTCTTGTGTCATTGAAATTATACAAGTTTCTCGATATCTATGATCATTTTTGATTTTAGTAGGATCAGTATTGAAACTGGAAGTAGCAAGGGATTTCGACCAACTCCGGTTTTACTGATGTGATATGAGCCAAGAAAGGGTTTATTCTTCAGGTGCTGAATGATGACAGTTTTTATTATTATCATTTTCGTTATTTTGATAACCATGTTTGCTCTATGGCGATTAACAATGAAACCGGAAATGACATATTTGTATCACTTCCGGTTGGAATACAGAGATAAGGATGAACAAGAAAGCTATTGTGGGAGCGTTGGATTCGTATAAGATAATTGTTTCTCGTTATCTGTAACCGATTTCCTTCTGATACATGTCGACAATTCGACGGGCAGATGGACGGACATAGTGGTTTCATAAAATGTCCCATACTTTTGTATTTCAAACGGTGAAAGTCTAAGAAATTACATTTTGGATCTATAGCCACCTCACTTTATGACTTCTAATGTTCCAGAAAGCTTATCGTCTCAAAGAAAGAAAGAAAGAAAGAAAGAAAGAAAGAAAGAAAGAAAGAAAGAAAGAAAGAAAGAAAGAAAGAAAGAAAGAAAACAAGTTATTATATTGCATCGTGTATTCAACCAATCCAATTATGATATCACATTTCCATCTTCTTCTTGGTCTACCGAAAGATTTTTTTTCACACCTTTCCATAAGACCTCACATAAATGATACCATTTTACGTTATAATAAAAATCCAATAATGTACATAATACAAGTTTTTGGATTTCAAAGTAAAAAATTCATATACTACTACTACTACTACTACTACTACTACTACTACTACGACTACTACTACTACTACTACTACTACTACTACTACTACTACTACTACTACTACTACTAATAATAATAATAATAATAATAATAATAATAATAATAAACTACCTTCCAGTAATCCTCAAAGGGCGTAACCCGACCATTGAAGAGTGCACATCGCGAATCGCATCGCTGTTGTTTCCGAAACCGTCGTTCCGGAGTCCGTTACTTTTTGTCTTTACGACGCTGGTAGAGTGCCGCACTGCAAGCGCCGTCTGGTTTACCCTAATTGTCACCTTCCAAGTTTGGTTAGGATACGCACTGCTTGACTTCAATGACGATAACCCAAGTACAGCTAAGACGTTGGCGGTAATATCACCAAATGGATTTAATGAGTGGGAAATGGTAATTTCACTAATACTGTATTTCAGAAACGAATTGACAATTAAATGTACTACAATGAATACAGATATAATTTCAGAATAACCTAGATTGATACCTGAAGAGTTTTAGATAACTTGACCATCCAGGAATAAATTATTACTTTAGAACCATTACAAACAGTATGACCGCTTTCTCGAAACATAATTAAACTTGCCCTTACTCCTATCACTGACAGACTGAAGAAGCATTGCCTACAAATGCATGATTTATGCAGCCCACACTACACGGCGACCCAGCAGGTTGTATGTGTCAAGGGAATGATGCTGATACAGTCCACCAAAATATTGAAAGAGTGTAATCATGTGTAAGGCCTATAGTACAGTACTTTGAGGTTTGGTAAATTTTGGAAAGAAAACAAGTTAAAAGTAATCTCAGTAGCTCTTTGTAAGGACACGTGCCTTTAGAGTGTGTGATCTTGGATTTGGTGGGACCACAGAAATTTCGAAGTTGAACTAGAGCATGAGGTAACTTTAATCTACCCTCCCCCTACTTCTCCCGTCCTCTGGGTAGAAAATTGATTAAATATGTTACTTTTCTGTAAATTATAGTTACTATCAGGATGGTATTTACCTGTGGGCCAATATCGACCATGACCCGGAGTGGTCATATTTGGGAGGCGGAAAATTTTCTTAGATCACTTAAAAAAAAAAGAAAAAAGAAAAGAAAAGAAAACTCCAGTTCCGGAAATGACACAAATTTGCTGATAAACATTGGGAAGGAAGCATTTTCGAATAGTCCCGGATGAAAATATATTAAATAGACCCTGGTTATTATGAATTTTTAAAGTTGGTAAGTAGGTTTAATATTCAATTACTTTTTTCTTAATCTTAAATTTCAGTGGTCCTCCATTTTTATATTTTTTTGGCACCCAAGTTATTACTTAGATCTTGAATGACAAAACAAATATCTTATATCCACCCCTGTTGTCAAGAAACAATGTAAAAAGAATTCCTTGTTAGGTATTGATGATCAGAGAAGAGAAAGGAGGAAAACCAGAAAAAAAAAATCGTTACTCTATGTACGCCATATGTTTCTCAGAATTGTATTTCCGAAACATATGTTTGAATGTCACGGTGTTCCGTGTAGCTATTAGTGTTCACAGAGACAAATGTTAGCAACCATTCAATATTTTAAATAACACCCCTTTCTTTCTTTCATCCGCTCTGGAACTCGGACATTCCCTCGCATAATTAACAATTCTTTCCCCAATTTTTCTTTTGTTTTTTTTAAACTCTTGGTTGTCGTATATTGATACGGTCACGTGATCCAATTTTCAAGAACAAGCTGACGGGAATGAGAAAATACCAGGGGGGAAGTGCAAAGAACTTCGCTTATTCCTTTTTCTTTCAATTTTTTTATTTTTTATTTTTTAAGACTCGAAGTCACGCCATAAGGCCATTACAGTGACAAGTTTCAAACATTGTTAACTTGGTGCCTTCTCTACATTACAGACAGGTTCATGAAATATACTGCGATAATTTGATGGTGTTGTTTTTCGAAACCATAGAAAACCCTTCCGGTTGTTTTAAATGGAATAAAAGGGGAGAAAGGTATTGCTAGGTATCGACCAAGCAATGGCTCTCCGACATTGCATTTCTCAACAGCTAAAGTTAAGTATGCACATACTGACCTAACGTTTTACTTCAGTATAACTCGATGCAATTTTTTTAAAAAGATTATTATCAAGACCTATCTAATATAACAAGTCAACAATTCTGAGTACAACTAAAATTTATAATTCTTACCAACAAATGAGCCAACATAATTGAAATTACGGTTCTAAATACCTTAAAATGTTAATAATAATAATAATAATAATAATAATAATAATAATAATAATAATAATAATAATAATAATAATAATAATAATAATAATAATAATAATAATAATAATAATAATAATATGTTTATAAGTTAATACTTGAAATCTTTCGCAATACCCTAGAAACAATTTTCCTCACTTTCGGGCATTCACATAGCGTAGTCGCTAATGCTTTCGTCTTTGGTGTGACCGGCCCCGGGTTCGATTCCCGATGAGGACAGTCGGTTGAAAAAGTATAAAGGTTTTGACAGGCCAGCCACTTTGAGTGAGGTTTTTCTGGGTTTTCCTCATTCATACCAGGGAAATGCCGGGATGGTCCCAGGCCACTTCCTTCCTTCCCCAATCCTTTCTTCCTTTTCTTTCTATGATAATGTAATCGCCGATGGACGTTATCCCTCATACGTAACGGGGGGCGGTGGCTCAGTGGTAGAGCGTTCACCTCCGGTGCTTGGGGTCCCTGGTTCGATCCCAGCTTGCGCCGTGTGGACTTTGTGGTGGACAAACACCGTGCTCGTGGGTTTTCTCGGGGTTCTCCCGTTTCCTCCCACTTTCTTCATTCCACCATTCCATTCTTTTCTCATCTTCACCGTCTCCTTTAGCGTAATCGGCATAACCGTGGGATGTAAAACTTAAATATTTCATTTCATTTTTTTCATACGTAACGGACTAAATGGCAATAGATGCCGAAAGCCCAGAAATCTAAATCCTAAATCCCCTGATTTATAAAACAAGATTAAAACAAAAATAGTCAATTTCATAATATACCAGTAACAGAACTATGCAAATTATAGTTTCATTTAGCTGCCATTTATAAGAACGAGTCAACGTTGTTTAAAACTACATATCCAGCATGCAAATAATCTTGGTCACTTATTGTCACATTTCTTCATAAAAGATTGGTTCTTTTACAGTGGCGGACCTAGCCCGGGGCCTAGGAATCCTAGGCTCCTCCAGTTTTTTGAGTGACAGAAAAAATTAAGTTACAATTTATATATTTTTGAAATTTTATAGTAAACTCATGATATGCCTATCATAGTCTGAGTTCAGGTAAGCCCCCTCAGCTTTTACGTTCTAGACCCGCCACTGTTCTCTTAATAAAACGTTATAACGTAAAGATACACTGAAGGCATATAATAACAGTAAAATTAAGATTGGCAGGTAGATCTCTTGTCATGAAGATAAAACACTTTATTTTTCTTTTGTAAGAATTGCTCTGTTATTTCACTTAACATATTTTCATTTTATTGGCAGTCTTCTCAATATTTTGCGTTTAGAATTTATAATAATAATAATAATAATAATAATAATAATAATAATAATAATAATAATAATAATAATAATAATAATAATAATAATAATAATAATAATAATAATAATTAGTTGGAGCACGTTAACTCCGTGTTAGAACTCTCACTATTAATACAATTGGTCCCTGGTTCGATTTCAAGCTCTGCAATGGACGTATGGTGGCATTACTTACATTAACCATACGTCTCCTTTCGCCTAAACGACATAACCGTGAGACATTAAAATTAAAGACTCTATTTCGCTTTGTCTCAGTTTACATATAGCGTATCAGCTTTTGCCAATTTTTTTTTGAATCCATTAATCTCCTTTTCTAGAACAAGAGGGAAAACATGAGTGTCATATGAGGTAATAGTCCTCAAAAATAATGATTTCAGCAGAAAATTAGCTACGAATGTACGAACAATTTAAGAACTGTTTTTATTTCTACTGTTCATGTCATGAAATTTCATATACGGATATGAAAATAATCAGTTTCACATCTGCTTCATGTCATTTTTAGTTTGGCTTTTAGTCTTTTTCTGTGAAAATTAATGTTTTGTTTCATAGAAGCTATAGGTTACTTTATATACTAGGTAAACAATAATTGCAAATTTGGAGCGAAGCGATCGATCGGTCTTTATAGATTATTCATAGAATTTTTGAGTGTATCAATCGTTTTCGTGAACGAAAACCGACATGCAAATAGTTGAATTTGGCATATCAGCGAATAGCATGATGGCTTTGAGTTCGCAGAATAAAACGAAAGGGCTTCGTCCTATTTCTAACGATGAAAATTCTTTTCTCTTATTGTTAACAATGAGAATTCGCGCACCAAATGCTTTTCCGAGGTTAAGTCTATGAGCATATCCCGTTTTTTCGGTGATTATTCCTCAATGGTATGTCCGATCTGAACATGCGACCCCTTACGATACTCAGCGCGCGCTCTCAAATCAAGTCCAATTTGCTGAATTACTGTTTAGGCATCTTGGAGGTCCAGCTTTTCGGTGATTATTCCTCAGTGGTAGGCGTATGTCTGATTGGGACATGCGACCCCTTAAGACACTCAGCACTCGCTCTCAAATCGCCATACCAAATTTGATAAAGAATGCTTCAGGTACTTCGGAAGAGTATCCGAATAAACGAACACCTAAGTTGAGTAAAAAGGAGCTTCGCTGCAATTATTTTATATAGCAGGAATATATCATATAAGTCAAAATTCTTTTCTTTCGTGATTGTGTTCTTTGTATGAGCAACATCGGAACAAGAGTAGAACAAGGAAAACTTCGTAACTCTGATGAAGATCGAACCAGGGATGTCTAGTTGATGGACAGTCGCCTTACAGTCTATGTTACGGCGGGTCCAATATATATCCATAATCCAAACTTAAAATCGAAAACCTGAAGTATGGCTATGAGGTATAAACGTAAAACATGGAATCTAGGAGAAGAAGAAAAACGAGAGTGGAAACCTTCGAAACGTGTTAATGTAAAAGGATGTTGAAAATTAGATGGATAAATAAGATATGAAATGAACAGCAGTTGGAATTTTTTGAAGAAAGAAAGAGCATACTGCAATATCTCCTCATATTTATATTCAACAACATATGCGTCTCCACAAGGATCACAGGTAGCCGACAGATGCAGTCTACGAAGAAGTACGAGGAGGACACGAAGAGTCACGAAGAGTCCCCCTACAACCCTTCCACAGGCTCCGCCTCCAAATTCGGCTATAAAAGAGCATGTCAAGACGCAGAAGACATCAGTTGCAGCAGATCAATTCCTATCTTTCTCTCTAAGCTGCTCTGGGCGGGAGAGACTCCCTAACTTCACCAATTTCCGTGCTGCACTGAGCAGGAGATATTAACCTATCTCTACGTTACTCTGGGTAAGAGGCTCCTTTCCGTATCGGAGCTGCACTGGGCAGGAGACACGAACCCACCTCTACGCTGCTACGGGCAAGAGGTTCCTTTCAAATCTCCGCGCTGCTCTGGGCAAGAGAATCCTAACTCTCAACTATAAGATTTCCAAGCTGCTCTGGACAGAAGGTCCAAACCCATAGAGAAAGAATTATTATTAGAGACATCTACTTACTTATAGTACTGTGTATATAAACTTGCATAGAACTTCTACAGTGAAAGATGAGGGGGGAAACATGAGTACCGCTTCTCTATCATACACTACAAAACTGAAGAAATTTTCAAAAAGAAGGGAAAGGATGATTGAATGTATTATGATACACAGAGGAGCCATACTATTAACTACGGAGGGAACGGCAGAAGAAAAAAAGCACCTAGAGGAAGGCTGCAATTTAAATATACGGTCTAAATAATTCAAGATATAGGGAAGAAAAAATATATGGAAATGAAAAGTCTGGCTCAGGATAGGGAAGAATGAAAAGCTGTGTCAAACAATAACACATGATGCAGGGAAGAAAAAAATATGGAAATGAAAAATATGGCTAAAAATAGGGAAGAATGGAAAGCTACGTGAAAAGTAATAGAGTATATAAGGAAGAAAAAATATATGGAAATGAAAAATCTGGCTCAGGATAGAGAAGAATGGAAGGCTGTGTCAAACAATAACACAGGATGCAGGGAAGAGAATATGTATGGAAATGTGGCTAAGAATAGGGAAGAATGGAAAGCTACGTGAAAAGTAATAGAATATATAAGGAAGAAAAAATTTATGGATATAAAAAATCTGGTTCAGGATAGAGAAGAATGGAAGGCTGTGTCAAACAACCATACAAGATGTAGGGAAGAAAAAGTATATGAAAATGGAAAGCCTGAAGTGAAGTCTTAGGATAGTGAAGAGGGGAAAGCTGTGTCAAACCAATCGAAAGAATACTGATCTAAGAATACTGAATTAATCAAAAAATACCTACAGAAAGGCCACGATTAAAATATACGGAGTAAATAATACAAGATATAGGAAAGAAAAGTAGATGAAAATGAAAAATCTGGCTCAGGTTAGGGAAGAAAGGAAAACTGCGTCAAACCAATGGGAACAATATTGACCTGAGAAGGATGAATTAATCTAGGGAAATTAATCTTGATGCTGTGCAATATTAAATAATTTCACAATATAATGTTATTTATTTCAGAAGTAATCAAAGTAGATGCATGAAAAAAGAGAGGAGAAACTATATAAGTCGATGCAGAGAGGATGAAAGACTTAGTTACTTTGATGCTGTCACGTAGGGGACTCTCATCAACTGGTTTACAAATCCATTATACAAAGGCAAAGTGAGTCGAGCTTTTCACTCACGTGTTCCATGATCAGATAGGGACCCACAGAAGAACCCCTTCTCCTTTATTGGAGGTAGTTGAATGAGGAACACACAGACACACATGTTCTTACGGAGATTGACACTTCCCTCGCAAAGATACAGACGAAAGTTCTGAGCTTTGACAGAAATATATGTGCGAACGTTGAACTATCATCTTTACAACCTGCGACACACAGGGCTTTGATACATATATATTTTTTTTTGTTCTTCATGAAATAGATGTATGATCTTACGATGCAAATTAAAGGTAATTTCAAATGTATGTTAGTATTGGTGTGCGGTGTGACTTCGTTGCCCACGTCCATTTCACTAATCAAAAACATTTACGCTAGGGGCTGTCTATGTTGCCAGTACCACAGAAGAGAAATACGAGATTGTATTTACCATCATTATGGGACGTCGTAAACACTGCATGTTAAGATTCAAAGATATTTCGGTGAGAATTAGAGCAGAAAAGATTCAGTTCTTAATTGGAAGGGAATATGTCTTATATTACTATTCATTATAGCAACCCCCAGAACTATGAATTTGACATTAGTATCAGTCATTTGGGATGTATCGCCAGCTCAGTATGACGATAAGGGTTAAAGTTGGACTTGAACGACAGCGTACGTGTTATTATATTCATCTCAACCACTCCAAAAACTATGTATTTGACACTAATATCGGTCATTTTTGATATATTAGTTTTCATGCTCTCCCCCTCCCCAACCTTCCATGACAACAGACTTGAACGGGTTTGGAGTGTTACTATTTATTTCAGCGACCACAAAAACTATCGATTGGACACTAATATAAATTATTTTCATTTATTTTTACATGCCACCCGTTTCCAACCCCCTAGGGATTTTAAACTCTACAGTATTTTTTTCCACATTCTCAGTCATATGACTATTTGTAGAAATGAGGCTACACAGGGAGTTTCTCCTAACATAAAAAATTCGTGAAATAGTTTTTTTAAACGTAAATTTTAAACCACCTCTTTTCCGTTAAAGCTCCTTCCTTCTCCCTTAGGTTACGAACCAAAAAGATCTATATAGCCTACGGTCTCTTACGTACTATAGTCTTTTCGATAAAATTTCTTCGAAGTATATTCCGATATGTATACCAGTAAATACACACACACACACATTCATTTTTATATATAATATTCAGACGGTTAGAATTGTGTATATCAGGGGGGGGAGGCTCAGGAGGAAATGGCAATACTTTGGAAAATTAAAGTACGGGTGATTCTAAGCAAAAAAAAAAAAAAAAATCAAATGAACATGGGTCCGATTTTGAACGATAACTGAGATCTGAACAAAAATTAAAATGGCATCATACCCTTCATGTTTTGGAAGTAAATAATTTATTGAAGTATGTGCGAGCTATATAGTAACTGCTAGATAAACCATCACGTTTCGTCACAATCACTGAATAGTAGCTTTTGTATAACTGTCAAAATGATAGTTGATAAGGAATGTTTCATACTGAGTTCGCACATTTGTGAACAGTGGCAAAACATGTGACACAGTTACTCATTGAAGCGTCACACCTACAGTGTTGCGAGAGTGAGTACCTGGAACACGTGCACATTTGTTTGCTGCTGTTAACTGGGCTATTTCCGAAGCGTTTCACACACAATTACTCTAAAATAGCACCTACATATACGAATTAGGAGTATACAGACATGAGTACGGGTTTTGTAATGGAAATGAATATGCAGATGTTGAAGAACGCAGAAGGTGTTTTCCATTCCAGAAGATATTTTGATAAACGTATGGAGTGACGACATTCTTGTTGGGCATTTTGCCCTTCATGAACGCATGAATGCACAACGGTACCTTCATCTATTACAAAATCGTTTGAATGATCAGTTAGTTGATGTTCCTTTGCACACAAGGTGAAACTTCGTCTTGTAGTATGACGGAACACCGGGTCAGGCAAGTCAGTTGATCCTTGAATGACTGAATGGCATGTCCCCTAATGGCATGTCAATGGACCGTTCGTGGTAACCTCGTGATTTGGCCATCTTGTTCTTCTGACGTCACCTCCTTTTGATTTCATTATGATGATGGATGAAACAGGAAGTTTACCGGGAAAGCTGAACACAAAGGATGAACTGCAAGTTCATGATGAATGTTGCTGAGTTAATCCGCAAACATCATCAGAAGCTTCGTAGTACAACACAAAATATCCTTCAACGTGCTCAGCAATGCATTGATGTTGGTGGCGGCAATTTTATGAATCTGCTGTGAACTGTTAAATGCCTTTTCGCTTCCTTACAATTGTTCGTGTCAACACTGACTAGTGCGTGTTAACACTGTATTTTCAACCATTAGTTACTTGCTTATTTACTTAATTACTATATACTATTTACTGGTACACCACAAATTAATGCGATAACAATTAGTATCAGCATGTCGCTTCTAGTAGACAATAAAAGACAAATTCTGACCAAAGCATATATTAACTAATAAATAATAGTGTTACAGTTTTGGGGCATATTATCTTTGCCTTTATTAGGTGATGTGTCTGATGAAGGCAAATATGATTTGTCGAAACTGTAACGCTATTATTTATTAGTTAATATATGCTTTGGTCAGAATTTGTCTTTTAATTTATACAAGAAGTTCCAAAGCTAGAGTGAGTGTTATTCAGATGTCGCTTCTAGTATGTACTTACACAAGTACCCTTATATTTCCATGTTTTTACGTATCAGTTTTTGTTTATATTCTTCTACTTCATTTTTATTTCTGTTCATATCTCAGTTATCGTTTGAAATCTAGCACATGTTCATATTAACTTTCTTACTTAGAGTCAACGATATACCATTTTTCAAAGAATTTCCACTTCCTCCCAGGACACCCTATATACACACAGTGATTGTATAGTTATATATTGCTGTCGTTGCAAGATGGAAGCAATATGATAAGCTGAAACGTGTTTAAGGTGAAATGCATTTAAGTGATTGAAGCACGTGGCAAATGATTCATCCCCTTCTTATGTTCCTTTCTACACAAAAGGGGTTCAAATAAAGGGGTTGGTCGCTTCAAGTTCTATTAGGCGACTTCAGTTTTTCTTTTTAAATGAAAATCAACCACTTTTCTTTTCAATCGTGTGTAACTTACCATGTTACCTACTATAAAGGTATATGGTTACTTTTACCAGTTCTATAACTGGTCAACTAAGATTCTTGATTTAATGGATTGGAGTGTATCGTACCTTTTAAAGCTTTATGACATGTACTAATGATTGAAGTAGTATCCGATTGGATTTGAAATCAAGGCAAGCGCTGCTACAGGTTTCTAAATGAAATGAAATGAAATCTTTGAGTTTTACGTCCCACGGTTTTGCCGGTTACGCTAAAGGAGACAGTGATGATGAGTAATGAATGAAATGGTGGAATGAAGAAAGTGGGAGGAAACGGGAGAATCTCGAGAAAACCCACGAGCACGGTGTTTGTCCACCACAAAGTTCACTTGGCGGGGGCTGTGATCGAACCCGGGACCCCAAGCACCAGAGGTGAACGCACTACCACTGAGCCACCGCGGCCCTCTACAGGTTTCGAATACGAGAGCACGCGAATGTTAACTATGTACTTGCTTTATGAAATGTATTACATATACACATTTCTTTCATTTCTTTCAGTTTCTGTTTGAATTTGTACTTGTATTGCTGCTAAGAGAACGTGTCACTATTAGGAGTATGAAGTTCAAGTGGACAGAATGGATGGAAGTAGAAATGCTTTTGAAATTTTAACTGGAAACTCAATCAGAAAGATACCATTATGAAGACATAGGATCGGAATAGGAGGATAATATTAAGATCTCAAAAAAATTCTCTTTTATCGATTTTCTCGGAATCTACGCATCAGAATTCACATTTAAGCATGTCATTTCGTTAACCTCGGGGTGATCTATCAACTGATGTATGTGATACCTTTGGACAGTATTTTAGTTCAGTAGAAATCAAAGTTTAAGAGTTAGTTATAATTATGGACTACTGTATATCTAATTAACCATACTATGTACTGTCGTCCTCCTCAGAGCTGGATTAACTCATCTGGAGGCCTCGGGAATTGACAAAAATGTGTGACCCCTGCTGACTTCACCTAATACATTTCTGTGAAAGAACAATAGGAAAGATAAGGTAATATATCTTCACGATATTCAGATTGTATCTTCATGGGATTCATTTTAGATAGCCAGTTGAGATTTTGATCAGAGTGGAGGTTCCTGTTCACCTGGAGGCACGGGAATATAGCCCCCCTAAGCCCCTACCGTAGTCCTGGTCCGGCCCTGGTCCTTGTAGTACCACAATGAAGAGTTTTTAGAGAGAATACCGGTACTTCAATATCTCTCTCACCATAATATGTGGGATGGTCTTCGTTCAGCGTTAGTTTTTAGGTTTACAAAATAATTTCTTTTCTCATTTTTGTAGATCGAAATACGTTTGCCGGTGAGGACACAAAGAATCAAGGAGGGAAAGAATTTGGAAGAAAGTCTTCAGTGTCTTTATGTACACTCATGTCCAAAATGATTGTAGCATATCTATAACTGTCTTCTTTTAAGAATTTAATTTGATAATGATTTTGTAGGGTACTTTTAATACTGATACTATGTGTATAATCGGGAAATGTATATTTGTGGTAAATTTCAGAGGAAAAGAATCATAAATACGAAAATTAGAATGAGTAAAACAAAATGTTGCTAAATGGACAAGAAAGTTTTATTTTCGTTTTATTGTTCTTATTTACTGCTCTTTTGACATGAAATTTGCCCCATACATGTCTTTGCAGATTATACACATAGTAACATTATAAGAAACACCGGGCGAATTCGTTATCAAATTATATTCCTACAACAACATATTTATAGACATGCGACAATAATTTTGGACATGAGTGTACACACAAAGGTGTATCCCACTGTTTGCATCGCGAGTCTGATACAAAATTCTTACACCTTCAGTACAGGGATTCAGTGGCTTGATTGTGGAACTTCCCAATTATGAATCAATAACGCGAACCGTTGACTTACGTATGCTTGCTATGGTCAGGAGCGTCATTTCAGATTTTGCTTGGGGGGGGGGGGTAAAACACCTCGATATAAGCAAAATTTCGCGTTTTTCACTCATTTACTACTACTCTATTGATAAAATCTTGAAATTTTAAACTCAGGGGGCAAATGCCCCTCCCTGCCCCCCCTAAATGACGCCCCTGGCTATGGTGATTTATTACTTTAAAGGAACAAACTGATCTGACTTCATGATATACTCGTGAATGTAAGTGGCGAAAGAGAATCAACAAAAATATGAAATAATACAGTGATTTTAAAAACGAGAACTCTCCTCTGCATTTGAAAAAAATGAAATGAAATCTTGGAGTTTTACGTCCCGCGGTTATGCCGGCTAGGTTAAAGGAGAAGGTGATGATGGGAAATGAATGAAATGGTAGAATGGTGAAAGTGGGAGGAAACGGGAGAACCCCGAGAAAATCCACGCACACGGTGTTTGTTCACCACAAAGTTCACTTGGCGGGAGCAAGGTTTGAACCTGGAACCTTATGCACCAGAGGTGAACGCTCTGAGCCAACCTGCATTTGAAAAGACAGCGCTATGGGATAGGGGGCAGAAAACTCTTCAAGCTAATCCATCCCAGAAAAAAAAATGTTTTTGAATCATTTAAATTTGTGTTGTTGAATGGAAGTCAGTCAAGGAATATGTAAGGTACTAGAACTTTTGAAGGGGTGATTACTCCCACTGACCTCCCATTCATATGTTCAATTGAGGAATATATACGGAGTGAAGGAATAGCATTTTGTGGCCAACATAGTAAGATGAATCAGCAATTGTTTAAATTGAGAGGTCGCAAATTCAGGTCTAGAAAGCCAGAAAGGCAAGTTCTAGTCGATGTTCTGTCCGCACACCACTTAACTAAACCTATTTGACCGATCATAGACCTTCGTCGGGTGTAATGCCATGGATTATACAGAAGTTCAAAAGAGTTAATCAGAATACAAGGATATAAAAATAACATGAGTAGTAGAAAATGGATCGATCTGGGCCAGACCTGGCTCAACATTAGCCAACTCAGGAGCCCCTGGGAAATTGAGCACCTTGCACCGTGAGCCCACGGTCTTTTACGACCTCCATTTTAGGGATGAATTTGTTCCCTTTTATGACCACTTTTTAGGGGGTGTATTCGTTCTCTTTTATGAGCACATTTTTAAGGGGTGTACTCGTTCCCTTTTATGAACATATTTTCCAACCCCTATTTTAAGTTAACAGAAATTACATACGATTACGAACACATAGAAGAGCAGATAACACATAAGAGTACCTAACATAACAAGGGTGTACTCGTT
Organism: Thermobia domestica; assembly: GCF_964235325.1. NCBI lineage: Eukaryota > Metazoa > Arthropoda > Insecta > Zygentoma > Lepismatidae > Thermobia > Thermobia domestica. The sequence continues at coordinate 346,557,205 of NC_137456.1, read as the reverse complement.
CTCTTTTATGAGCACATTTTTAAGGGTGTACTCGTTCCCTTTTATGAACATATTTTTCAACCCCTATTTTAACATAGCAGAAATTACACTGAGACTATGAACACACAGCAGAACAGATAATACATAGCACAGCTAATAAAAGAACATGGCTTATTTTTCGACCCCTATTTTAACATAGCAGAAATTACACTGAGACTATGAACACACAGCAGAACAGATAATACATAGCACAGCTAATAAAAGAGCATGGCTTATTTTCCAACCCTTATTTTAACATAGCAGAAATTACACTGAGACTATGAACACATAGCAGAGCATAAGACTACGTAACACACAACAACCTCCATTTTAGGGGTGGACTCGTTCTCTTTTATGAGCATATTTTTCAACCCCTACGAACACATAGCAGAGGTGTATTCGTTTTCAACCCCTTAGCATAAGACTATGCAACATAGCAGTTACGAACACATAGCAGAGCAGATAATAAACACAACAACCTCCATTTTAGGGGTGTATTCGTTCTCTTTTATGAGCATATTTTTCAACCCCTATTTTAACATAGCAGATTTTTCAACCCCTATTTTAAGACAATGAATAGCTATGTAACATAGCGATTGGATACGCTCTTTGAACCGATTTGGATGGAACTCGGCATATGGGGGTTTTCGACCATGCTGAGTACGAATATCATACTTATTTTTACCTGGGTCCTATAGTTTTTGTGGCATACGCCCTTTCTATGACAATTTTAATCAATTTGGGTGAAACTCAGAATATAGGGGTTTTCGGACATGCTGATTACGAATATTTTATTTATTTTTATCTGGGTCTTATAGTTTATGTGGGATACGCCCTTTGTATGACAATTTTAACCGATTTGGATGAAACTCGGTATATGAGGGTTTTCGGACATGCTGATTACAAATATCATACCTATTTTTATCTAGGTCTGATAGTTCATGTGGGATACGCCCTTTGTATGACACTTAAAAGCTAATAACTCGAAAACGGAGTCAAATATCGAAGTGGTGTTTCCACATTTAGCAATAGGTCATCAGATACTACAAGTTCCAAAATTAGTGGTCATCGAGGTCAAAGGTCAAAATACTTAAAACCTAATAACTCGAAAACGGAGCCAAATATTGAGGTGCTGTTTCCAAATCTAGTAATTGATCATCAGGTACTACAAGTTTCAAAATTAGTGGTCATCGAGGTCAAAGGTCAAAATATTTAAAACCTAAAAACTCGAAAACGGAGTCAAATATTGAGGTGGTGTTTTCACATTTAGTAACTGATCATCAACTAGCACAAGTTCCAAAAATAATGACCATTGAGGTCAAAGGTCAACATACTTAAAACCCAATAACTCGAAAACAGAGCCAAACATTGAAGTGCTGTTTCCACATTTAGTAACTGGTAATCAACTACCACAAGTTCCAAAATAATGACCATCGAGGTTAAAGGTCAAAATACTTAAAACCTAATAACTTAAAAACGGAGCCAAATATTGAGGTGCTGTTTCCAAATCTAGTAACTGGTCATCAAATACTAGAAGTTCCAAAATAATGATCGTCGGGGTCAAAGGTCAACATACTTAAAACCTAATAACTCGACAACTGAGCCACATATTCAAGTGCTGTTTCCAAATCTAGTAATTGCTCATCAGGTACTACAAGTTCCAAAATAATGACCATCGAGGTTAAAGGTCAAAATACTTAAAACCTAATAACTTAAAAACGGAGCCAAATATTGAGGTGCTGTTTCCAAATCTAGTAATTGGTCATCAACTAGTACAAGTTTCAAAAATAATGGTCATCGAGGTCTAAGGTCAATCTCATAAATGAAACCACATATTTAGATAACGTTTCCTCATTTAGTAAATTTGTGTGATCTATTCAATTTTGTACAGAGCAGAAAAAGTAGTGAAGAAGGAATAAATTTGAGTGGCTTATTTACTTTTGTATTAACAAGAAAGAAAGCAAAGATATGCCATATTAACTAGCTGAGAATTATATGTCATCTTGTATTATTTAAGCAAAACGAAAGGCTAAATTTGAGAAAGCGAACATGGGCCATTTTACTCAAATTTGGATGGAGTATTTATCTTTGTATGAACTAGAAAAAAATGAAGAAGGTTCAATATTCTATACAATTTTGTACTACCCAAATAAACGAAATTTTATTTTTGTACCAATCACAAGAAAATCAAAGAAGGGTCATTTTATACCTTTTGTGCTATTCAAATAATAGAGGGAACAAATTTCAGTGGTCTATTTTATTTTTGTACCAATCAGAAGAAAAGCAAAGATATGCCATTTTAACTATTTAAACAAACGAAAAGATAAATTTGAATGACCTATTCAATTTTGTACCAACGAGAAATGCCATTTTATACCATTTTGTACTACTCCAATAAACGAAGGAATACCAACCAGAAAAAAAAGAAGTGAAGATTAGGTGGATTATTTTCTTTTGTACCAACTAGAAAAGAGAAGAAGAGCAACTTTAACTAGCTCATTATGTACTGTTTAAAGAAACGAAAATTGACTATTTAACTAGCTCAGAACTTATGTAAGAATAATTTCGATGTTCTACTTTTTATACCAACGAGAAAAAATGAACTAGCTGAATATACGAAAGAATAAATTTAAGTGACCTATTCAATTTTGTACCAATGCTGAAATGTCATTTTTAACTGGTTCAGAATTTTACTACTCAAATAAACAATGGAATATTTAGTTTTGTACCACCGAGAAAAAACAGAATATTGTACCATTTTGGAGTTTTCAAATAAACAAAGGACTTATAATTTGTGTCAACTTTAAAAAGGATCATTTTAACTAGCTGAGTATTTTATATCATTTTGTATTATTTCAACAAGCAAAAGGAAGAAGCAAAAAAGGATCATTTTAACTAGTATAATAAACGAAGGCATAAATATGAGTGTACTACTCAAATAAACGAAAGAATAAAATTGTAGTAACCAGAAAAAGCGAAGAAGGCCCATTTTAACTAACTGAGAATTTCTGTACCTTTTTGTACTATTTAAACAAACGATGGAATAAATTTGAGTTGCCTGTTTTTTGTACTAACCAGAAAAATCGAAGAAGGTACCTTTGTACTAGCCCAATGAACGAAAGAACAAATTTGGGTGTTCTACTTTTTTATACCAAACAAGGAAGAACCATTTTAACTTGTTGAGTATTTTATACCATTTTGTACTACTCAAATAAACGAAAGAAAAGCGAAAAAAGACCTTTTTAACTAGCGCAGAATTTCTGTAACGAAAAAATTAATTTGGATGGAGTAACAAGAAAGAAATCAAAGATATGCCATATTAGGCTAACTATTTAAATAAACGAAGGGATAAATATAAGTGATCTATTCCATTTTGTACCAAGGAGAAATGCCATTAACTTAGAATTTCTAGTGCATGTTGTATTATTTAAACAAAACGAAGGGTTAAATTTGAGAAAGCGAACATGAACCATTTTACTCAAATTTGGATGGAGTATTTAGCTTTGTATGAACCAGAAAAAAAAGTAAAGAAGAACCATTTTAACTAACTCAGATCTTTATACCATTTTGTATTACTTTTTGTACCAATCAGAAGAAAATCAAAGAAGGGTCATTTTAACTAGCAAAGCAGAAAAAAGGAAATAATTAACACTTTGTACTAACCAGAAAAGGAGAAGAAGGATCAGCATTCTATACTTTTTGTGCCATTTATTGGGGTGTCCTATTTCTTTTTTTACCAACGAGAACCATTTTTAAGTGACTTAGAATTTTATACCTTTTTGAAAAATTTGTATCAAATCGAAAAAAGCAAGGAAATACCATTTTAAATAGCCCAGCATGTTATAGCTTTTTGTGTTTTTGGTCTACCCAATTTCTTGGCCATGTTGTACTATTTAAACAAACGAAGGAATAAATTTGTGTGACCTATTCACTTTTATAGCAAGCAGAAAAAGGAAAGAAAAATTTGAGTGGCTTAAGCAAAGAAGTTCAATGGTAACTAGCCTATTGAAGAATGAATAAATTTTGTTTGTAATTAAAAAAGCGGAGAAGGTCTACTTTCTGTACCAACCATAGATAAACAAATTTGTTTGACCTATTCACTTTTATAGCAAGCAGAAAAAGCATGAAAAAAAGGGAAGAAGGTTCATTATAACAAGCTAGGTATTTTTATACCATTTTGTATTACGGGTGGTCTATTTCATTTGTGTAACAATCAAAAGAAAAGCTCAGAATGTTATACCTTTGTGATGCTACATTTTGTATTATTTTTGTGTCATCCAGAGAACAATTTAAATTGCCTCTCATTGACAATTCAGTTGCCAGAGTCCAATGTTGGTAATATTACAATACTACAAATTGATCCATTTATCAGTTCAAGTTCTTCTATTCTTACACAATCAAATGCATATGCTACAGTGGGCTCAGTGTTCATTTACAGAATTAAATAATTGTTTATCTTTCTCTAAAAACAATTCTACTATTTTGTTAATATAATAATCACACTCTGTAATGTATTCATATAATAGATTAAATTTTTTCTCCAAAGTATAAGTGTTCTTAATATTGCAACCTTTAAAATGCTTCTTTAAATAAAGTTTATAGATTTTCTCTCTCATTTCACGTTTAATCAAGATTGTCCACACCTTTTGTAATAATTCGTAATCATACTGCAGCAAACAGTTGTGATCTTTTTCATTCTCATTATGTTTAGAACATGCGTCACATAATAATACTGAATTTGGTGTATACTCATTAAATAATTGTATAACACATGTATCACTAATAGTTTCACTAGTATACTCGCACTCATTAGCTTCCAATTCAAAACAGGTAATATTTGAAACACTGTCATCATCACTTTCCGGGAGTATTTCATCATTATATCTATTATAGCGTCCAAAATAATACACTTCTTCTATTTCTTGTGTTGGATATATGATTCTCACTTTATCACGTAATTCATCTGGCAAATCGGGGTCAGACGGCTGGATTAACAGTATAGGTTTCTCGTTTTCACGCTGAATTTCTTTTTCTCTAGGTGAAACATAAACAATCTCCTTGCTAGTCATTTTCTGCTCTTCAGCAAAAACAAATCAAATAAATAATTTTATATATCTACAATACAAGCATTCTATGCATTCTCCGTGTTTAATAATATGTTTCAAGGCAATATAACATCATGATGTATGTTCTATTATTTCCACATATACTCCATAAACTTATATTCCATTATAATAAAATACATAAATGCAAAAATATATATTTGTCTTTTTTGACTTAGACGAGGAAAGAAAATTTATAAAATAATTGAATCGTTGAGCAATAGGCAATACACCTGTTAGGTAACGCATTCATAACGTTTTTTAAATATCTGCAGCAACATGGAACTTTGAAAACTTTTCTTACTTTGATATAATCTCTTCTTCTGCTGTGATCAAAAATGGCCATGCATGATATTACGCTAATTGCTATGTAGTCTGTTCTACACAATTACTACGCAACTCTGGTTTGTCAAATCTCACGTTCAAATATTTTATGAGCCTTTCTTAGTGACGGGAGAGGCAATTTAAATTGTTCTCTGGATGACACAAAAATAATACAAAATGTAGCATCACAAAGGTATAACATTCTGAGCTTTTCTTCTGATTGTTACACAAATGAAATAGACCACCCGTAATACAAAATGGTATAAAAATACCTAGCTTGTTATAATAAACCTTATTCCCCTTTTTTTCATGTTTTTTCTGCTTGCTATAAAAGTGAATAGGTCAAACAAATTTGTTTATCTATGGTTGGTACAGAAAGTAGACCTTCTCCGCTTTTTTATTACAAACAAAATTTATTCATTCTTCAATAGGCTAGTTACCATTGAACTTCTTTGCTTAAGCCACTCAAATTTTTCTTTCCTTTTTCTGCTTGCTATAAAAGTGAATAGGTCACACAAATTTATTCCTTCGTTTGTTTAAATAGTACAACATGGCCAAGAAATTGGGTAGACCAAAAACACAAAAAGCTATAACATGCTGGGCTATTTAAAATGGTATTTCCTTGCTTTTTTCGATTTGATACAAATTTTTCAAAAAGGTATAAAATTCTAAGTCACTTAAAAATGGTTCTCGTTGGTAAAAAAAGAAATAGGACACCCCAATAAATGGCACAAAAAGTATAGAATGCTGATCCTTCTTCTCCTTTTCTGGTTAGTACAAAGTGTTAATTATTTCCTTTTTTCTGCTTTGCTAGTTAAAATGACCCTTCTTTGATTTTCTTCTGATTGGTACAAAAAGTAATACAAAATGGTATAAAGATCTGAGTTAGTTAAAATGGTTCTTCTTTACTTTTTTTCTGGTTCATACAAAGCTAAATACTCCATCCAAATTTGAGTAAAATGGTTCATGTTCGCTTTCTCAAATTTAACCCTTCGTTTTGTTTAAATAATACAACATGCACTAGAAATTCTAAGTTAATGGCATTTCTCCTTGGTACAAAATGGAATAGATCACTTATATTTATCCCTTCGTTTATTTAAATAGTTAGCCTAATATGGCATATCTTTGATTTCTTTCTTGTTACTCCATCCAAATTAATTTTTTCGTTACAGAAATTCTGCGCTAGTTAAAAAGGTCTTTTTTCGCTTTTCTTTCGTTTATTTGAGTAGTACAAAATGGTATAAAATACTCAACAAGTTAAAATGGTTCTTCCTTGTTTGGTATAAAAAAGTAGAACACCCAAATTTGTTCTTTCGTTCATTGGGCTAGTACAAAGGTACCTTCTTCGATTTTTCTGGTTAGTACAAAAAACAGGCAACTCAAATTTATTCCATCGTTTGTTTAAATAGTACAAAAAGGTACAGAAATTCTCAGTTAGTTAAAATGGGCCTTCTTCGCTTTTTCTGGTTACTACAATTTTATTCTTTCGTTTATTTGAGTAGTACACTCATATTTATGCCTTCGTTTATTATACTAGTTAAAATGATCCTTTTTTGCTTCTTCCTTTTGCTTGTTGAAATAATACAAAATGATATAAAATACTCAGCTAGTTAAAATGATCCTTTTTAGAGTTGACACAAATTATAAGTCCTTTGTTTATTTGAAAACTCCAAAATGGTACAATATTCTTTGTTTTTTCTCGGTGGTACAAAACTAAATATTCCATTGTTTATTTGAGTAGTAAAATTCTGAAACAGCTAAAAATGACATTTCAGCATTGGTACAAAATTGAATAGGTCACTTAAATTTATTCTTTCGTATATTCAGCTAGTTCATTTTTTCTCGTTGGTATAAAAAGTAGAACATCGAAATTATTCTTACATAAATTCTGAGCTAGTTAAATAGTCAATTTTCGTTTCTTTAAACAGTACATAATGAGCTAGTTAAAGTTGCTCTTCTTCTCTTTTCTAGTTGGTACAAAAGAAAATAATCCACCTAATCTTCACTTCTTTTTTTTCTGGTTGGTATTCCTTCGTTTATTGGAGTAGTACAAAATGGTATAAAATGGCATTTCTCGTTGGTACAAAATTGAATAGGTCATTCAAATTTATCTTTTCGTTTGTTTAAATAGTTAAAATGGCATATCTTTGCTTTTCTTCTGATTGGTACAAAAATAAAATAGACCACTGAAATTTGTTCCCTCTATTATTTGAATAGCACAAAAGGTATAAAATGACCCTTCTTTGATTTTCTTGTGATTGGTACAAAAATAAAATTTCGTTTATTTGGGTAGTACAAAATTGTATAGAATATTGAACCTTCTTCATTTTTTTTTCTAGTTCATACAAAGATAAATACTCCATCCAAATTTGAGTAAAATGGCCCATGTTCGCTTTCTCAAATTTAGCCTTTCGTTTTGCTTAAATAATACAAGATGACATATAATTCTCAGCTAGTTAATATGGCATATCTTTGCTTTCTTTCTTGTTAATACAAAAGTAAATAAGCCACTCAAATTTATTCCTTCTTCACTGCTTTTTCTGCTCTGTACAAAATTGAATAGATCACACAAATTTACTAAATGAGGAAACGTTATCTAAATATGTGGTTTCATTTATGAGATTGACCTTAGACCTCGATGACCATTATTTTTGAAACTTGTACTAGTTGATGACCAATTACTAGATTTGGAAACAGCACCTCAATATTTGGCTCCGTTTTTAAGTTATTAGGTTTTAAGTATTTTGACCTTTAACCTCGATGGTCATTATTTTGGAACTTGTAGTACCTGATGAGCAATTACTAGATTTGGAAACAGCACTTGAATATGTGGCTCAGTTGTCGAGTTATTAGGTTTTAAGTATGTTGACCTTTGACCCCGACGATCATTATTTTGGAACTTCTAGTATTTGATGACCAGTTACTAGATTTGGAAACAGCACCTCAATATTTGGCTCCGTTTTTAAGTTATTAGGTTTTAAGTATTTTGACCTTTGACCTCAATGGTCATTATTTTTGGAACTTGTGCTAGTTGATGATCAATTACTAAATGTGAAAACACCACCTCAGTACGTTGCTTCGTTTTCGAGTTATTGGGTTTTAAGTATTTTGACCTTTGACCTCGATGACCACTAATTTTGAAACTTGTAGTACCTGATGACCAATTACTAGATTTGGAAACAGCACCTCAATATTTGACTCCGTTTTCGAGTTTTTAGGTTTTAAATATTTTGACCTTTGACCTCGATGACCACTAATTTTGGAACTTGTAATATCTGATGACCTATTGCTAAATGTTGAAACACCACTTCGATATTTGACTCCGTTTTCGAGTTATTAGCTTTTAAGTGTCATACAAAGGGCTTATCCCACATAAACTATCAGACCTAGATAAAAAATAGGTATGATATTTGTAATCAGCATGTCCGAAAACCCTCATATACTGAGTTTCATCCAAATCGGTTAAAATTGTCATACAAAGGGCGTATCCCACATAAACTATAAGACCCAGATAAAAATAAATATAATATTCGTAATCAGCATGTCCGAAAACCCCTATATTCTGAGTTTCACCCAAATTGGTTAAAATTGTCATAGAAAGGGCGTATGCCACAAAAACTATAGGACCCAGGTAAAAATAAGTATGATATTCGTACTCAGCATGGTCGAAAACCCCCATATGCCGAGTTCCATCCAAATCGGTTCAAAGAGCGTATCCAATCGCTATGTTACATAAGTATTCATTGTCTTAAAATAGGGGTTGAAAAAGTAATCATAAAAGAGAACGAATACACCCCTAAAATGGAGGTTTTTGTGTGTTACGTACTCTCAGTGTAATTTCTGCTATGTTCAATTAGGGGTGGAGAAAATGAATACACCCCCTGTGCTATGTCCGCCATGTTTCGTAGTCTCTGTCATGTTGAAATAGGGGTTGGAAAATATGCTCATAAAAGGGAATGAATACACCCCTAAAATGGAGGTTGTTGTGTTTATTATCTGCTCTGCTATGTGTTCGTAACTGCTATGTTGCATAGTCTTATGCTAAGGGGTTGAAAACGAATACACCTCTGCTATGTGTTCGTAGGGGTTGAAAAATATGCTCATAAAAGAGAACGAGTCCACCCCTAAAATGGAGGTTGTTGTGTGTTACGTAGTCTTATGCTCTGCTATGTGTTCATAGTCTCAGTGTAATTTCTGCTATGTTAAAATAAGGGTTGGAAAATAAGCCATGCTCTTTTATTAGCTGTGCTATGTATTATCTGTTCTGCTGTGTGTTCATAGTCTCAGTGTAATTTCTGCTATGTTAAAATAGGGGTCGAAAAATAAGCCATGTTCTTTTATTAGCTGTGCTATGTATTATCTGTTCTGCTGTGTGTTCATAGTCTCAGTGTAATTTCTGCTATGTTAAAATAGGGGTTGAAAAATATGTTCATAAAAGGGAACGAGTACACCCTTAAAAATGTGCTCATAAAAGAGAACGAGTACACCCTTGTTATGTTAGGTACTCTTATGTGTTATCTGCTCTTCTATGTGTTCGTAATCGTATGTAATTTCTGTTATCTTAAAATAGGGGTTGGAAAATATGTTCATAAAAGAGAACGAATACACCCCTTCTATGTTTCATATTCTTATCTGTTATCTGTTCTGCTGTGTGTTACGTAGTGTTATGTGTTATCTCTTCTTCTATGTGTTCGTAATTAACATAGAGGTTGGAAAAGTGCTCATAAAAGGGAACGAGTACACCCTTAAAAATGTGCTCATAAAAGAGAACGAGTACACCCCCTAAAAAGTGGTCATAAAAGGGAATACATTCACCCCTAAAATTGAGGTCGTAAAAGACCGTGGGCTCACGGTGCACGGTGGTCATTTTCCCAGGGGCTCCTGAGTTGGCTAATGTTGAGCCAGGTCTGGCCCAGATCGATCCATTTTCTACTACTAACATGTATTATAAAATAAAACAGTGCAGTCTATTGTAGGGAGGGATCGAAATATTTATCGAGAAGCACTTTTATAACGCTACCATTTGTTAGCAATTGAATCAGTGACCGTTGGCAGAGAATGACATATGTGAGTGCCATCTACCGGTATTTTAGAGAAGAAAATATTACTTACTGTTAAGAAGAATCAGAACGAAGACGAAATTCATTCGCGATCTTTCATTTCTTTTTTTTTTTTTTTTTTTTTTTTTTTACATTCAAATTACTATATTTCAAGACAATGGGTGATATCAATAAAACGGAGAAGTTACTCATTACGCCCAATTTTGAAGTAGTTACTCGCATTGGTATCAATAAAAAGAGAACTGAGCACTAGTCGTCTCGGCTGACCTCGGAAAAGCCCCGCCCTTTTGAAGTAACCACACCTCTATTCTCGAGCCGAATAACTACTCCGCGTTTGATATCAATAAAAATCAAGACTCTTCTGTGATGCTAGTAACTTCTCCAAATTTGTGGAGCAAGCTAAATAGGTGACTCCGTGCGAAATATTTCAGAGTATATGATTGTTTTGCTATGTAGTAAAACTTATAAATTGCATAGAAATGTTGCAAATGGAGTTTACAAAAAACATAGGTTCATGAAAGAAAATGTAAAGTAGTTAGCACAACATTTTTTAGGAGAATCAACGGAAATTTGGGATGGTGCACTACGTAATGGCAAAAAGATGCGGGTTTTCTTGCTTTACGTGAGTGATCCGGGATTCCAGGTCTGAATTGAATGTCAGGGGATTCTGTTGTGGCTCAAAGTACTGTGTCTATGACTACTACAAGTGTAATGGATGCGATTATTGCGAAATCTGAAAATTCATTGTTTCCGGAGGTGTGTGTAATATTCAAACAGCAAAGGCAGAGTGGCAAGAACAATATACATTTCCGGGTGCTATCGGAGCACTTGACTATAAACACGTGGCAATAAAGAAACCTTGTATTTTGGAGACGAATACGCTAATAGGAAGAGCTCCTTCGTGGCTAAGCGGATAGCGTACATGCCTTTGGCATGAGAGACCCGCGTTCGATTCCCGGCGGGAGTTCATATGGTTCGGATTCCAAGTTACTCATCCGTCCATATAGCCTCGCTACTGAAAAGGACATTAAACTCAAAATCAACTCAACTCAGCGCTGATAGGAAGGTTGTATACATGAGAATGTATATTTTTTTATGCCAAGGTGAAAGGGGACGCGTATGGTGTGGAAAACGCAATCAGATGGATGTGCTTTATGACGTGACTGGCTGGACTATTTAAAAAAGGAAACAAAGGGACCAAGTGTCTGATTTCGTTCTTCAAGCCAAACAATCTACAAAGACCTTGGACAACACGTGATATGCACTTGTCGTGCTAATCTTGATATTGCTGGATTCCAATCAACATCCATCAGTTCCAAGAAGTTCGTTCCCGTGGTTTCAGTATTACTTTCTTGTTTTCCGTTTTCTTTTTCAAATTAGTTTTTTTTTTTCATAATGCTCGCTCGGATATTAAAGATTCTCTTTTGGATTTGTCTCTCATTTGTAGATGTATTTGATATTTCGTTGCATTTCACTGTAATTGCCTTCAAAGCTTCGGCTTTCCTTCGTTTACTTTCTGGTAACTGTGACTTTGAAAGTACCACTGGAATTTTTATAATATCCACAAATGCACTTTAATTGAAACTGTCGTTGCTACTTGTCCCTTCCATGGCGTTTAGGATATTACGCCATAAGTTAAAAACAACGAAATGACCGCGCGACGGATGGGAGAAATGAGTAACTACTTCTTTTATTGATACGACTCAGTGCTACGTGCAGAGGAAGCGCGAGTAAACGTTCATAAATCTGGAGCAGACTAGACCTGAGTAGTGGCTTGTTTTATTGATACGAAATTGAGGGAGGAGATTACTCCAGGTGTAGTTACTCCGATTCTCGAGCAGGACTTCTCAGGAGTAGTTACTTATTTTTATTGATATCACCCAATTTCGTATCCGTCACAAAACTCAATGATAAGGTGACTAGAACCTACGTCTACACCACAAGATATAAAACCTCAATTGAAGTTAGGAAAGAAGAATCAATAACTTAAATGGCTAGTTAGGTTAATATCATAATATTCAGTGATTCAATATAAGGAATAAGTGTGTAGATGAATTACATTTATGATATGATTAATGATTTGCATTGTCTGACGTTAACTATAACTAAACATATAATAAATAAGATAAATATTTGGGATTTATGTGTGATAACATTGACAACTTCGATTAAGCACTCGGCCATTGCAAGTAATGTGAATAACTCTTATTCTTGTGTATTCACTAATTCATACCACCTTTTGTTCTAATTGATCTCAACTCTAAACAACAGACCCCTTTGGAAAGCCTGAAAAGAAGCACACACCACTCTTCATAAAAATCAGACAATATTCATAGCATTTTCTTTTCAAGATGGGAGAGTTCACCTCTTTATTACTCACTTATTTCAGTGGCGTATTTAGGAGAGCTTCCGGGCTTAAGCTCCCCCGAAATTTTATTTACTATATTAAAGTAAATGAAATATCTTGCTGAATTTTCACATTTTCAGGACCAAAGTTAGTAAAGCCCCCCTTTCGAAACAAAATCGTAAATACGCCACTCTTTAAGCCAAAGTTATAGATTCACTGAGACTTCTAAACGGAAGTAAAACATGTTTACTAAAATTGGGTAATTTTTAGCGTTTTTTGGTTCCTTATGTAATTCTTCAAGGAAAATTTTAAAAATATCAATAAGACCCATTGACTGAAACTTCTTTAAAGAACATTTTGATCTATAAGAAACTTAAGCAACATAGCACAAAACAATTCAAACTTTAACTGAAGTCGCTTAAACCAGAAAAAAAGGTGAACCCTCAAGACTATTAGTGGGATCCAAGGAATTACGACAACAATTTATACACATATCAGAAAATATATTACGGAATTAATTCAAGTCTTGCGAAGAGTTATCAAATCATGTTTTCTCTCAGACATGCTTGTGTGTTCAAAATGATTTGCTATGTCATGGTGCATCTACCTTTTTGGACGAGTCTCTATCACTAATGCATTTTCATCTATTGTTGATAGATTACTTGACTTTGGTTAATCCTGGATGGTGCAATCACCTTGGTGAAACCTCTGAAGCCATCGACACACATAACTTCGATTCATTGTTTTGTTCTCATAGAATGACCACAGCTTAATGTGAATCCATGTTGCTCAGTTACACAAAGGTTTATAGAGGAATTCTATCACTGCACCATGGTGTAGTAAGGTGTTACGTTCATTATTCATGGTTGTTTAACTGCAACAACAGAAAATAAAAATTTAATGTAAGTTTGGTGGTAAGGGACCTACGCTTCTATCTGCAAGATTTTATTTCTCTAGTGCTTATCACTACCAAGCTACAGTATTATTTTAGTGTTTTAACCTACCTTTATCCATTATATTCTGACAAAGTCATTTAAAAACAGACTTATAATGAAACCTTGTTTTATTATCGCACACTTGTATATGTGTGCAGATTTGTAACATATGTTTGGTTTAATCCCCTTTTCCACGGATTTCCACCTTAAACTGTAGATTATTTCGTAAACTTGGAGAAAAGGGTACTCCAAATCCCATTAAAGTCGGGTAAGTTTTGCGAAAGTTATACAGGAACAGACAGACGAACAGAAATGGAAATGCATGTTGAACTTAATGACAGGACCTCGCTAAAAAAAAAAAAAAAAAAAAAAAAAAAAAGGTTTATTAGGAACCAGTTCGATCGGTGTTCTAACGCTGGAAGTGGAGAGAATATTTGAAAAGATCGTGGCAGTATACGCGTGAAGAAGTTGAGGAAAGCGGTAGTAGATATTCCTAATATCGTTTGGAAGCTGGGAGCGTTATTCGCTCCACCTGGCATCGAATTGCTGGGCCAGGTGTTCGCACATTCGTGACTTTTTTTCTCTCTCTCCTTTTGCATCCGCCATACAGAGAGAGAGAGTGTGGGTGGGGAAGCGTACTACTGAAGAACGTGAAATGTGTGACGAAGATGATATCGATCACCTCTGTAAAACTCTTATCTTTGTAGAGAGTGCATTGTAGGGGAACTAAACAAACTAGGTACTCTCCTCCATAGATGCAGGTGGCTGGTGGGAAACACCACGTAAAAGGGGAAGACAAAACAAACTTAGTCAACAGCAATTACAATATGCAAGACAGTGGCGTAATCAAAGGGTATGTCTGAATTCAGACCGCATCTCCAATAGTTTTTCTCATGAGACAAGAAACTTTTGGTCTCCTCTCATAAAGAGAGCAATAGTCGAAACAAGAAGTATATTTTGAAATTCGAGACGAGACAAGAACTGGGAAAATTCGAGACGAGACAAAAACTGGGAAAATTCGAGACGAGACTATATGTATATTAGTTTTGCGAGCAACACTAGTTCACCCAAGTCTTAGATCTCGAACATTGCTTTGGTGTTATATGATTCATAGTAGGAAACTATAAATTAATTTTAAAATGTACTCATATACTGCAGATAATTTCTCAACGTTTAAAGGTATGAGAGAAAAACTGGTATAACAATACGCGCTTTCCCTTCGTACCTATTCCGTCTATCAATACAAAACTTATTACACACATTTCTTATCTTCTATAGTATTTTTCGAGATATACTTGGATTATGTGCTTTTACCCAGGGCCACTCCAGAGGGGACAAAAGTTGATGGGAGGGATTTCTGGAGGGAATTTTTCCAACATTCTCTCAATTTTCCCTGTACAAGTACGTTATGAGCCCCAATACATAGCACCTCTGGAAAGCTTGTTTCATGCTGAAGAGAATGAACTACAAACCATGATTTTCCAATGAATAGTGTTGATGGAATAGCTATTTTACTGCGAGTGTACAATTTTATTTACAGTAATAGGGTTAATGGGCTCCAGGGGCTTACTTCGTTGTCCATGGTACCTAATTTTTTGTGCATGAACATATGTTTGTTATGTTTATCGAATGGACTAGGTTTGATTCGGATGTTTGGATGACACGTTCATGTCCGTTCCTTAGGAGCAAGTAACCCATCGTTTAAGGAATACATCGCTATATTTGGTAGATTATATTCCACAGTTTTACACGCAGGTAGATTCTGAGTTTGGTTCATCTCGGCTTATTTACTGTAAAAAGCCCCATCTAAATCGGTTCATACCAAATGTAGGTAGTATAGCTATGATACCAAGTTTTTTTTCTGCTCGTAATAAGCAAATAAATGTAAAAAATTGCCGAACGTAAATTTGGTTAGGTAGTCTTCATAACAAGTGTCGAGGTGCCTCTATTGATTACTTTCGATGGAATTGGATTGATTTCAGTTTAGCGTCCCTCTCAGTAGAGAGGTTATATGAGACTTGAACCTACAGCTTAACGTGGGATCCGATTCACATGAGGCGTGGGTGACCCGGATTCGATTCCCGGCGGGAGCTTATGTGATTCGGATTCAACGTTACTAAGTAGGTCCTGTCTCATATAGCCTCACTGCTGAAAGGGACGTTAAACTCAAAATCAACTTAATTCAACCGATTCACATGAGCTCTCGCCGGGAATCAAACCTTTGTGTCCTGTGGTTATTTTCGAGTTTAATGTTCATTCTAGACTAAGGCTATGTGAAACGTAAATCTACGGCTTATAGTGGAATCCGCATCACATGAACTCTGACTGGAGGCAGACCTCGGGACTTCTTCTTGAAAGGTGCACATGCAAACGATATAGCCGTGAAGAAGGTCATGGTGAACTATACATACATTATAAATCTGTTATGCTAAACTAAACTTATATTCTAAGTAAACCTATGTTGTTAGCGCATTTGACGAAGCAAGAGAGAGAGGCAAGACAAATGGACTTATTCTCCACCTAAATATAGTTTATTATAGCGTAGGTAGAGTAATAGAAACCAATTATTCTCGGTATAAAAATAGTTACTCCTCCAAAACTTCACTACCATATTGCATGTCCCTCGAAGAAATTATAACCGGCGCCGTCACTGATGGAGTTCCCGAAAGGGTGGAGTGGTACCTCATTGAAAGTTTGGGGAAGTTCAGAAAATGTAAACTTAAAATATGTGCATCACTGTTAAAATTAAATGTGTTGCTGTTAGGAGTTGATTTGTCACTGTTAAGAATAAATATGTCTATGTTAGGACTAGATTTCTCACTGTTAGAAAATGTGTCACTGTTAGGTATAGGTGTGTCATTGTTAAGAATGGGCGTGTCAGTGTTTGAAATCGGCGTGTCACATTTAGGGGGTAGATGTGTCACTGTTAGGAATAGTCGTGTTACTGTTAAGAGTAGATGTGTTACTGTTAGGAATAGGTGTGCCACTCTTAGGAGTCGATGTGTCACTGTAAGGAATAGACATATCACTGTTAGGAATAGGCGTGTTATTGTTAGGAATAGATGTGTCACTGTTGGGAATAGGAATGTCACTGTTATGATTAGATATGTAACTTTTAGGAATACGAATGTCACTGTTATGAGTAGATATGTCACTGTTAGGAATAGGCGTGTCACTGTTAGAAGTAGATATGTTACTGTTAGGAATAGGCATGTCACTGTTAAGAGTAGATATGTTACTGTTAGGAATAGGCATGTCACTGTTAAGAGTAGGTGTGTTACTGTTAGGAATAGACGTGTTACTGTTAGGAGTAGATGTGCCACTGTTAGGAATAGGCGTATTACTGTTAGGAGTAGATGTGCCACTCTTAGGAATAGGCATGTCACTGTTAGGAGTTGATGTGTCACTGTCAGACAGTAGGTACAATATGCTACTTAATAGCTTGTGTACTTATTACAGCGTATATTTTATACAGGGCACTTAATAGCTTGTACAGTGTATATTTTTCGTATTCAGTAGTACTTAAAAAACACAGTATCTTCTCTCAGAGTAAAAATTGTCAATAGTATCAGATATAGCAACGAACAAATTACATTTTAAAGAATTATTTTTATTTTTATTTTCGTAGACACTGCGCATCAGATTCGTATGTATATCATATTTAGACATTTATGGGTAAAACGCTAAAAATATTGTGAAATTTAAGTCAGTGAGTGCAAAAGCGTTAATTTCTTTAGTCATAGTTAGGTTTATTCACAGAGATCAGGAACATTGACTAAGCTTAATAATTATAAAACTAGAAAAAAACCTTAAGCGACTCCACACATGTAACCCATTTGTTTATTAAAATATTACAATGTTCCGAAACTTTGCAGTACAACCCCTATGCTGCTATGCAACCGTAATCACACTAAAGAATGTGTGGTTGCCTATAAGCACGTTACTTGCCCAATTATCCCAGCACTCGATGAAGTGTTTCAGAATCTAGTTGCAAAGAATACCCTCAGATCTTAAGGAAATCTACTAACCACCAGAAAGGTATATATATATATATATATATATATATATATATATATATATATATATATATATAACAAATGATCAAATTGGTCCACGTATGTGGAAGAGTGTAAACATACTCAAAACACACACACACACACACATATATACATATATATATATATATATATATATATATATATATATATATATATATATATATGTGTGTGTGTGTGTGTGTGTGTGTGTGTGGTGTTTCAAAACAACACCGACAACGTTTCGGATGTGATTCCTGACGTTAAGATAAGGCGAAAAGTATAGACCAACCTAGGTGCACAAATGCTTCTTTTCGTAGTTATAGGCTGCCGAAAACATGAAAAAATAAACTTTAAAGGTCCATAGCTCCAAAACAATGGGACCTACTGTAGTCGGGTCAAGACTTTATATACGAACTAGTATGTGCTCTATCCAAATACCCACGTTTCAGAATCTTGCGGTACTTCTGCAACAATTTTTATAGAAGTAGTGGGTGAGTACTTCAAATTATATGGTCGTAACCAAACTGCCTTAATTATATGCCATTGCGTGAGTACCTGAGGATTCTGAAACATATATTTTTGGATAGGGCACATATTAGTTTCTAGGTGAAGTCTTGGCCCGTCTACGGTAGGTCCCATAGTTTTGGAGTTATGGACGTTTAAACTTCATTTTTTCACGTTTTCCTCAGCCTATAACTCTGAAAGGAGGCATTTGTGCACCCAGGTTGTTCTATACTTTTCGTCTTATCTTGGTGTCTGGAATCACCTCCTAAACGTTGTCAGTGTTGTTTTGAAACACCCTATATGTACATAAATGGGTTGAATTGAGAACGGCCTTATTATTATTATTATTATTATTATTATTATTATTATTATTATTATTATTATTATTATTATTATTATTATTATTATTATTATTATTATTATTATTTTAGTCAATTGAAAAGAACACGACAGAAGAATTTATGAAGAGCATCGTAGACTATGGAGGTAAGATGGATATCTCGGAAAATGGCCATGATGTCTCAGATTCTTTAGAATTTGAGTATATTATCGCTTGAAAACCAGTATGACTGGAGATTGTTGAAGTAAGAAGTTAGGCAGGAACGTACACAAGGGGTGGGATCTGGGATCCCCTTGATCTCCCAACTTTTCTATAAATTTAATCCATTTTATGGACGATTTAACAAATTTTAATATAATTTACCCTCGTATTGAATTTTGACCCCTCCCGAAATAAATTAAAGCGTACGTGCCTGTAATCTGGTAATATCTGTGATAAAGTCATCATCCGGGAACTCGCTTAGTACAGTCTGAGATATTCATGTCAGTTGATACTGTGCAGAATTCAAAGTACTGTTACATGATGAGAGATATGGTCCCGGAAGTCTGTCGTTCGATTCTTGTGGATGTCACAAAATTTAATTTTTTTCTTTCAGGAATATTTGCAGATTTCTACATCTTATTCCTTGTCCTGACATTTTCCCCTTATTTGCTGCCTTTTCACAATACACAGCTTGTAATATGTCAGCTATACTTTGTTGAGTCAATATTTTGATATTGACTAACATGCCAGACAATGCTTTCTACAAAGTGAAGTGATTTATATCCGCAAATATAAACATTATTTTATTATGGAAATTCTTATTTTGATTTTATCAGCAGTATTGATAAGTTCACGTTGGACGATGTCACCTCCTGTGAGGTCGATTGAGGGTAACGCTTGTGGTACTGAACTTTGGAGGTTTTTGTCCTAAACCTTCTGGAATTTTCGATTTTACGTCAAGACAACGTGATTGTGGGTGTTCCCTAACATTTGCAGTTTTCTACCTTTTATGGAAGAGAGAAGAAAGGGGTTTGGGTTTTGTAAAACCAGTCTTTGAATAAAACCACGAACACCGAATTTGTCGGGAAAGTGTGAATAAGATTTTGACGGAGAAACTTCGTTGGACGACAGGTCATGGAGCTACCTCTATACTTGAAGGTATTGTAATCAGCTGACATATTGAAGGGACTTTACATTACAAACCATATATTTTACAGACGTAAGATTCTATTTTACCTACCCAAATTCTGCTGCATCTTTTAAAATATGTATTTTGTGGATTTCATTTATAATTACAATACTATCTCTGTTAAAGCTACATCCCGAATTTAGTATTCTTGCATTTTCATGAAAGAACTATACAACTTAATTATTCATGTTTCCAGGTTGTCATAAGGCTGGTGGTGGAGACAAAATCCCCAATTTGTTGGGCAACGATATTCCTACATTTTCTAGGTTGCCTTCAGTGCTATGCCGACACTATTTTCGGTAATGCAACAATACTGACCATCCTTATTCTACACTGATTAAGTGTAAGAAGGCCATTATGACTAACATTTTCATGAGAACCAACTGAAAAGTGAACCAATAATTAGTTAAAGAAATGTCCTGTTCTAGAATAGACTAAATAAAGCAATTGTTGGGAGAAATGAGAGAATCAGGAACGAATACTTTGCACCTGATGTTTGTGAGTCACATTGCGTGATCTGGGATCGAACTCATGAGGTATTCTGAAGAGATAACAATTCACCGCTGAGTCATTCCCTTCTGTGCTCACAACTCAACTTTAGGATTAGCTACAGCAGAAGCCAACTGAACGATTCTAATCCATCAAATAAAAAAAAGGAAAAAAGGTAAGTGAGGGGTTGCCGTGTGAAGTGTACAGTAAAATGCTAACTCAAGATGTAACCTGCACTTTGTTAGAAGCAGCAAGCATTATGCCTCGTATATGTAACGCATTGAAAGGGGGTTAACCGGAGCGTGTAGCGATGCGTGTAAAATCTCAGTGTGTTAGGTGGCTGGAAATGACCGGATTATTTACCAAGGGAACCAGACGTAGACGAGTGTCAGGGTTGTCCACTTCCAACATCGCTCGCAATCGAAAAACAATTTAGGTTTCGCTTGTTAAAAGTAGATGGGGTGTGGGGAGTGGGAAACGAAAATCAATGTTTCACCCCTTTTCCTTCCTTACAAGGGTAGGGTTTGTTTAATCTTTAGCACTTCTGTGAATATCAGAAATTTCTATCTTTTCACGCTAAAACAGTAAATTTAACTTCCTTATTTTCTATTTTGTTGATTTAACAAATTTCCAAATAAACCTGACGGAGATCAATTTATGTTGAAATTGTGAGTAATCAACAAGCATAAAAACAATAGTTGAGAACAAAATGGAAGGAAATCAGTCAGTGTTGTCAATTTAAACTATCATTCTACCATTATCGTAATGGAACTGAGGGAAGATCATGAATAATTTCATCCAAGATTTGAAGCCTGAACCTCCAACCAGATCACGAAACTTCTACGCAAACTGGTATTATTATTATTATTATTATTATTATTATTATTATTATTATTATTATTATTATTATTATTATTATCAGTGGCGTATTTACGATTTTGTTTCGGGGAGGGCTTTGCCTGAAAATGTGAAAATTTTGCAAGATATTTCATATACTTTACTATAGTAAGTAACATTTCGGGGGGGGCTTAAGCCCGGAAGCCACCCCCCTAAATACGCCACTGATTATTATTATTATTATTATTATTATTATTATTATTATTATTATTATTATTATTATTATTATTATTATTATTATTATGCCCGGGTCTTGTTACGGTTCCACAACCGAAGGGGGCAGGGGGCCCGGGCTCACGAAAATATATACCTAATATAGCAAACAATATAGCCACCGTGGAGATGGCCCCCAATAGAAAATTTTCTTCTGGCGCCCCTGTCTACAACCTAGCTCTCTTGGAGGACACAGAGTTTGGTGAGGAAAGTTCTGTTCTGGAAAAAGTGATAATGTATAGTGGTTCGTTGATTTGGAGATTAGCATCCCGTCCAGCACAGAGGCTATGTGAGACGTGGACCTACAGCTTAAAGTGAGTTTCAAACCCCATGAACTCCACCGGGAATCGAACCTGGATTTCCTGTCCAAAGAATTTTGCATGATTTGTGCACCCACCAACTATACTGAATTCAAGTTTCAACGTGGTTCAGACCCCCCGTAAAATAGTAGCTCCTTTGATAATCTTGGTGTTGGATAAATACGTAAAGCAACATCAACCAAAACAATCGATCGTACATGTAATTGTTTTAAATAAAAGAAAATAGAACTTCTGCACTTCCACAAAACAGCTAATGAGAAGTTTAGTTACTTTCTTTTCCATTTAGCTTAAAGAAACTTTTTTCCATTTAGCTGAACCATTTATAAGAAAGAATTTATAATGTTCCATTTCAATTATCCTTTAGGAGGAAGAAAAGTCTGTTTTGTGGGACCTTGAATAAGAGTTGAGAGAAAAAGTTATAAAATGTTTCATGTGGAGTGTTGTCCTATATGGGTCAGAAACATCGACATTACATAAAAATGATTTAAAACGACTGGAATCCTTTGAGATGTGGGTGTGAAGAAGAATGGAAAGAAGTAGTTGGGTCGAGCGGAAAACGAATGAGAGGTTGTTAGAAATAATGGGGGAGAAAAGAATAATTTTAGTTGATATTACGAAGAGAAAGAGAAACTGGTTGGAACATTGCCTAAGAAGAAATTGTATCATGAAGGACGTCGTAGAGGGTATGGTGGCAGGAAACAGAGGGAGAGGGCGAAGGAGATTACAATTAATGGATGAAATCAAAACAGAGAAATCGTACGTGAAGACGAAGAGCTTAGCGGAAAACTGTGGAGCATGGAAACTTCTCAGCTGCGGCAAGTAACCTGCCAATAATGGCAGAATACCTATGATGATGATGATGATTTCAATGGTCTATAGAATATAATATAACATGTAGACTTGAAATTTTAGGAATCTCACACAATTTATTTTTCCAATATTGTGTTGATCAGAGGAGAGAATGAGAATGTATTTACACTGTTTTTGCTGAGAATGTATTTTTTGCTGTTTACACACCCACGATTGTCCTTTCTACATGTGTTAATGTTTCAAAATATTAACTTTTACTTTTCAGGTAAGGACAATACCACTAAGGGATTGTTTCCCCTATGAAGAGACCTTATTCTAGGTTTATTAGTTTAATTAATATAACATCTCCGTCAGTTTTCAATAGCTTTTTATACCCTGGACGCGTAATTCAGCTATGCTCTTACATATTAGAACTACAACGGCGTCGAAGTCATGAATTTTTACCAATCATAGGAACTGTAGAACACTAAATAACTAACTAACTCTATGGCTTATAGAACCCATAGATTCAATGCCGCATTCATAAAAGTTCTCCATTGAGTTCTGTCCTTAACCAATTGGATCCAGTTTCTATTTTGTAATCCAATTTCTACGAGATCCATCTTAATGTTGTCCTCCCATCTGAGCCTAGGTCTTCCTAATCTTCGTTTTCCGATTGGATTTCTAGTTAAAACTTTGAAAACGTTCCTTTTTTTTTTCATCCTGGCTACCTGACCTGCTCACCTGAGCCTCCTAGGCTTATTGACCCTAACAATTTTGAGCTCCCTGGCCTTCACTGTGTTGTCCCTGCATTTGCTTAGACTTATTGTATTTCCGTTTTAGTGGAGTGATTTTTACTTTTATTGGGATCTTTTTGTATCTAAAAGTTCTAAATTGTTCGTCTGAATGTTGTGTATCACTGCTGAAAGTATTATTCATATCCTACATACGAACAGAAAATAAAACCTTCGCATTGTGGCTAATTTTGCAACCTAAGCAAAGTACATTGACCATTAGTTTGTAAATGCAGCAAATTCTTATATGACAACAAGAATCTTGGTTTATTGTCCGTTTCTTTAGTAACAAGAGAAAATGAATTTTGCAAGACTATATAGCATTACAACAACTGACGTCTGTAATTTTATCATACTATGAGCAAGAGAGAGAGAGAGAGAGAGAGAGAAAGAAAGAACATGAAACTCCTTTTACTCAACTAACAAACTGATGTTATTGTCTACATAATTTGAACTAGGCGTGATACGCTTCATTCCCGTATGTATGAAGCATCGGAATCAAGCATGGTGTATCTAATTTAATGTAACTTGAATGGCCTATACAATTAGTGAGAGCTCCGAAATCGAAACATATGTGGTAAATGACCATAATCTAATTAATGTTGTCCGGAATCTTAATTTTACCCATAAATGGATAAAACCGGATGCTTCCACCATAACGCGTGCTACAAATTTCTAACTGGAATGACTTAGTATCTTAGAAACTTTTCATACTGGGGGGCAGAGCGTAGCTCATCTGAAATTTGTAACACCGTGTATTTAGACAACTCAAGGATGAATTTAACTCATCTTCTTAGGATAAGAAATGAAATGATCAATTTCTTTTGAATATTTTCGACATCACAGCACAACCTATCAGGACTCGAAATGGTTTTAACTATAAAAATCTACTAAATCGTAATGGCACAGAAACTTAACCATTATGACTATCCAACATCCTAAATAGAAGTAATACTCACAGGTAGTTCAGCTTTGATAATCTCTAATCGATGTCTTTTCACTATCCGATCTTCATTCCAACTCCCCAGTCTACTCTCCGTACTCAACCAACACAACCCCTTTCCGGGATTCAGGTGCTTCCTGGTTGTAACGTAGAGCTTAGCTCAGGTCTCCTTATGAAATGCCTTACTTTGTTATTTCCGTATAGGAAAACTTCCTATAATTGTAGTGTGGTGCCTACGTTATCTGTTTTTATTTTCTTAAACAGTTTGAATATCGCTTCCTTGTTTTACAATAAACAAAATAAATTTTAAAAATACATATGAGGATTTTGGGTACTTTACACTATGCTAACGTAAGCTAGGTAACTAAAGTTTAAATAAAGTAGCAAAGCTAACTTAAATTAAGCTAAGATGAGTAATGTAAGCAGAACGAAGTTAGCTGAGTTACCGAAAACTATTTTAAATATGACTAGCTTAACCTGCACTCTCTACCTGCACAGCACATCATTCACATATGAGCATGAATCTCCTTGTCATTCCTCACAACATCTGCACATGTCTCTTTGCAGACACAAGTGAAAGATGTCTTGATAAAAGTCGGCAAGGGGTACCAAAAGGGAGAGATTTTTCGATTAATTGTTTCAATATCTCGCACCGTTTGTAAGATTTGAACCTATTTCCGGTTGGAGTTTCTAATTCATTTATGATCAATTTTCTTTCTTCTTGTATGCATTATGTAATAAGCAAATATATTACATACACATTTAATTATATCAGTGGTGTATGGTGTTCATTGGACAAAACACTTCAAATAATAAAGATTCATCTTAGCATGGAGAAAGGGTTATGTTTCTTTTTGCATGATAATTTGTCGATGAAACAAACGCCTGAGAGATATACAACACCTGTATACAACTATGTTGTCTTGTAATTTATAACTCACAGGATATTATGCTTTACTTTTTAAAAATTTCAGCACTTCTAATGTACCCCAAATATGTAATAAAGAGATAACAGCCACGTTTTCTAAATATTCAATTAGAACTGGACAATTTACGCAAAATTTGGAATCGATCAGCGAAAACGGCACGTTTCTAGCATTTGTTGTTTTCGAGATCTCATTGTCGAAAGGATTGGAGACAAACATACACATTTTTCTTTGGAGGCAAACATATAACCTATATATAAAGCTAGTCTAAGCGAAAGGATGCTAACTTGAAATAAAAATGGAAAATTAATGTGTGTGAATTTCACTATTAAACAATAGATATAAATTCGGATTATTATTATTATTATAATATATATATACACTACCCCCGAAAAGTTTCCGTACAAAGTAGGTTTATGTATACTTTACGTGTATTCGAGAAAAAACAAAGACATATCAATGGAATTTATTTTTATCTGGAACCTACAATATATATTTGAGAGGATAATATAGAAATTCAACAGAAATGGACCATTGTTTTGTCAAAAATTTAAATCTTTGATTCATCAAAGTAGCCTCCACGTGCTGTGATAACAGCTTTACAGACTTTAGGCATTCGCCGTATTAGTTTCTGTAGAGTTTCGGGCTTGATTCCTATCCACGCTTTGCGAAGACACTCAAATAAGTGTTTCTTGCTAGAGGGACGCATCTTTCGAACTGCCCTATCAAGCTCATCCCACAGTAACTCAATCGGATTACAATCCGGTGATTGTGGGGGCCACGCCATATTCTTGAGATCTCCCTGTTGTTCTTTCGCTGACAATTACCCTCTACAAAGTCGGGATGTGTGTTTTGGGTCATTGTCTTGCTGCATGATGAAACCATGACCAATGAGTCTCTTCGCAGATGGCACTGCGTGTCTGATCAAAATCTGATGGTACTGTTCTTTCTGCATTGCACCCTGTATTTGCACTAAATCCCCCACTTGATTGTTACCAAAACAACCCCACACCATCACAGAACCTCCCCCGTGCTTTACCGTTGGCAAAATACACGACGGAAGCAGTCTTTCGCCCTTGGAGCGACGTACGAAAACCCTGCGTCTATGACTGAAGAGCTCAAACTTTGATTCGTCAGTAAATAAGCACTTGTTCCACTGCTCTGGCCCCCAGCTTGCAAATTTTCTTGCCCATAACAATATCTTCTTTTTGTTTTGAGGGCGCAAGAGCGGTTTCCTAGTTGCCACACGACAGTTTAGTCCCGCATTAACTAACAGCGTCCGGATAGTTTCATAGCTGATCGGCTTTTCACGAGTTTCGTTCACTCCAGCTTGTATTTGGGGCACTGTTTTCAACCTGTCGCGTTTACTTGTCACAATAATGTACTTGTCGTCCCTTGCAGTAGTAGCTCCAGGCCTTCCAGATCTTGCTCGAGAGCGATTTTGCCCTGTTTCAGCAAATCGTTTTAAGGTATCATACACTGTAGTATGGGGTATTTTCACTTTAGCGGCTATTTCCCGTATTGTATAGCCTTCTTCTCGTAAAGTAACTATTTTTGCTCTCGTTTCAATGCCTAATTCCCTTTTCGTACGGGGCATTATGCTGACTAATAGGGAACACTTTACACCTCACTTCAACACACAGACACACACAACTAGCGTGCAATAGACAACTCCCAACAGTGAGATTTGTGAGAGAAGTAGACAGAGCAGCTTGAGAGACATCTATGAAGCCTTTATTGTGTGTTCAACCTTCAATTTGCAATGTAATGGCCGTTTTGTATCGCACGCGTACGTAATGCAGGATCACAACGGAGCGGTATTTAACTTTATTTTTCTTAATTCATCTACAATAGGCCAAAACCTTTTCTCCCGACGAATTTTAAAATGTTTCACCTTTCATTTGTGAGCAAATTATAAGGCATTCTTTTGTTACATTTTGAAAATGTCTTTATTTCGTGTTTGTCCGGAAACTTTTCGGGGGTAGTGTATATATATAACCTAGATCAAAGTTTAACATCCCAGAGAGTGTCTGCTCGGCTTGTGAGCTTAGGAGGTTTAAAACCAGGATTTTGATCTTCAAGCTTCTGTTTTATAAAAAGTCATTATAATCAACATGAAACTGAATGTTATTTAAAACCTCATTAACAAAATTGACCGGTTAATTAGCACCTGTTTAATAATCAATACTTAATCACTAATTCAGTCTGATGAGAGACGAAAAGTACTTTTCTTTTCTGAATCAAATCATTTTGTCATTTCTGTGATACTCGTTTTATTTACACGTAAAAACATTGCAAAAAAAGCAAGTATTATCAAATATATATATATAAAAAAAATCCTTTAACAGTGGAAACATGAGCATAACAAAAGTTCAGAATTTAAAATTTAAAGTTCAAATTAATCTTGAAATCATGAGGTAGAACTTGTTTTCGTACGAAATCGCAACGCACGATGTTCGTTCTTGGCTGTCAACTGCGGGAACGCGTTGTTCATTTGTTTGGTGGTTTTGCGTGAGAAGTCAATCAGCTGCTTCTTCAGACATTTTCGTGTCAATGAGTCCTACTCTGCACGTTGATGATGAACATGAATTGTAAATGGAAGAAGGGGTTGAGGAAGAGGGCTACATCTTAATTTTCGTAATTTCCCGTTGAATTTTAAGTCAACGTGATGATTGCATGTTGTAGCTCGCACGAAGTAATGCCTTTTGTAATTTATCTTCATTACATAAATGAAGCTGCAATATATGATGGTATGCTTCTCACACAGGGTATAATTTCAGTTTGACCATTGTTTGAATACGGTAAATTCCAACATTTCGTATTATTTTAACCCTATTACTCGTAGCATACTTTTACACGCAAAGTGCATAAGATACGTGGTATGGTTATATGTAAGATTGACAATTTAACTTCAAAAATGAAATTTTTCAGTTTAACGTCCCACAATTATACCCTTTAGGTAGGCTAAGGGAGATGATAATTGAATCGCTTTCTGTTAAAAGGGCGTATATGCAATGAACAAAATTTTCGGGACATGACGAAAAACTGTTTTCTCACGAGTAGGTTCGGTTGATTAAAAAGAAATGTGTAAATGCACATGGTTACTGATTGTTTATTAGCTATATAGGATGTAACTGGGAATTATTGTTTAATCTACAGAAAACATTAAACTTTGGGCACATACGCCCTTTTGAAAGAAAACATGGTGACAAAATGTAAAACCATGTTTTTTTTTCTTAAATTAGACACTGTTACATTGGTAGTATATTGATGAAAGATAGAGATACTAACAATAATAATTGGCAATAATAATAATTTGAAAGCAAATATTTTGTCACCCAAAAGTTAC
This sequence comes from Thermobia domestica, assembly GCF_964235325.1. Taxonomy (NCBI): domain Eukaryota; kingdom Metazoa; phylum Arthropoda; class Insecta; order Zygentoma; family Lepismatidae; genus Thermobia; species Thermobia domestica. Next base: position 346,528,647 of record NC_137456.1, on the reverse strand, counting down.
TTTTAAAAAATATTTAATTTCTGTCATGATAAGTTCTGAATTAACACTTGTCGTCACTGTTTGCCTTACTCCGACTTGTAAACTACTTTGACTTCCATGTTTACCGATATGGGGGAAATGCTGAGGTTAATGCTGGAATATACCTAGACCACTTACATGCTAAATAAAAATCCTGCAAACCTTAATATTGTTCCAGTATAAAAGGTGAAATTTTTTCACCGTAACTGTGGCGACAAATCAGAGACTGATCTTCAGCTGGCCTAACGCCGAAGCAGGCAATTATAAATTTAAGTGTTTTTTTTATTTTTATTGTGGGACAAGACATAATCAGGAATTCAAATAAGTACTATTGCATAAGAATATATAATTTTAATGGTAGGATTTTTATTTTTAAGCCAAGAGAGTTTTTTTTTTTAAAGTTTTATTCCCTAAATTCCTAAGTGTGTGTCCAGATTCTAGTACAGCTGATAGACCTACCAATAGGACACATTATATATATATATATATATATATATATATATATATATATATATATATATATATATATATATATATATTAATATAATCATTACACTTTGTACTGTGCTTTTCAGAATAATGTAGTACTAGTACAAATCAGCAGAATACAATATTTTAGGAAGAACATATTATAACATAATGTGTTATAATATGTTCTATTATATATATTTATAACATAATGTATTTTTATGAGTCACTCTCCTTAATATCACTGATAGGACCGCAGAATGGCGTAATTGAGCGATATAAATTTTTATGTTCATCCAATACTTAATCTATGCACTTTTCGAAGTCTGATCTCGTTCGTCTTCAAAGGGACAACTCACGTTGCATTCAGTATAGTTTTACAGTTTTCGTAGTGTTCAATGACATGATGAAAGTGTATTTCATTAGTTCATTAACACGTGGAAAAACTTTTCATATAAATGGATTGTTCGCAGAATAGATAAAGTGGTAAAGGTTGCTGATCCCAAAAGTTATTATTATTTTTTTAATCCTTTCTCTGTTGAGACAAACTAGATTTTTTTCTTATAGTATTGTGGCCACTACACCTATGACCTGAAATCTAAAATATCTTCACTGAACAACAGTGAAGTTATCAGACCGACCTGCTACTGGGAATAACCAACTCCGTCGATTCATGTACAGTGTAAAGGTGCTTACGTTTCCTAGGAGTTCGTTTGATGATGGCGAAACCCCCGTCACATAAAAGGTCGCTGGGATCGCGACCAGGAAAGAATTTTAGAACACGTTTCCTTGTGTAACACTTCTCATTATTATATCCCTGCTAGTCTAATTATCAGTTAAAAGGGCGTCTTGTGGAATTACGCCCTTTTAACTGAAAACGCAGATTTCAATGTCTTATATTTTCAACACGTTTCAACTTACTTTTAATACAAATCGTTGCATCTACTTCTAAAACATTCAGTGTTGTAAAAAGAAAAGTGGAAATCGTAAAAAAAATATATATATATACATACGACCCCTTTTAACAGAAACCGATTCAATTCAAGCAAGGGGGCGCGGTGGCTCAGTGGTAGAGCGTTCACCTCCAGTGCTTGGGATCCGTGGTTCGATGCAAGTTCGCGCCGTATGGATTTTGTAGTGGACAAACACCGTGCTCGTGGGTTTTCTCGGGGTTCTTCCGTTTCCTCACACTTTGTCAATTCCATCATTTCATTCATTTCTCATAATCACCGTCTCCTTTAGCCTAACCAGCATAACCGTGGGACGTAAAACTGAAAGATGTCATTTCAATTCAATGAAAGCAACTGAATGATGATGGAATAATTGGTGAAATGAAAAAGTGGGAGGAAACGGGAGTATCCCGAGAAAATCTACGGACAAGATGTTCTCCACCACATACATACTTGGCCGGGATCGAACCAGGGACCCCACGTACCAGAGGTAAGCGCTGTACCACTGATTCACCGTGCCCCCGCTACATGGATGTTAAGCTTATGTTAAGAGTCTTCATCCCGGCAAAATTAAAATACCGCTAGTTTTACAGTAATTATGGAATATCTTCAAATAGATAAAATATAATCTTAATCTGTGGAACAAGAGCGCCCTAGACAATATCATTTAATATGAGATACCGTTATCACGACTCACTTATCTGCTTTCAATTTCGAGCCATTTTGAAAATCGGCATTTATTTTCGCGTTTCTAAACAGCTGAAAACGGAAAGCCGCTAGGTGACTTGTGATAACGGTACCTCACGCAAAATAATATTGTCTAGGGCGCTCTTGTCCCATATTTCAATTATCTTTTATCTATTTGAAGATATCACATAATTACTGTAAAATTAGCGGTATTTTAATTTCGCCGGGATGAGGACTCTTAAGAATATATGAAGAAATACCTCTCTAGTCTTCGGCAAAAAATATTATTTTACTTTGAATATACTGCTGGGCTTACATAAATTAGAAAATGTGGTTTTATTCAACTTATTTGTATAAAACGTCTACTGTTTATAATATTTTCTTCATATTTATTTCAGTTTAAACATTGTAATTTAAGCATCTATCGAGAATATATATAGAGATAAAAAAATAAACTGGTAAATTTTGAATATTCTTGGCTGGTAGGAGACATGTGGAAACTTCTTGTATAGTATCATTTTCCGAGAATAAATAAAACTGTTGTTTATGGATATATATCGGGTGTTCTAAAAATGACGCGCACGGACCACAGAGCACTACTCTACAAATCAAAATAAAGCAATATATATACCTTTCGGGTCCTCGTCTGGAGACACGAATTGCACTATGTGGCAACGTCGCAAATAAGGAACAGTAGAGTAGATCTATCAATCTATGAAATAGTCACATCAATTCTTTGCAGATGGCAGCTAAAGTCGATATAGATAAATACTAGCAACAATCATTAGTGTAACGATCGATTTAACTACATGATGTACTCGAAGAGTAATGCTAACGGTTATAAGTTAATCTGTGACGTTGCCACATTGTGAAATTTTGATTCCCCGTAACGGCTGAAGGAGGCCCCGGAGAGCAAAACACCATAGAATATTTTCTCTTCATTTTGGCCTGTAGAATAGTGCCCTGTGGTCTGTGGGCGCCATTTTTAGAACACCCGATATATATTGTTTTTGAAAATTTAGTTCTCAGATGTCTCAGAATCATCCAAATGTGACGTTGCACTATCTCACCCATAGCCCTTCAATTTCACGTTTAAATCATGTAAGATAATCAGCATAAATATCTATTTAACTTTTCCTTTTTCTAAGTCTATTGTAGGTTGCACTCATCTTCAGATTGATGACTGACTTACTATATTTGTTCGTGCTTTTGTGAAAAAGCAAAAAAGTTTTGGAATGCGACTTTTCTATTCGGTGTGAGAATATCCCGAGGAAATACGCCCTTACGGGTCAGAGTAGAACAAAGAGAATTTGAAGCCGTCGATAATTTCAAGTATCTCGGAAGTATTTTTTGACGAGGGACACTTACTGTCCTAAAGAGATCAGGTGAAAAATTGCCATAGCCAAAGAAGCATTCAACAAGAAAAGATCACTCTTAACTAGCAGGCTTATTATTGAACTAAAGAAGAAGTTGGTCCAGTGCTATATATGGACATTGGACTGTATGGTTCAGAGACTTGGACATTACGGAAGTTAGAGAAGAAATATTTGGAGAGCTTCGAAATGTGGTGTTGGAGGAAGATGGAGAAGATAAAATGGACAGAAAGAGTAAAAAACGAAGATATTTTGAAACGGATAGGAGAGAAGAATACGCTTCTAGCCAGAATACTTTATAGGAAAGCCAATTGGATTGAGCACATTTTGCGAAGAAATTGTCTTCATTATACTGCTATAGAAAGAAAGGCGGAAGGAAAGCGAGGGGTAGGGAGAAGAAGAATACAGCTGATCGATGACTTGAAAATTAGAAGAAAATATTGGAAGTTAAAAAAGGAAGCTCAAGATCGAGAAACGTGGAGAAAACATTTTTAGGCCCAAATCTAGATGAATAATAATAATAATAATAATAATAATAATAATAATAATAATAATAATAATAATAATAATAATAATAATGTTTATTACGACGTTTAAAGTTAATTTATTAAATACATTAATAAATATGATTTTCACGAAGGAATGTTTTTTTTTTCTTGGAAGGTTAAGAATTACTGGTGTTGGTTGGATTGAAGATGAAGAATAAGAGAACTGAATATCTCCATTTTTTTAAATCGCTCTCTTCTACAGGGTGGCCCAAAAGTAGGGATACACCCCTGCATTAATCAAGTGTAACATTCTAGCATATAGGTTTATTAGCTTCGACTGTTCTGAACTTAAGAAATGAGTAAAAAGATATTAAGAACAAGTAATAAAGAAACTAAGTCCACTTGATGGATAACAATAAGAAATGATATAAAAAGTAATGTGTTGATCGATACGGGACTGTATACCTACTTTTGGGCCACCCTATACAATGCACAGCACCACAAGTTACCAAGTTGAAGTTGAGACATCGGAATGGGATAGATGAGCAGAAAAGACGAGCGTCTAAAAAAAAGAACCATGAAGAAATTACTGAGAGGGGAAAAAAAGAAGGAAATAAGTGGAGAATAATAAATGTCAGCTGAAAGGGCGAGAAACTCAGTAATCAGTGAAGAAATCCAGAAAGTTCAGAAGAAAAAAGCCGGCGGCCGTAGTACATTTAGAACGAGATTTTGTTCCTAACTTGAAAGTTTCAACTTGGAACATTTCTTTCCTCTGAAAATCTGCAGCGAAAGAGAATAAAAAACTCTCAAGAGTTACGGAAAAATATTCTTAAAAAAAAAAAAACAGAGTTCTGTGAAGAGATTCAAGTTTAACAGTTTAACGTTCTTTCTTGACCTCAGAGGCTATATGAGATACATTTCCTCAAATTATCTGATGAATTTCAGCGAGTTACAAATGCATCTTCTAAATTGAGTTTCTAAATATATCTAATAATATTTTCTTTTCCTTTTCGTATATTGGTATCAGAGATTGTATGGTTCAATGAAAACTTAAGAGTCTTCATCCCGGCGAAATTAAAATACCGCTAATTTTACAGTAATTATGTGATATCTTCAAATAGATAAAAGATAATCGAAATGTGGAACAAGAACGCCCTAGACAATATAATTTTGCATGAGATACCGTTATCACGACTCACTTATCTGCTTTTGATTTCGAGCCATTTTGAAAATCGGCATTTATTTTCGCGTTTCTAAACATCTGAAAACGGAAAGCCGCTAGATGACTTGTGTTAACGGTACCTCACGCAAAATAATATTGTCTAGGGCGCTCTTGTTCCATATTTGAATTATCTTTTATCTATTTGAAGATATCACATAATTACTGTAAAATTAGCGGTATTTTAATTTCGCCGGGATTAAGACTCTTAACCCATGACCCACCACCTGTTCATGAACCACTCTGACCCATCACCCACCAAAACCCATCGTCATCAACTCTAACCCATGATCCACGCCTTCTTTTCCACTGACTAAAGAGTTCACACTTGTTATAAAACAAGGCTATCAAATTATCACTAATCAGACTTTGAATTTCTACGGTCAATCGTTCAAGTACCGTTCTGTTACAATACTGGTGGATGTGACCTTTATGATATAAAATGGTAAAGTGTTTATCACGGGCCATATTACAATGAATTTTAGTTTAATTATTGTATTTGTAAATAGTTATTTCTTTGATGAATTACAGATACTTTTCAGTAGAAAATGGTATGAAATTCAAAAGTCTCATGTAATGTACCGTTACAGTCGGTGTAATGAATTTTTTTTGGAGGGTTCCAATATTTTTTGAACGTTACTGTACTATGCGATTTTCAAAAAATATTTTTCGGTCCATGTAGTATATATATATTGAATCTTTATTTAAATCAAAATCAATGTAGAAGCTTTAAATAACCTACTAGGAATTATATTTCGAGGAATAATATCTTTATACATTATTTTAATGTAAATCCTATATATGGGCATTTCAAATGGATGATTGACATACACTATAATGCTATGCGAAAACATAAGCCCGTAATTGGAGAGAAATTCTTGAAATTACCCACCAATTTGATATCTGACAGAATAATTTAGACCCCTTTCGTCCCTCGGAGATGCCCATATCCTCCCAAAATCCGGTTTCATCAAGTTCTTACCACTTTCTATTCGCTTTATATTTTTCCGCCGCCAAAACTCTTTGTTATGATTGGGACTATTTCTGAAGCGCTAGTATTAAGGCGCAATTTCTCTCATTTCTCCATCTGGGACGATCTTGAAACTGGTCTACGCTAATTTCACTCCGAAATATATTGGATTTTTCATGGAAAAAGCAGTATTATCAAGGTAAAATTAGTTTCGAATAATAACTAAATAGCCAGGAAGCAGTTAGGAGTCTCAAAGTATTGAAATGTCATTTCAAAACACTCATAAAATCATTGATATATAGAAGTCAGCTTGAACAGACGCCATGTTTACATTAACAAGTAACTATGGACAGATTCTTCAAAGTGAAGTGCGTTAGTTTCTCATCTTGTGATTTCATCAAAGTACGTGTGGAATTAGTGCCTTTCATCTGAAAATTTTTCCTTCACCCTCCAAAAGTATAGCGACTCCCCGTGCCCACTCACGAGTTTCTCTTCACTCAATTCAAGGTAAAGTACGCCAACGTAAAGGGTAAAATTCGACTGTGTCTGGAAAGCCAAGTAGTAAGACTTATTGCTATTATTACAATTGCAAATACCAATATCTAAAAATGCCTGAAACTTCTTTTTCACTTAGATATACTCATCTCAGCTAAGTAAATAGAGAAACAAATGAAAAAGGAGGAAAAATGTAGGCCTCGAAAGTAAATCATAGACAAATTCACCAGTGTTCAAAATATGCTGTACACAATGCACTAAGCAGAGTGAATCGCTGGATCAGAGTGATCGCTGGATCGCTCACAAATCTTGATCCACTTGCCCATGATCTACTGACCCATTCCATCTCTGATTGGTATACAGAGTGAAAAAAGTATGGAGGCATAATTCGAGAGATGATTTTGCTTACATGTCTAGTGTCCCATAAACTATGAATACACCCTTTATATCTCAGAAACATTTCAGTTTATGACAAAGAATTCCGTAAATGGTAAGTATTCCATTAATTTGAGGAACCGACAATTTCGAATACCCAAATTCGATCACGAGTGTCATTAGAAAGATGAACGGGCATAATTAATAATTTCTCACCAATATTAAAATAATGTGGACATTTTAATTAATTATTTGTTTGATTATTGAAGCTTAGTGTCCCTTTCTAGCACCGAGGGTACAGAATACATGGATCTACAGTTTGAGGTGGAATCCGAACCACTGTATTGGTTGAAACTTTAATTTCCACCACGAATTGAACCCGAGATCAATGGCGCATGAACCAGTGACTTCTGATTTTTTTTTAAAGGAGCGGAGGACAACTTGGCATTTTATTAAAAGCAAATACCGCGATTGAAGCAACTCACAAAAGAACTTGATTTCTAGTTTTTATTTTTCACATTATGCATCATGGTTCTTGGTTCAAAGTTTGTTTCTTTATTTTAAATTTGAATCTCGCTTTTAAATATTTCATTCTAGTATGTAGTAATCTACTCTTAGTTAGTATTTGTAAATTCGCAGCTTCGCAATTAGGGGAAACACTATCTATGTCAAAGATGAATAAAACCTAGTATTTCAATCTTGCGCAGCAATTAAACGAGAAATCCATCAAAACAGATGCAACTGTAGTACAATACATTTCTTGCGATTCAGGAATCACTTTGAACGAAAAACACCTCCAAAAGGATTCAACAACACATTTTCAGCTCGAAACATCAGAAGGCGACTAATCACTGAGAAATCACAATACCGCTAATTTTATAGTAATTATGTGATATCTTCAAATAGGTAAAAGATAATAGAAATGTGGAACAAGAGTGCGCTAGACAATATTATTTTGCATGATGTAGCGTTATCACGAGTCACCTAGTAGCTTTTCCTTTTGCAGCCATTCAGAAACGCAAAAATAAATGCCGATTTTCTATTTGGCTGCAAATCGAAAGCAGATAAGTGAGTCGTGATAACGGTATCTCATGTAAAATAATATTATCTAGTGAGCTCTTGTTCCACATTTCGATTATCTTTGATCTATTTAAAGATATCACATTATTACTGTAAAATTAATTTTGCCGTGATGGGTTCTCAGAAGAACAATAATCTTCAAGGAAGAAGACTGTTTTATTTTCTAAGAAAGTGATATATCATACTAGAAATACACATAATTTTTATTATTTTTTTAAATATTCAATTACATAAGAGAGTAGTGAAAATATTTGAGGGAAATATCACATCTTTACTCTTTCTTAAGCTCCTTTTCGCTTCTTTTTCCTATGACAGCTTGCCCAGCTTTTCGTATGACTCTGCTTATTAGTCCAAAGAACGCCACTATGTCATTGGGGAGAGTTAAACGAAGGAAAGAGTTCGAAAAATGTGCTGATAAAGAGAGACACTGTAGAATATAATTAGTTCTTTTTATGAATAGCAGACAAAAACTACTGACAACTGGCAACACTTATCTTTTAACGTTTGGGAACAAATGTTGAGAAGACGTATCTTCCTGTTCTTCAACTGATGATTCTTCAAACTTTTGAAACAGCTGTTGAATGTCTTTTGGAGATGTTTAGCTATATCTCGTGCTACTTCGTTGTTCTTGTTGGGTGAAAACGTTGTTCTTGTTGGGTGAAAATGTTGTTGGAAGAAGTTGCACAGAGTAGGAAGAAAACTTTGCTTCAAAGGAAAAGTCATTTTCTCGTCTTGTGCTGGAGTATACAAGGATAATGTGGTGCAAATTCCTCGTTAATTTAAGGGAACTCAGCCCATTTTATGTCATTACTTGTCTCGGATTCGGACATATTTTATGCACTTCCACGTAATTGGCCTGGCTAATGTTTCATTATTATTGCGGGCACGAAAGAAGTAAAACTTCTCCTCCAGTTGGTACAGAGACACTCAGCATCCCTCTTGGAACATCCAAACAGTATTAATTATCTGTTGTTTTCCTTTTCCTCAGCAACAATGGAAGTAAAGAAAGTCCCTTAATCTCAAAAACACGTTCAGAATTTCATTACGTTTATACATTTCATGACTCGTATATGACGAAAATCTGTTTTCTGAATGAAAGTCCGTCTGTAAGTGCAAAGGATAAGAGCCGTAAAGCTCAACGCATCAATATCAAATGTAAAATATCAGGTTTCTATGAGGTTCTTCATTTTTAAGCATTTGGTTTCTAATCAAAACTCTTTTTTGGTTATTACTCTCCGCTGACAATTTCCTACAACTGCTTTTGTGAAACAAAATATTGCACGAGATACATTCAGGTTATAACACCTCCATCTCCCCTCAGGACTGTTTATTTATTTATTTATTTATTTATTTATGATTTCTTTTACGTGGCGAAGTTAAGGCTCTGCAGCCTTCTCCGAGCACTTAACCAGGTGCATACATTTTTTAAAAAAAAAAGCACCAATAGAAAGAAAATATTAACAATTACAAAAGTATTGCACATATAAAGGAATATACTACTTAAGTAAAAAAATAAACACTTCAAAAAAGAAATTGAAAATCATATACAATAGAGGAAACAAAATAACATGGAGAAACCTGAATTGCATATTACATATAGCGGTACTAGAAGTATGAATATATAAGCTGTACAAATTAACATAGGTTACCTATTGGTTGTGTGTTCACAGATAGAAACGTGCTGTTTGTTTTAAAATACCTGAGCGCTTGTTGTCAATGCGTGACAGAAATGGCAACATCGTACGGCAGATAGAACTCTAACGGGAACGGTGAGTGATGACTGTTTTTGATATTTACGATACTAGTCGTTTTCTCTATTTGCGTGGTGTCACACCGCTTCAAATTCATCGTCAGTTGAGTGAGACATGTGATGATTGTGTCATGGATGTGTCTAATGTGCGTTCGTGAGTGTGACAGTTCAAACAAGGCAGAACGTCGTGTGACAACAAACCAAAACAATCTCGGCCTCGCACAAACCGGTTTGACGACAATGTGCACAGATCCCACGGAAATGCCAACTTTGGAGGCGATATATGCATTCGACGATCCTCCAAAACAACCTTCTCCACTCGTTCGGCCATGTCGTTTGACCGGCTTGTGCGAGGCCGAGATTGTCTTTGTTTGTTGTCACACGACGTTCTGCCTTGTTTGAATTGTCACACCCACGAACACACATTAGACACATCCATGACACAATCATCACATGTCTCACTCAACTGGCGATGAATTTCAAGCGGTGTCATACTACGCAAACGAAGAAGACGAATGATTACACGGTGTATCGAAAAAACTTTTCTTCTTTTTCGAAATGTTGTTACCCTTAGTGGTCATTTTTGGCCAAATGTGTTTAATATAACATAGAAAAAATATCAAATCGATACCTTAATTTTTTGAGGTGCCATCATCGGCTTGAAATTCGAAAAAAAAAAAGAAAATGATGAAATCGTAGCTTTTAAAAACAATTAAGGAAATATTTATTACTTTATACAGTATTACCACTAGTAATAATTATTTTCCAAATAGTCCAAATATAATGAAGAAAAAATTTAAAATCGTTAACTCTTGTTTATCAGGTTCTGCCATCGTTTTGACTTGGGGGAAAGTCGATAAACTTATAATATTTTTGTGTGGTAGCTGCCTCCCCTGCAACTCAATTACCGAAACAAATGGATACGTCTTATTCCATTTTTACAAGTAACCAAAATCTCGACATGTCAAAAACTTGTTGTTGTAGGCTGTGATGCAATGCCAGTTAATACTGGAAGAAAAAATGGAGTAATGGCCAATATTGAAAATTATTTAGGAAAGCCATTTCGAAGAATAATTTGTCTGTTGCATACAAATGAACTTCTACTTACACATTTAATCCATGAAATCGATGGTAACACTACGAAGCAAAATTCATACGAAGGAGAAATTGGAATGGCTTTACAAAACTGCGAGTCCTTATTACTTCTTGAGTTTGAACCTGCAGCGGTTCACTGAATTCGGAACTTCAGTGCTTTGAATTTCAGCACAGATCAAAAATATCTTCTGAATATTTGTCAAGCTGGGCCATTGTTCTGCAAGTTTGGTTAGTTAAATTCCTGGAAAGCTACATCAGACGAGATGGTCGATAGCTGCTAGTAGAATTTTACGCCTTTACATTGCAACGGAAAATCCGTCAACAGAGCTCCGTCAACAGACTATGGATTCCTATATAACGAATGTTTATGCACCTGTATAATTAGCGAGCCATCGTGCAACAAGGAGCTAAACATTCATGGAAACTTATATCATTTTCTAGATCTATGGATTCAAATATTAAATCAATCATAGATCCAGTGATAATACGAAATATATGGTTTAGTTATCACGAGAATTTAATTCGGGCAATGATATCGGACACATATTCGAACATAACAAGGCTCGATTGGTGAAGAATTTTGAAAACAAGAACATTATCGTTATCTGTCAGTAGGAATGAGCACAAGAGAAGATTTGAGGCTATCTCGTCTCGAAAATGTGCTGTCAAAGTGATGTCTCGACTCGAAAAATGTATTATTCTCTATTGGAAGAGCTGTGTCTCGACTCGAATTTTGTCAGGAAAATTCTGTCTCGACTCGTCTCGTGCGCATCCCTATCTGTCAGTGTGAGAGAATTCAAAGTTTCCGAGGTCAAATTAGACGTGAAAACTGACATTAATATGATAAACTAGTCTGAGAGTGTCTTGACACAGCCACCACTAACACAACACTTAAGCAAAGATGAGCTGCAACATAACATAAAAATTATCTTAGTTGCAAGTAAAGAAGTAACAAGTTTTTCTTGCCACACTCAAGCAGTAGAGCGCATGATAAAATTAGTGACAGAAGAGGCTAGTTCTTTGTGGGGTGCAGACACTCATCATGGATTTATTTTGGCAACCTTAAATCTCGGGAGTGGATACCACAGTTCAAAAAGAAATCAGCATACAAATTAAAAACGAGTAACTGAACGTAAATATTAGACAACATTTGAGAGTCAGTAATCTGCAAATACAAAATTAAAGAGAAGTCCAAAAGTGGGAGGTAGGGCGCAACTGGAACTGCAGCCACCTCCTCGTGATGAGTTCTGGGTTATTTCCAACGTATTACATTTACTTGGGAAAAAGCTAACAGCTGCAAGAACTATAATTTTGTATCTCAGCGAGTTTTCGGCAACTTTTAAAATGTTATACGTTTTTTAAATGTATAAAAGCTTAAACACATTTCCTTTTGTTGATTTTTGACGCCATTGTGCCCGATATCTGAGAGAAAAATCACTACATGTTTAAATATTTTTTGGTGGAATTTTAAGAAATTATACATTAATATACAAGATCATTGACTTCCCCCTTGCAGTTCAGAGGGATGGCGGCAACTCAAAAAATTGAAATAGAGTATTGGAATCTTTTTTACATTATATTAGGACTGTCTGGAGAATAATTATTACTAGGTAAGCAAAACATACTATAAAGATTAAGCTATTTCAGTTTTTGCCTTTAAAATTGTACGATTTCATCATTTTTAAAATGAAATTCAAGATGGTGGCGACACCTCAAAAAGATTGAGTTATCGATTTGAAATTTTTTCTGTTTTGTTAACCACATTTGGCCAAAATTGGCCAGTAAGGGTAACAAGATTTCGAAAAAAAAGTTTTTTTTTTTTTTTTTGGATACACCGTCGCCGTTACGAATATCATAATCAAAAACAGTCATCACTCTAACCGCTTCAGCTAGAGTTCTGTGTACTGTACGATGTTGCCATATTTGTTACGCATTGACGAGCTCTCAAGTTTTTCGAAGCAAGCAGCACGTTTCTATCTGTTAGCAGTCCTGAGAAAAAATGGACGTGTTATAACTTGAATGCAACTCGTATTGCAAGCTACGTTTTATTTTAGCAAACTTACAAATTTCGAACAGCAGTTTCAATTTCTGCATTTCATGCTGTTCGCTAATTGCCTAAAGAAATACAAAAATGTTCGTAATGAGAATCACTATTTTGATGAGGTTTTCTATATTTTACAAGTTATACAGGGTGTTTCAAAACAATACCGACAACGTTTGAGAGGTGATTCCTGACAACAAGATAAGACAAAAAGTATAGACCAACCTGGGTGCACAAATGCTTCCTCTCGGAGTTATAGGATACCGAAAACATGAAAAAAAAATAACTTTAAAGGTCCATAGCTACAAAACTATGAGCCCCACCGTAGTCGGATGAAGACTTCACTTAGGAACTAATATGTGCCCTATCCAAAAATAAATGTTTCAGAATCCCAAGGTACTCACACAACAATTTTTATAGAGGGAGTTTGGCTACAGGCATATAATTTGAAGTACTCACAAACTACCTGTATAAAAATTGTTGTGGAAGTCCCACAGGATTTTGAAACTTGGATATTTGGACAGGGCACATACTAGTTCCCAAATGAAGTCTTGACCTGACTACGATAGGTCCCATAGTATTGGAGCTGTGGACCTTTAAAGTTCATTTTCTTCATGTTTTCGGAAGCCTATAACTCCGAAAGGAAGCATTTGTGCACCCTGGTTGGTCTATACTTTTTGTCCTAACTTGGTGTCAGGAATCAAATCACCTCCCAAACGTTGTCCATGTTGTTTTGAAACACCCTGTATAAACAAATCTTTAGACTTTCGATTAGGATACTACATCACTATAATGTGTGCTATGGAACATTCTATTTGGCAGCTTCATAACAAATTATATGCCCTATGGAATCCGAAGGTTCAATACCGCGTTCACAAAAGCTCTCCATTTACTTCTATCCTTAGCCAATTGAATTCAATCAACAAAAACTAAATTTATTAAGAGAGCCAACAACAAATTTATTTACAACAAAATTGAACTCAACGAATCAATAACGTGAGTAAATCATCTACAAGACATAAATAATCTTTGAAATCAGAACGAGAAATATTAGAGTTGACAAATCAAGGATGTTATAAATAGAGGATCTGCCCATATGTATCTTCATCCTATTAAATCGATGAAGCCAAAAAACAACCGAGCATCGGCACGTCTGATTGGCTACTCTCGTATCTGCTATCGTCTGATTGGCTACTTTCGTTTCCGCCATGATTGTTGGCTCAAAACATTGCGATCCTATTGGGCGGAGTGGGCAGAGTAGAGGTGGCGAAGCTGTGACGTATGGCTTCAAGATTTTGTTGTAAGGGCAGATCCTCTATTTTATAACATCCTTGGGACAAATGCATATATTTTTTCACGCCCTACCCTAGTCAACTGTTGATCACAAAGGAAGTGGGTGAGGTTAGATTTACATCGAAGTTGCACCATCCGAGTGCGCCGTAATGTCACGTGGTATTATCAAAGGTGGAACAAAACGAGCCCTGCGGGACTTCTAAACCCCTTCGTTCGCTCACCTATGTTTCGTAACGTAAGTGAATCACTTTTTATGCATTATATATTACGTACAAGAGCAAATGAGTATTTTTAAATCTTATTTTAATAATAAAAGTGTTATGAAAATTTAAAAAAAATATATAAAAAATTGAAAACTCCTTGGGACGGTGTTTGAACCCACGCCAAAAGCGATTTTTATTACTAGCCCAAGGGCTAGCTTACTCAGCCATAATGACCGACAGCAGCTAGCATTTCATTTGTGCTATATGTATGCTACATGGCAGGAAATGGATAACTTCAACCAATCAGAACCGTGTATTTAGCTCCTATGGCTAAGGTCGAGCGTATTTAAAATATATGCTTGACAAATATTGAATCAGAAACAAAATTCAATTGAATCAGAATCAGTTAACAACACATAAAACATCAAACATAATAGGCTGAAACAGATCAATTCCTGTAACGAAACGGCCTGTTAGATATTTTGAACACCCTTAAGGCAGTTCCAATTATTCACTTTTAAGATGCATTCTAGACATTTTTCGTCCACTAACAGAACACTTCAAGACATTTACGGACATGTTGAACATCGTCAAAAAAAAAAAAAAAATTAAAAAAAATTGACGTTTCTGAAAAATAACCAAACACGGAATTATTTAAGCTTCCTTACTAGAACTACAGCAACGTTTCAAAACTACCAGTATTTTAAGCTGAGACGAAAACAGAATCGTGAACCTGTATACTTTAGCGCCAGAAGGAAAAGTGTTGGTGCTATTGGTTTGCCTTTGTTGAGATGTTAGGCATCACATATTAAACAGGGAAAAAAAAGAACTTGAAAGAAAAATGTGTAGATGTAAAATGCATATAGCGGAGCAGAGAGAGAGAGATGCGGTGGAAAGGGATTTTGAGAGAGGGAGAGAGAAAGAGATGATAGAGATAGAGAGGGAATTTTGGCGCCATCCGCCACGCATCCTGTTAAATTAAAAGTCAACTCATTACATTCTCTATTAACGGGTGGGAAAAGGGAAGAAAAAAAAGAAGTGGGAGTGAATTTCAGAAACTCAATTAAAAGTGAGGAAGGAACGAGAAGAGATGTATAGCAGAGTCAGTACATAGCGTTAATTGTTGTGTTCATCTGTCGAGGACCACCAGATCGGAAATTTAATATGAAGGAAGAAAATGTTGGCTCGTTGTACGGAACGTGTCCAAAACACGTAGCAAATTCATATGTTTTATTTATTTATTTATTAGCAGAATGTACGTTTCTTCGCACGAGAAGTATACGGTCCATGAAAAATATTTGAACTACAGGAACTCTTTCTGGTTTCAATTGTTTGTTAATGCTCGCTCAATTTCATTAAAGTAAATATTCCCACACAATCACTCTTAAATAACATGTTACAATGCTAAGACCGAGTCAATATGTTTTATTCCATCTTATATCAGTGGATTCAACATGGTCCATGTAAATCTCTACACAAAATCTTTAGTCGGCCCCATTAAAGGGGGCGGCGGTGGCTCAGTGGTAGAGCGTTCCCCTCTGGTCCATTGGTCTTTGGTTCGATCCCAACTCGTTCCAAGTAAGTTTTGCGATGGACATACACTGTGTGCGTGGGTTTTCTCGGGGTTCTCCCGTTTCGTCCCACTATCATCCACCATTTCATTCATTTCTCATCATCAACCGTCTCCTTTAGCCTAACCGCCATAAGGTGGGACGTAAAACTGACAGATTTCATTTTCATTTTTTCCCATTACTTCGAAACCCAGTTATTTTAGAGACACCCTACAAACATGTTTTGTTCAAATTAAAATGAAGTGATGCCATTTTTTTTTTTTTTTTTTGCACTTACAGTCGGAAAAATTAGCCTGTTTTGTGCAAATCGTTACACCAAATTTACATTTCTCAAAATCAATTTCCCGAAAGACATCCTTAATGTCTTTTCCAAATCTTGAAACTTATCCAAAATCGATTTCCTGTATGAAATATTCATGTTCTGTATGTCAAATAGATGTATACCCCCGGGTACGGATCCCCTTAAAACTTCCTAACTCAACATACATTTGTACACTTTCTCAATAAAACTATACTTGTTTAACAGGGAAATGATTGATGTAGCATGAACATTTGATCTTACAATTCATATGTACTCTTTCTCTTATAAAAACAGGCTAGTTCTAGCTGAAACGGGCTCACCCACGAGGACCCATGAGGTCCGGATCCCCTTAAAACTTCCTAACTCAACATACATTTGTACACTTTCTCAATAAAACTATACTTGTTTAACAGGGAAATGATTGATGTAGCATGAATATTTGATCCTACAATTCATCTGTACTCTTTCTCTTATAAAAACAGAATAGTTCTAGCTGAAACGGGCTCACCCATGGAAACACATGAGGTCCAGATCCCCTTAAAACTTCCTAACATACATTTGTACACTTTCTCAATAAAACTGTATTTATTTAACAGGGAAATGATTGATGTAGCATGAACATTTGATCTTACAATTCATCTGTACTCTTTTTCTTATAAAAACAGTCTAGTTCTAGCTGAAACGGGCTCACCCACGAGGACCCATGAGGTCCGGATCCCCTTAAAACTTCCTAACTCAACATACATTTGTACACTTTCTCAATAAAACTATACTTGTTTAACAGGGAAATGATTGATGTAGCATGAACATTTGATCTTACAATTCATCTGTACTCTTTCTCTTATAAAAACAGTCTAGTTCTAGCTGAAACGGGCTCACCCACGAGGACCCATGAGGTCCGAATCCCCTTAAAACTTCCTAACTCAACATACATTTGTACACTTTCTCAATAAAACTATACTTGTTTAACAGGGAAATGATTGATGTAGCATGAACATTTGATCTTACAATTCATCTGTACTCTTTCTCTTATAAAAACAGTCTAGTTCTAGCTGAAACGGGCTCACCCACGAGGACCCATGAGGTCCGAATCCCCTTAAAACTTCCTAACTCAACATACATTTGTACACTTTCTCAATAAAACTATACTTGTTTAACAGGGAAATGATTGATGTAGCATGAACATTTGATCCTACAATTCATCTGTACTCTTTCTCTTATAAAAACTGTCTAGTTCTAGCTGAAACGGGCTCACCCACGGGGACCCATGAGGTCCAGATCCCCTTAAAACTTCCTAACTCAACATACATTTTCACACTTTCTCAATAAAACTATAGTTGTTTAACAGGGAAATGATTGATGTAGCATGAACATTTGATCTTACAATTCATCTGTACTCTTTCTCTTATAAAAACAGTCTAGTTCTAGCTGAGACGGGCTCACCCACGGGGACCCATGAGATCCAGATCCCCTTAAAACTTCCTAACTCAACATACATTTGTACACTTTCTCAATAAAACTCTACTTGTTTAACAGGGAAATGATTGATGTAGCATGAACATTTGATCTTACAATTCATCTGTACTCTTTCTCTTATAAAAACAATCTAGTTCTAGCTGAAACGGTCTCACCCACGGGGACCCATGAGGTCCAGATCCCCTTAAAACTTCCTAACTCAACATACATTTGTACACTTTCTCAATAAAACTATATTTGTTTAACAGGGAAATGATTGATGTAGCATGAACATTTGATCTTACAATTCATCTGTACTCTTTCTCTTATAAAAACAATCTAGTTCTAGCTGAAACGGGCTCACCCACGGGGACCCATGAGGTCCAGATCCCCTTAAAACTTCCTAACTCAACATACATTTTTACACTTTCTCAATAAAACTATAGTTGTTTAACAGGGAATGATTGATGTAGCATGAACATTTGATCTTACAATTCATCTGTACCCTTTCTCTTATAAAAACAATTTAGTTCTAGCTGAAACGGGCTCACCCACGCGGACCCATGAGGTCCAGATCCCCTTAAAACTTCCTAACTCAACATACATTTGTACACTTTCTCAATAAAACTCTACTTGTTTAACAGGGAAATGATTGATGTAGCATGAACATTTGATCTTACAATTAATCTGTACTCTTTCTCTTATAAAAACAATCTAGTTCTAGGTGAAACGGTCTCACCCACGGGGACCCATGAGGTCCAGATCCCCTTAAAACTTCCCAACTCAACATACATTTGTACACTTTCTCAATAAAACTATACTTGTTTAACAGGGAAATGATTGATGTAGCATGAACATTTGATCTTACAATTCATCTGTACTTTTTCTCTTATAAAAACAATCTAGTTCTAGCTGAAACGGGCTCACCCACGGGGACCCATGAGGTCCAGATCCCCTTAAAACTTCCTAACTCAACATACATTTGCACACTTTCTCAATAAAACTATAGTTGTTTAACAGGGAAATGATTGATGTAGCATGAACATTTGATCTTACAATTCATCTGTACTCTTTCTCTTATAAAAACAGTCTAGTTCTAGCTGAAACGGGCTCACCCACGGGGACCCATGAGGTCCAGATCCCCTTAAAACTTCCTAACTCAACATACATTTGCACACTTTCTCAATAAAACTATATTTGTTTAACAGGGAAATGATTGATGTAGCATGAACATTTGATCTTACACTTCATCTGTACTCTTTCTCTTATAAAAACTGTCTAGTTCTAGCTGAAACGGGCTCACCCACGGGGACCCATGAGGTCCAGATCCCCTTAAAACTTCCAAACTCAACATACATTTGCACACTTTCTCAATAAAACTATAGTTGTTTAACAGGGAAATGATTGATGTAGCATGAACATTTGATCTTACAATTCATCTGTACTCTTTCTCTTATAAAAGCAATCTAGTTCTAGCTGAAACGGGCTCACCCACGGGGACCCATGAGGTCCAGATCCCCTTAAAACTTCCTAACTCAACATACATTTGCACACTTTCTCAATAAAACTATAGTTGTTTAACAGGGAAATGATTGATGTAGCATGAACATTTGATCTTACAATTCATCTGTACTCTTTCTCTTATAAAAACAGTCTAGTTCTAGCTGAGACGGGCTCACCCACGGGGACCCATGAGATCCAGATCCCCTTAAAACTTCCTAACTCAACATACATTTGTACACTTTCTCAATAAAACTCTACTTGTTTAACAGGGAAATGATTGATGTAGCATGAACATTTGATCTTACAATTCATCTGTACTCTTTCTCTTATAAAAACAATCTAGTTCTAGCTGAAACGGTCTCACCCACGGGGACCCATGAGGTCCAGATCCCCTTAAAACTTCCTAACTCAACATACATTTGTACACTTTCTCAATAAAACTATATTTGTTTAACAGGGAAATGATTGATGTAGCATGAACATTTGATCTTACAATTCATCTGTACTCTTTCTCTTATAAAAACAATCTAGTTCTAGCTGAAACGGGCTCACCCACGGGGACCCATGAGGTCCAGATCCCCTTAAAACTTCCTAACTCAACATACATTTTCACACTTTCTCAATAAAACTATAGTTGTTTAACAGGGAATGATTGATGTAGCATGAACATTTGATCTTACAATTCATCTGTACTCTTTCTCTTATAAAAACAATTTAGTTCTAGCTGAAACGGGCTCACCCACGGGGACCCATGAGGTCCAGATCCCCTTAAAACTTCCTAACTCAACATACATTTGTACACTTTCTCAATAAAACTCTACTTGTTTAACAGGGAAATGATTGATGTAGCATGAACATTTGATCTTACAATTCATCTGTACTCTTTCTCTTATAAAAACAATCTAGTTCTAGGTGAAACGGTCTCACCCACGGGGACCCATGAGGTCCAGATCCCCTTAAAACTTCCCAACTCAACATACATTTGTACACTTTCTCAATAAAACTATACTTGTTTAACAGGGAAATGATTGATGTAGCATGAACATTTGATCTTACAATTCATCTGTACTTTTTCTCTTATAAAAACAATCTAGTTCTAGCTGAAACGGACTCACCCACGGGGACCCATGAGGTCCAGATCCCCTTAAAACTTCCTAACTCAACATACATTTGCACACTTTCTCAATAAAACTATAGTTGTTTAACAGGGAAATGATTGATGTAGCATGAACATTTGATCTTACAATTCATCTGTACTCTTTCTCTTATAAAAACAGTCTAGTTCTAGCTGAAACGGGCTCACCCACGGGGACCCATGAGGTCCAGATCCCCTTAAAACTTCCTAACTCAACATACATTTGCACACTTTCTCAATAAAACTATATTTGTTTAACAGGGAAATGATTGATGTAGCATGAACATTTGATCTTACACTTCATCTGTACTCTTTCTCTTATAAAAACAGGCTAGTTCTAGCTGAAACAGGCTCACCAATGGGGACCCAAGAGGTCCAGATCCCCTTAAAACTTCCTAACTCAACATACATTTTGTACACTGTCTCAATAAAACTCTACTTGTTTAACAGGGAAATGATTGATGTAGCATGAACATTTGATCTTACAATTCATCTGTACTCTTTCTCTTATAAAAACAGTCTAGTTCTAGCTGAAACGGGCTCACCCACGGGGACCCATGAGGTCCAGATCCCCTTAAAACTTCCTAACTCAACATACATTTGTACACTTTCTCAATAAAAGTATAGTTGTTTAACAGGGAAATGATTGATGTAGCATGAACATTTGATCTTACAATTCATCTGTACTCTTTTTCTTATAAAAACAGTCTAGTTCTAGCTGAAACGGGCTCACCCACGAGGACCCATGAGGTCCAGATCCCCTTAAAACTTCCTAACTCAACATACATTTGTACACTTTCTTAATAAAACTCTACTTGTTTAACAGGGAAATGATTGATGTAGCATGAACATTTGATCTTACAATTCATCTGTACTCTTTCTCTTATAAAAACAGTCTAGTTCTAGCTGAAACGGTTTCACCCACGGGGACCCATGAGGTCCGGATCCCCTTAAAACTTCCTAACTCAACATACATTTGTACACATTCTCAATAAAACTCTACTTGTTTAACAGGGAAATGATTGATGTAGCATGAACATTTGATCTTACAATTCATCTGTACTCTTTCTCTTATAAAAACAGTCTAGTTCTAGCTGAAACGGGCTCACCCACGAGGACCCATGAGGTCCAGATCCCCTTAAAACTTCCTAACTCAACATACATTTGTACACTTTCTTAATAAAACTCTACTTGTTTAACAGGGAAATGATTGATGTAGCATGAACATTTGATCTTACAATTCATCTGTACTCTTTCTCTTATAAAAACAATCTAAAGCCTGTGACAAACATCTTGGCATTTTAGCTAAACGAATAAAATGCAAGCTCTGACGCGACGTTGCCGAATGCTAAGGAGTGTGGTTATGGCTAAGCAGACGAACTATAGTGCGATCAGGTGGCAGAGGATGGACATGGATGTGTACAAAATAAACGTGGCAATTCCACTGACCTCTCATTTGCTAGCAGCATTTAAAGGGAACCTGGGAGCGCCGCCTTCAAATGCCAAGATCTTTGTCACACCGTTTAGTTCCATAATTTTAATGAGAATACAGTTGAAAGTATTTTACAATTATTTATTATCTTGGATGCAAAATAATATCCGTTCTATACTACATAAACGTGATGGCTTATAGTATTGGACTCCTCCTAACAACAATTTCTGGGTGCACGCCTTTGTACATAGTTATAGTGCTGCCAAAATGTCTTGAGTCGTGGCAAATATGCGAACTAAAGCTCCACCCTCGACACACTCACGCGTTGAGCCAATAAGGATTCAGTTGTTGCTAAGGGAGAGAGCCTTGCAGCCGTCTACGCGAAAGGGAGTTGAATTCCTTCAGCCAATAGCAGCGCTTGGAACGAAAGACTACGTGTCAAGTCAGTGTGGTGTATCTATAGTATATAATTTCTATGGCTGAAGGCTGAGCGTATTGAAAGAAATTGATGATAATAATAGGAAACATTTTATCCACCTTCGTATTCCTTGAAGTAATATTACACACAGTTTAGAGAGAATATTTCTTAAAAAATTCTAATTTCTAGAACGACTAAACGTTTAACCCTTTATCTGACTTTGTGGAGCATGAGGGATGGCGGTAGGGTAATCAGACGCTCTATTTTCCTCGGACATCTTCTCTTTCTCGGGTTCTAAAAATAGTCCAGGCAGGCCGCTAGCCAGCCCAAAAATGTAGGGGGGGCTGAAGTTAGGGGGGGCGATCCAACCATATTTTAGTTCATCACCATATTATAGTTCATTTGCAAGCCTACCGTGAAAAGTTTAGGGGAGCCAGCAAAAATTTAGGGGAGGCGCCCCCTAGACCCCGCTGGGTACGGGCCTGAGTCAATGTGCTTTTATAGGAAAATGGAGATCTTTTTTTATTATTATTATTTGGGAGTAGATAACTGCTTTGATTTCAAGATTTGTATGTAATATTAACGTTAATATCGAAACAATGTTGAATTTCGAAGGAAATACAACTCCAGCTGTAAGCGCCAAGGAAAGAAAGTAAATGTTTCCGTAATCCCTATTGTAAAATATAAGTTATTTTCTCTCTACGCCATTAAGAGATTTGTAGAGTCATATAGTATGATATAACTCTTTTTGAGAACTCTAAAACTGTCCTCTTTCTTAAAGTGTGTCTTATGGTAACTCTAACCCGCATAAATTCTCCACTTTTTAAGGTAAATTTTTAGATTTTTAGGCGAGCTTCATTGTTATATATTGTAGGATCATGGTTCATATCGGTTTTTCACAATAGAGCAACCTTTTCAACGGTACCACTCCCTTGTCTGTATCGTACACCAGAAACGGGAATATCGAGGAAAACCGGAAAATTTTCCCAAAAATTCCCTTTTTGAAACCTTTGGGCCGGGGTCCGGTTTGAGGTATAGATTTCAAAATCGCTGGGAAAAGCACATACTTACGTACATAATACGTATGCAAAATTTCAATGTGAAATCTTGAAAACTAAGGACGGGAACTTTTCTGAAAATCTTTAGGTGACTGTATATATGCTGTATATACAGGGTGTTTCAAAACAACACCGACAAAAAGATGGAGAGATGATTCCTGACACCAAGATAGGACAAAAAGTATAGACCAACCTGGATGCAGAAATGCTTGCTTTCGGAGTTATAGGCTGCCGAAAACATGAAAAATGGTTTTTAAAAGTCCATAGTTCCAAAACTATGGGACCTATCGTAGTCGGGTCAAGACTTCACTTAGGAACTAGTATGTGCGCTGTCCAAAAATGTATGTTTCAGAATCCTAAGGTACTTCTGCAACAATTTTCATAGAGGTAGTTTGGATACGGGCATATAATTTGAAGTACTCATCAACTACCTCTATAAAAATTGTTGCGGAGGTACCAACATGTCAAAATTTCCTAAAACAAGTCTATTTTTTGTCCCTGGATCATACTTCATACTCTCAGAATAAAGAAACCTTTCAAAGGGAACCACTCACATGCCTATATTATACACTAGAAACGGGAAATTAGGGAAATTTTCCGAAAAATTTCTTTTTTGAGACCTTTTGGCCTCTTAGGCCGGACCCTGGTTGACGTAGAGATCTGAAAAAAATGATAAATAGTTAGAGATGTACACAATACCTAAGCAAAATTTCAATATGATATCTTAAAAACTAAGAGCGGGAAAATTTTAAAAAATTACCTTAAGAAAAAAATATGGTGTCACTACCCCCGCCCCCATTTCGCGCCACCAACTTGACCATGTGGTTCCAAAACGCATCTAGGGTATTCTTTGGTCCATGTCTCATTTGACCAATAACGCCTTAAATACCTACCTAAATAAGCAGTTAAAGACAACAATGCATTATGATACGCAAACGTACCATGGACCTTATAAGGGCTAAGCGAAGTAATTGCAAACTCAGTTTTTAAGTGTTTTTATCTTAAACTTTACGTCCCATTTTTCTGCCCTTTGTACTAAATGAAATGATGACAAATGGTTGATCACAATTGAATAAACATTGAAAGAACAATTGCTCTGAGTGGGATTCGAACTAGCGATAGAATATACATATACCCTAATTGCCTGTCTTATGCCTTAGACCTATAGTTCTCAACCTTTTTTGACTGACGACACAGGCCCGTAGGCAGCCCAAAAATGTAGGGGGAGCCGGTAGAAATTAGGGGGGACCCGACCCAACCATATTATAGTTCGTCACAATGTTATAGTTCATTTGCAAGACAACCGTGAAAATTTTAGGGGGCTAGTGAAAATTTAGGGGGGGGGGTATCTCCCAGTGGATACGGGCCTGTGACGACATATTTTACTAAACGTCCCGGACATCGTAACACACTTGTTTGATATTTTTATTTTAAATAATAATAATAATAATAATAATAATAATAATAATAATAATAATAATAATAATAATAATAATAATAATAATAATAATAATAATAATAATAATAATAGTGAAACCAATTAATTTTTATAATGGATCTAACTTATATAGCACTGACAAGCTAATTAACTAACTAACTAACTCTATGGCCTATGGAACCTGGAGGTTCAATGCCGCGTTCACAAAAGCTCTCCGCTGACTTCTATACTTAGCTAATTGGATCCAGTTCTTACTTTGTATTCCAATCTCTGCGAGATCCATCTTAATATTGTCCTCCCATCTGCGCCTAGGCCTTCCTAATGGTCGTTTTCCGATGGGTCTTCCAGTCAAGACTTTGAAAGCGTTTCTACTTTCTTCCATTCTAGCTGCATGACCTGCCCACCTAAGCCTCCTAGATTTGACGACCCTAACAATGTTTGGTAAACCGTATAAATTATGTAGTTCCTCGTTATGAAGTTTCCGCCATTCCCCATTCCCGTTCCTCTTGGGTCCGAATATTCGTCTCAGGATCTTGTTCTCAAATACTTTCAGTCTATGTTCTTCCCTCAGAGTAAGCGACCATGTTTCGCAGCCATACAGAACAACAGGCATGATTATCGTTTTCTATATTTTAAGCTTCAAATTCCTCGACAGAATTCGTGACGACAAGAGATTTTGAACCGAATAGTAACACGAATTTCCTGGTTTTAGTCGACATTTAATTTCTTCGTGAACATGATTTTCGTCTGTTAATATTGATCCCAGATATTTGAAACTATTCACTTTATCAAAAGTATTATTTAATATTTTAACGCGTCCATAACTTGCTATTCCGGTCCCGACGCACTTCCATGTATTTAGTTTTCTCTGCTTTTACTTCTAAACCCATGTCCCTGCAAGCGTTTAACAAGATCTCTGCATTTCTTTCTATTGTTCTCCTATCATCCCCTATTAAATTTACATCATCAGCATATGCAATAATCTGGTGAATACCGTTCAACTCTAGGCCCTGGTTGCTATCTTTGATTTTCCTTATAGCGTGGAACATCTTATATTGATAGTAGAATTGCCCAATTAAACAATGCGCAATCAATAGAGGAGTGAAGAAAAGTGAGAAGTCCAAAGTTTTACGGGCCGACACCCAGAAACACAGGAGATACAGAGGAAAGAAGGATCTAGAATCATGTGAAAATAGCAATGCAAAAAATACACTGACACAGAAAGAACTTCAAAATGATTAAAGTAATCAAAATGGCATTTACACAACAGTAATCAAAATGGCAACACTGTACTGTACATCATGACTTCACAAGTATGGGTCTACTTATAATTAGATTTTCTAGATGTTATAATTTGTGTTCCGTGCCATTTAACAAAACTTCATTTTGTGCTCAGTTGGCAATACTGCATTACATATGATGTTATTGAGCATGTCTGTGGGTACAATGATTGCTTACTATATTGTTGTGTAAATGTCACTTTGATTACTTAAATCATTTTGAAGTTCTTTATGTGTCAGTGTATCTTTTGCATTGCTATCTTCACACACCCTCTGTATTTCCTGTGTTTCTGGGTGTCGGCCCGTAAAACTTTGGATTTCTCACTTTTCTTCACTCCTCTATTAATTGTACATTGTTTGAATGGGCAATGCTACTATCAATATAAAATATTCCCTTGTGAGCATTATTCCTACCGCTGGAGATGTTCACTGGTACAGTCTGTCTCGATTTTAAATAATAATTATTAAATTCTTCATGATTTTTAAATTCTAAAATTTCACGACACACCTTAGGGCACTGCGTGACACACTAGTGTGTTTCGACACATAGGTTGAGAACCATCGCCTTAGACACTTTGGCGACACCAGCTGATTGCACACGACTTTTACAGCGGATGTATATCGCTCACCATCCTTTTCTTAAACTCACTGTAGATAGCTACGAGTCTTTCAAACTCTTTTAAACTCTTCAGAACACCTCCCTACTGAGTTGAGTACCTGAAATAAAAATTGCTATTCATCGTAGCACGTTCAAGACAGAGAAAAAGGCAATTCTCCAGCGATATTTATAAGAAACAATGTGAGTTGAAACAAAAAGGAGAAAAAACGAAAACAATGAAAAGGGGAGAAAAGTTTTACGTACTGAAAGAGAATCCTTTATCGACGCTTTTCCCTCCTCACACTACCTTTAACATCGTAACTCAGTTTCACAAGGAAACAAACGATTCGCCTTCAACATTTCTTAGAAACACCAAATTAGGTTCTCCGACTATTCGCGTACTGAATATACTTCTTCTATTTTCTCTGCCATTCCTTTTTGTTGTTCCAGAACCTCTTAGCAGCAGGGCAGGGACGTGTTTTAAACAACTGTTTTGTTTCTTACTAAAGTAGCACGACGTCTTGATGGAAGAAAAAGGAGTGAGTGTGTGTGGGAAATGCCCAAGAGAAAGACGGTAGAAAAATATCAAGAAATAAGGGAAAACACAAAGTAGTTGTAGTCCCTGGAGAAATGGCGCGAAAGCTTGTTCAGGAATATTCACGTCTTAACCCATGGGATACAACCGAAATGGAAGGCGGACAACTTCTGTCATCTGCGACATATGTCATCCTCCAAAAAAGGCAAATCTTCTCTCGCATATAAACAAAAACAGAGAAATGATGGGAATAAATTTATGATGAACATTTTTTTTTTTTTTTGTTAATACATGTTTGGATCTTTTTCCTATGACTGAGAAAGCTTTCAATATATACGAGATGAATCATACATATTTTTATCCAGATGAAGGCAGCTACATGTAGATGACCTTCGATGAGATCCGACCTCAAACTCAAGCACCCTCATTGCCAATACAAGTACATATTTAAGGACAGTTAACCTAGATACCTAACCACTGTATTTAGGTAGTGAATGATGAGTAGACCTAAAGATTATATGCAGTTGTCACTATGTGGACTAGTCTAGCAGCGACAGAAGAATCACATCGACTGACAATCAGCCATTTTGTAGCTGTGTACTAAAAAAAAAAAAAGTGTTTGTTTTCTAAAAGTTAATTATTGAAATAGTTTTAAAATATTATCATAAAACTGGAAATTTAATAACAGAAGGAAACAAATAGCTGTTTCACAGAATACATTAAGTGAAAGAGCTTGGTTTGTGACAGAACTCTTTTTAAAAGATCCTGTGACAGCCGCCTACGTATCTGCAATTAACATTGTTCTACTGATATGTGGGGTGCTGTCATATCAGAACGGATTTCACAGTCCCATAGGAGTACATGGTGAACCAATTTTCAAGAATATTGTAGTATCCCGTACATGGCTTCCATCACAAACCATTAACAAATACTTGTATTTACAAACAACACCACGTGCGTGCTACTACAAACTACTACAGTAGTAGATTGGAGCAGACCCGTATGCACGGGGAAAAGGGGGCCGGCCCCCTAAATTTGGCCGCCGCCCCCCTAAAATTTGGCTGACCCCCATAAAATTTCACGGTATGCTTGCAAATGAACTATAATATGGTGATGAAGTATAATATGATTGGGTCGAGCCCTCCTAACTTCTACCGCCCCCCCTAAATTTTTGGGCTGGCTACGGGCCTGGATTGGAACAGCTGTAAGACCAGGAGAACCTCCACATTTGGTAGCAGTCTTTGGCTGGTCAAACTTCACTCTCTCAGCTTGTCTGGAGTTTTGAGAGGTACTTAACCCAAGCCTTCTAGCTTGCCTGGAGTTCTGAGGCCTCCTAGTCCACCCACTCTGTTTACCTGAAACATTGTAGGATTCCTAACCTCTGCCACCTAGCTTGCGTGGAGCTTTGTAGTTTTCTAACGTCTCTCTACTTGCATGGAGCATTCAGAATCCTAAATTCATACCACTTACATGGGACGTATGCGAACCGTGACTGCTAGATAATTATGAAAGTTGGTACCCTTACTAATTGTGGCTCGCTAATCACCGTGATGAGAGTCACTCAGTGCGGAAATGCCTTGTTTACCCGCTACGTATAATACATATACCAAGCAGTGACCACGTGAGACTGTGACGAGTTATACTCCAAAAATACCGGAAAAAGACAAAAAAAAAAAAAAAAATAATGAAAAATGCATTTAAGTAACCTGATACATACTGGAGGGGGACACGTGATCAAGAACACAGTATTAGTGTCACACAAGCGATGTTGCCATCCCAACACAAACTTATAATTTTTCAAATACAACGTATACCATTTTATGACATTAAAACCATTGGCATAAAACATGAAAGAAAATAAGCAAGAGATAAGTTATCAGTGTTGCCAAATAAGGAAGATATGAGGCTGTAAAATTGAGAAACTATGGGGTCAGTACAGGGAAACGAACAAATGTACAACAACAACAGAACTGCAGAAGGAACAAATGTATAGTAGGGAATAAACTACAGCATTCACAGCATCCAGTGACTAATGGGCTTGATACAGGATTCACTCAAAAAGGACAGATTTTAGAGTAGCCTTAGAAAAAAGAAGTCCCATCTGACATAATGCGGAAATGTGAACTGATAGTCTTCCTGTAGCGCAGCAATTCCAGTGTTGTTTGTGTGGAATCGATATCTCCAACCATTCCCGAGAGCTATAAAACAAAATGTCTTCGGGTTGGAAAAGTGCATAAAATCCTGCATCCCTGCCAAACCACAGAAATGACCGCGTAGGGCTTGAAAAGAGTACAGAAAAATTGTGGCACGAAAAGTGACAAATCTGTGACTAAAGAGTACGTCAGAATAGATTCGCAAAGATTAATGACCTATATTACATGTCAGTCGAGAGTATAGGAAATGTTAGCATGTGAGACAACGATGAAGATAAAACACACTGCATTCAGGTTACCAGTAATATACAGGCGAAAACCATTTTAATATAATGCAACAATACAAACAACAAGAAATCCATAGAAAGTATGTCAAAATACGTACATTTCTTGCCCTAGCCGCACACTCGATATGGCATATCAAGCCCGTTAGTCACTTGAGGCTTTGCATCCGTAGTTTACTCCCTACTTTACACTTGTCCCTTCTGCAGTCTTGTTGTTGTTATTGCACATTTGTTCGTTTCATTACACGGTATCCATGGTTTCTCAATTTTAGAGCCTCATCTGCCCCTTATTTGGCAATACTAATAACTCACCTTTTGCTTATTTTCTTTCACGTTTTATGCCAATTGTTTTAATGTCATAAAATGGTATGCGTTGTATTTAAAAAACTATAAGTTTGTTTTTGAATGGCAACACTGCGACACTACTGCCGTGTTCTTGGTCACATGTCCCCCTGCAGTAGGTATCAGAACACTTAAATACATTTTTAATTTCCTGCCTTTTTCTAGTGTTTTTGAGGTCTCATCCAGTCTCATCCAGTCACTGCTTGGTATATGTATTATACGTAGCGGGTAAACAAGGCATTTACGTACCCAGTGACTCTCACCACGATGATTAACGATCTACAATTAGTCAGGGTACCAACTTTCATAAACATTTTGCAGTCATGGTTCGCATACGTCCCTTGTTAGTTTGCGTGGAACTTTGTAGGGATCCTCCTCTAGATTACCTGGGTCGTGGGGCACCTATTTATCCTAGTTATTATAGAATACTTATAGTAATATTGTATCATACTGTTTAAGGTATAATAGGAAATTTTGTATTAAAATTGGCACTGGGAGAAAACGATTCCCGTGTGTGATGTGCTCTATCACCTGCGTTAAGGAAAGCTTTACAAAATTGTAAAATTCTGTCTTTTAAGGTAGAGCTAAAATGGCACATTGCAAATTTTGGACTTTTCCCAATCGCATTAAAACCGTGGTATTCGTCGTGGTTTCGATTGCCTGTCAACAGAAATGTAATACTTACTTTTGCTTCTCTCTTTACGCAATTCGCTTCTTTCTTTCTCTCTCTTTTTTCCTAGCTGTGCCGCGACGAATGACGTATTCTTTAATACCTATATCCTTATCAAACCGAAGCTGGGAAAACGGCAGATAGGGATATAAGTACCGTAAAGTAAAAGTGTGTGCATGTAACTAAACTAGGCACAAATAACAAATCAGCGATTAATCTTGTGAACAAATAATAAAACCTGATTTTAAAAGTGTATAATATATATAATGATATTTCGCACGAATTATTCCACATTTGAAATAACATTAAAATTATAAACAAACAGACAAACCTTTTCTTTTACAACATTTTACGGCCGTTTTAGTTTACGTGTTTGTATCAAAGTGGCTGAGCGGTGTAGTTAATATATTAAATTATGTTTTATTCACATTGATCTTCAACCGGTCAACTCGTTCAGGGTTGTTGTAATCCTAATAGTTTCAGTGTCCCATGTTGAACAATTTTACGGGTTTGTTGTTGTACTCCGTAAACAGTAATTAACAGCTGTCCAAGCTGATGCAATTGCCTTTTCCCGTTTGACGATCTGAAGTTGGTGGTCAAACGTGTTTAATCGAACTTTGTTACTTAAAAATTGAGAGTACGATTAAGCATTGAAGTACTAACAGATATTTAGTAGCACACTGCCTATAGTGCATCGTTAATTACTATACTGCGAACGAACTGAGAGTTTGGCTTTTTACAAACATTGAGCTACGGACTCTTGAATAACATTTTGGCTTTTAGTGCTCAACCCTGCCAAGGGGATCTCGCTCCATACACCCTTAAAACCAAAAACTTGAAAAGCGCGAACGTTAACAGTCCGGCTTCTGACAGCACGAGAGCGCGAATATATCGGTAATAACCGGGCTTGGGGGTCGGTAATAACATGTTATTATAAAATTCTTCTTGAGTTGATTTTGAGTTTAACGTCCCGTTCAGCAGCAAGGCTATATGAGACGTAGACCTACTGATTAACGTGGAATCCGAACCACATGAGCTCCCGCCGGGAATCGAGCCCGGGTTTTCCACGCCAAAGGCGCGTACGCTAACCGCTTAGCCACGGAGAAGCTCTAAAATTCTTCTTATATTCGGTAGCAATAATTACAGATCAAATATAAGTTCCTCTTGGAAATTTGGCCTTTAGAGGTAAGTTCATAGGAATTCAGAGGTCAAGTGTCCTAAGGTGACAAAATCCAAGATTCTGGCAGCCAAGGAGTGGGTATAGGTACCTCTCCCCGAGACCAATCGTCCTAGAGAGTGGAGGTGATGATTAATCGCTGAAGATCAATGTTTTATGTGATTTGTTGGCTGCTTTTATGTAAAAATGTTCATTAATCTTCATTAATCTTCATTAATCTTCGTTGCTTAACGATCTTTTACGTGTTTGACGATGTCTTCTTCGTGGTTGTCGTTTGAAGTTTGTTTACAGCCAGCACGTAGTGTTGGGAGCACGTATAGAACCTTACAATATCTTCGGATGAACTAAAAAGATTATCTCCACCAAGGATTTTGATTCCTAACTTATGAGCCTCTACCTTCTGCACAAAATTGGTGGTTATCCTTTAAGAGGCCTTATTAATGCGAAATTAAAATACCGCTAATTTTACAGTAATTATGTGATATCTTCAAATAGATAAAAAATAATCGAAAAGTGGAACAAGACCTCCCTAGACAATATTATTTTACATGAAAAACCGTTATCACGACTCACTTATCTGCTTTCGATTTCCAGCCATATTGAAAATCGGCATTTATTTTCGCGTTTCTAAATAACTACAAACGGAAAGCTAGTAGGTGACTCGTGATAACGGTACCTCATGCAAAATAACATCGTCTAGGGAGGTCTTGATCCACTTTTCGATCATTGTTTATCCATTTGAAGATATCATATAATTAATGTAAAATTAGCGGCATTTTAATTTTGCAGTGATAGGGACTCTTAAGTAGTTCCTGAGATTTTGTGTCTCCCTAACGGACACACGGACAGAGTACTAAAGGAGTTTTAGGTAAACTAAATTCTTTGAAAAGCTACTAAGAAGATTTCCATTTTAAAAAGTATTATGAAGCATTATGCAAGCTATGTGTAGAAAATGCGGCAGAAAAAATACGTAAAGCATAGAAAATATCGAAGAAAATACATAAAGCATACAAAATGTTGGAGAAAAACACGTAAAGCATAGGAAATGTCGAAGGAAAACACATAAAACATAAGAAATGTCGGAGAAAAATACGTAAAGCATAGAAAATGTTGGAGAAAAACACGTAATGCATAGGAAATGTTGAAGAAAAACACGTAAAACATAAGAAATGTCGGAGAAAAATACGTAAAGCATTGAAAGTATCGGAGAAAAATTCGTACAACAAAGTTACAAATAATAAAAAATAAATCCTTGAGTTTATGCCTCACGATTATGTCCTCTATCCTGAAGGAGAGGGTGAATAATAAAAATGAAATATTAGGGAAGAATTCATGAAATGAGGATATGTAAGGAAACGGGGCAGTGGATCAAAAGCTGAACGAAATCAGTATGATGCAACCAAATACTGCAAAACATTTTGAACTCGCTCTATGCATCTCTTGTATACGAGGTAGAGGGGAAAACCGGCCTTTGTTTCCGAAAGGGAACAAGTAACCAAGTAAACCCAGTTTACTAGCAATGTTAATATTACAACGTTCATGACATAATAACGTAACAGACATATTTCTTCGGTGGGGACACTCGGTTGAAAAAGTGTAAAAGGTTTTTCAGGCCAGCCACCCTGAGTAAGGTTTTCCTGGTTTTTCTTCATTCACACTAGGCAAATACCGGGATGGTACGTAACACATGGTCCCAGGCCACTTCCTTCCTCCCCTTTCCTCGAATGGTGTGATCACCGAATGACGTTATCCCTCATATGCGACGAACTTATATGAACTTAGATACGGAAAGCACAGAAATCTAATTCCTACGGAGGAGAACATCCCATAAATACGACAGAGAATTAATGTATAGTGGCGAGGAGTTAATTCCTCTTGTGATAGTTATCAGCCATGCTATTGTGTGACACGCGGCGCAGACTGGAGAGCTATAAATTGTTTTCTTTCCTTCTGTTCTCTTTCAATTCGGAATTAAAAATGATTATTTTTTTTTCTTGTGCTGTTCTCGTAACTTCTTCTGGAAGGGCTTTCACATGATTAAGGAGCAGAAGTTGTAGTTCGTTTCTCTTATCCTTTTTTCTTCTTCCTTTTGTTTCGTTATTCATCCTTTATCTTGCTTTCTAACTCCTTCTAGAGTTCATTTCGTAATTAAATGTCATTGTGGATTATTTTTATCTATTAAAAGAGATATGAAGAAAGACCTAAGCTACAAAGCGAAACATTGCTACATCTCACGTTTTTCTTCTTCTCTTTCTTTGCTTAATTTAAAAGCGTTTTTTAAATTAATATAAAACTTTTTCAACATAAAATATATACAATCTTGTCCAAAAGAAATTGGCTACTCACGTTTCATTTGAATGCCTCTTTCTAGTAAAGGTCTATCAGGTTTGCCATAAGGACAAGACTGTGTCACGTCATCAGGCCAAAAGTCACGTTGCGTCTGGAAATTCCAAATCCAGATGCGAGATATTTCAAGCAAGTAACTTTCGCGTGAGGCACCCTGGGTAATTCAAAGAAATACATATATTTTATCATCATTATTGAGTTTAGTCAAACAACTTGACTTTTGACAAGGTTCTATCCATATTTACGTTACGTGCTATACATTGTTTTTAAGCTCCTTATTATGTCTTTGCAATAAGTTTTCAATTAGCCACCTCAAAAACTCTATTATAGTTTTTGAGATTTTTGGGCGACTTAATTTTTTCATTGATTTTACTGTTCATGTTTTTTTTTTTTTTTTTTTTTAAACTCTGTTTCATCCATTTTAGGATAATTTCTTTTCTGAGTCTGTTCTATGTTTAAGCTGAATTTCAACCATCTCCTCAATTTTGGTTTTTGAGATAAGTGGAGAATTTTTGTTTTTCAGCCTTTCTTACCATTTAGAATCACTAGTATGTCGTTTTATTTCCTCGCTGCACTTACATGGCGTTGTCAACGCCAAAATTACCTCTGGTGGCGAAAATTGGAACTAATTTTGTTTTCTAGACCAATCGCTTCTGCATGTTTCCAAATATGCACCTACCAAGTTTGGTTGCATTTTGTAGAGTGGTTACGTCTCCAGAATTCTCTGAACAGCGATACTTATTTTATGATAACCTGGTATATTCGTCAACTGCTCATCTAGACGAGTTGCTTGATAGGTTACATCATAGAAAAACGTTCAACAGATATTGAATTACTAATTAGGTGAAAACTAGTCGTGGTGGTAATTTGAGCTCATTTATTAGATCAGGAAAGCTTTTTCTTTGTAGTTATATAGACCCGATTGGTCACCCTTCTGGGTTTAAGCCTTCTCGCCACGACAAGGCTCGGGTAATGAGAGGGAGAAGGCTCCGGCAAGATTATGCTACCAGGACGTGGCCTTTGTTTATAAGGTATGAGGGCCACGTAACTGCCATGACGTGTGAGTTACATGGTTCCCACACATGGCTAAAAACAAAAGCCGATCTCGTGTACAGATACTTGATGAACTCTGAATATACAAGGGGGGACCCAAAGGAAAACC
The DNA here is from genome assembly GCF_964235325.1 of Thermobia domestica. Classification (NCBI taxonomy): domain Eukaryota; kingdom Metazoa; phylum Arthropoda; class Insecta; order Zygentoma; family Lepismatidae; genus Thermobia; species Thermobia domestica. The sequence continues at coordinate 346,493,284 of NC_137456.1, read as the reverse complement.
GAACTGAAAGCGCGCGGCCTTTCCTAGGCGTACTGGAGAGTTCTCCTGCTAGGTAGGTCTAGTAGACACCTTTTCAAATCAGTTGCCCAAGCGGCGTCTGCGTAGGAGGTTGATGTTTGATTGTAGTGTTGTTTTTCTCAACTGTTCTCGCTTGCCGTCTGCGAAATCGTTATGAGATACTTAAAGGAACAACAATTATGTTAGAAAATTTGTTTCTTGCTTGCAACGGAAGCTTACCAAATGCTTTAACAGGCTTTCAAGAAAGATGCTATGAGCGTACACAAGTTTTCGAGTGGTTTGAGCGGTTTAAACATGATGGAATCAATGTTAAAGATCATACTTGTTCTGGGTGCTCTTCATCTCTCAAAACGACGAAAACATTGAAAAAATCCGCCAAAAAATCAACAAGGATCGTTGTTTCAGGATCGACGAAATTTCAGAACAGACAAGAGTAAATTGGAGCTCGTGACAGCCGATTTTCAATGAGGATTTGCAAAAGAGACTCGTTGTCAAGTTGGTTCCTCACCTGCTCAAACAGAATCTGAAGATTTGGGCTCTCACGAGTAAGCCATCGTTCTGTACCCTCCGTATTTGCCAGGCCTAGCCCCATGAGACTTTCTTTTCTATTCCCGAGAACGAAATAATCTAAAGGGGAGGCTTTTTGATGATGTGGAAAGTGTAAAAAGAGCTTAGCAGAGGGCACTGGACGATAATAAAGTTGAAGAGTTCCAGAGATGCTTCAAAGAGTGAGAAAGAAGATTGGAGAATTGCATTGTATCTAATGGAGATCACTTTGAAGGAGACTGAAATGATTTTGTAAGAAACTTAATAAATTTTTAGAACAAAAGTCCTTTTTTCTGGACTCCCCTCGTATTGACTATGAAACAACATTTTCAATTCACATTTTAAGTTGGACAGGGAGTATATTCCTAGTGTAAAACATGGAAATTTTGAGAGAGACAAGAATCTAAGGAAAATAGAGTCTCAAAGGAGCTGTTAGAATTCATGGAAATGAATATACAGTTTCAATAAATATGAATTGAATTGAAATGTTATGAAAACGTAAAGCCTGTTGCCCTATTACCTTCTCTCTACCCTCCTACATAAAAACCAATATTAAAAATCTATGTGCACACTGCAGTTTGAATCGAGTGTAATTTATTAATTTATATCCGATAGATGTAGAGAGCAATATTTTTTAACGATGTAATAGTTGAGAAGGAATATAAGCTGAGTCAACACAATGCGAATAGAGTTTCAAAGAATATAATTTTCCTTCCCGCTTTATATATGTAATTATGCTTTCAATTATTTCCGAGTGTTATATAGAAACCATTTCTTCTCTGTGCTCACAGATGGTCCTCATTGTACATTCTTTTTCCGTCAGGAAGGAGAAAAGTGGAATTCAGAAATCAACGTTGACTCTCTCTACAGGTAATTTATCAATGATTACATTACTCATGTTCATTGTCCTTTCATATTGCCATCATTTCATGCACAGTGATTTCCCCTGTCTACTAACTTGGATTCCCACCGTCTGTTCAGAGACGCCATCCCCAGACCTTAAACTTTAGTCTTCTCACACCACTTCCCTAAAACAGGGCGTAACCCTGTAAAAGGTAGCTAGCTTTGGCTAGCATTGAAAAAAAATGGAGACTTAAGAGATAAGTTCTAGTTTCCTAAATCAAGGTAATTGGGTACGTACAAAAAGTGATGCCAACTCGTGCGAGAAACGCCATATTACGGGACTTTTGACAGTGATTTCTCGAAAGGGGATAAAGGGAATTTTCGTAAATAATTTACGAGATTTTTCATATATCTATTCCATCCTACGCCATCAAAATTGTCAATGAGCGAGAAGCAAAAAAAGGAATATTCAATAACATGAAATTAATTCTAAATGTCAAATTTTGTTAATACAAAACGCGTGTTATAGTGCGTCCAGTAAGAGAACGTCTCTGACAGCTCGCATTGACATTGCCACTACTCGCGTGTCAAGGTTTTTTTTCGGTGTAACTGTAGTGGCAATTTAATTAATGGTATAAGACAGTGTGATCGTGGATGGTAACACTGCTATCAAAGTAGGGGCTGCAATGTCCCACCGCATGTGGTAAGGAACGTCAGAGACCATCTCTTGTTGGCCGTGCTATAGTGTTAAAAGTGATTTATGCAGTGACTTACGAATCTCAAAAAACAAGCGCCAAGGGATGTTAATTGAAGCTACTTTGATATTAAAAAAAAAAAAAAGAGAGAGAGAGAGAGAGAGAGAGAGAGAGAAATGAAATATAGAGTAGAATCAACGGAAGAAAATAAAACGAGCAACGTCCAACTTCCAAATCGTTCCATACGAAATGACTGATGAATGAAGTTTGTCTAGTTTTATTACGTTCAATGGATATTTAGATTTTCTAATAACAACTCTCCCACGGTTATATTTAGACTTTTTAATAACAACTAAAGAAATCAAACCATTTCTACGTAAGTGACTCACGGAAACTCACTGCAGAAAAGAAAATTAAAAATGAGGGGCTTTGAAAATACTGTTAATAAGAAGTTTATTAGCATCACAATATTGGACCTTATAAGATTGTAATGTTAGTCCGTTCGTCCGTTACTTCACACGAAAATTCTTGAACCAACTTGAATTTTTAAATTGTATATTTTGCAGTAGATTATCTCGGTTGGAGTTTGTTAATTGAGTCAAGACGTTAACATATTCCTGGGTACATCTTAAAAGGTAACAATAACTTTATCGGTGGCTGTCCATATCCCTTACATAGAAATATAGCTGAAGCTACTTTCATAAGTTTCTCGTAATTCTTTATACTGCCATTACCATAGCATTTTGTGTTAACGTTTTCCAAAAGTGAAGTTAGTGCAAGGTTCTAAATTTGTTCACAATACTACATGCTGGCTGTAAACACACTTTCAGACGACAATCACGAAGAAGACGTCATCAAACATTGCCAATGACCGGCAAGTGACGAAGATTCAAGCAGTCAGCAACATTTCTGGACAAAGGAGCCAGAACACCACAGATGACATCAATCTCCAACGATTGATCATTACCTCCACTCTCTAGGATGCATGGTCTCTGAAGCTTCTTTATGCTTACCATTCTCTAGGAATCCTGGTCTCTGAGAGCTCCTTTATCCTTATCACTCTGTAGGACTCTTTGTCTCTAAGAGATCCTTTATCCTTATCAAGGATGTTATAAAATAGAGGATCTGCCCATACATATCTTCATCGTATGAACTCAATGAAGCCAAAAAACAACCGAGCATCGTCTGAGCCGGCACACCTCATTGGCTACTCTCGTTTCCGCCATGATTGTTGGCTCGAAAGATTGCGATCTTAGTGGCGCGAGGTGGGCAGAGTAGGTGTGGCGAAGCTGTGGTGTCTTCACGATTTTATTATATGGGCAGATCGTCTATTTTATAACATCCTTGATCCTTATCACTCTCTAGGGCGCCTGGACTCTGAGAATTTCTTTATTCTTATCAGTCTCTAGGACGCCTAGTCTCTCTGAGAATTCCTTTTGCTAGGACTCCTGGTCTCTCCAAACAGCTAACCGCTCCCTAGGACTCCTGGTCTTTGTGTTTTATCCTCCTCACTAGAACGCCTGGTCTCTGAGAGGTACCTAATTGGTTCATGTAGCCCTAAGACGTATGCTCATTGAGCTCCTACAAACACACCAATTAGCTACCAAAAGAACTTGTATTTTATTCCGTAATAATATTTATTAGAGTACTGTATATAAGAAGTTGAACTTTTAAAATAAGAAGTGATTGGGAAAATTCCAAATTTCCCGTGCACCAATTTTTGTTCTACCTAAAAAACATAATGTTACAATAGTTTTGAATCCGTGTGATTAATTAAGAACTTTCATAAACTAGTTTCTTGAAAATGGTTTGTAGCTGAGATTTGAAACACGGAAGTCTTTGCTTTAGTGTGTGGTAACAAGAGCTGTTTGTATTCATCACAGAAAACCATATTCTACTAGGATCCATAGAACTACCCAATCTTTTTGTCGGTTGCAACCTCGGAAGGATTAAGGGAAGAAGTGCATTGCTCATTTGATATCGTAATTCGACATATTAGAAGAGCCAAGCAGTGGCGGCCAGCTGTGCCTTCCGCCCTCATAATAAACCACCAGCGGTGTTGCGGAGGGGAAGAGCGAAGGCAACAACTGGAATCTCTTCCCCTGATGAAAGGAAGATGGAAAAGCGCGGCTGCGTTAAGTGCTGTTCATACTGAACGAAGACTGAGGGGGTGATCTGTGCTAAGGGTGGCAAACAGACAACTCACAAACTTCTGTGACGATTGAAGAACAAACTCATTTCGTATATTAAAAGAACAATTAAGAAATCCTTAATTAAATGAAAATACAACGAAATCTTCAGCATCACGTTCCATGATTATGTCTTGTACGGGAACGTTGTACATACAAATAAACGTTAATAACAAATTGATTGTGTTTTCTTAGAAATGCGGTAGAGTAATTGGCAAGGAATCTTCCTACGAATTCAATAGCCAGGGTTCAATCCCTGATGGTGACGGGAATTATTTCCTGCTTTATCTTCGCTCCAGTGGGACTCAGGAGTTCATCCAGTCAAGGGAGCCGATTTCTATGTAACTTTGGGTGTGTGTGTGTGTGGCGGGGGCATTCAGATGTGTGTTTGGTTGCAGACAAGGGTCCAAGAAGGTATATATGAGGAACTTAAGACAAATTGAATTCAAATTATGCGAAACATTGTATATTCATAAAAATACATATAACAATAAAAATACACATTTATAAAAATACAAGGGGGACCCACATGAAAATTTGGGGGCCCGGCCCCCTGACCCCTCGGATTGGCGCCCTTGCATCCAGTCCCTGTCAATGAAGGAGTTTGAATGACACTCATACTCTTTGACAAACATTAAAAAAAAAAATCTCCAAATATGCGTGATGCACCCAATTCAGCAGAACAATATGATTTGACTGAGTGTATATCCTGATGCGTAATTTTTTGAGAAAATTGAGTTGAACATTTTCTTATAAACCTAAAAATTGATCCTTACCATCTGTAAACATGAAAGTGATACTGAAGCTTTTCAGTATGACACCAACTGCAGGGAAGAAAAACTAGGCACAAAATACCATAGACTGTATACACTTACTCTTATTCGGTTTTTGATAGGTGTGAATCTGAGCACATGGAAATAAGATATACCATACACTTGTTTCTTAAATATATATTGAGTGACACGGTGGCTCAGTGGTAGAACGCTTACCTCTGGTGCATGGGGTCCCTGGTTCGGTCCCTGGTCAAGTAAGTTTGTGGTGGACAATATCGTGTCCGTGGGTTTTCTCTGGGTACTCCCGTTTCCTTCTATATTCTCAGTTCACCAATTCTTCCATCATCATTCATTTGCCTTAATCACACGTCTCCTTTAGTCTGAAGGCAGGGGCGGATCCAGGATCGACTTTTGGGGGGGGGGGGCGATGGGTTGTCATACTGCTACTTTTAAGGGCTCCAAACTCTGGGATGGGTTATATATATATATATATATATATATATATATATATATATATATATATATATATATATATATAAAATAAGAAAGTTTCCTCTTCTGGAGGGGGGGGGCGATCGCCCCCTGGATCCGCCCCTGCCTGAAGGGCATAACCGCGGGACGTTAAATTGAAAGATTTCTAGTATATACTATTATAGTCAATTAGGTAAAGAATACGCTTGATTGTATTCTATAATCGTTCAAGGAATTAAGTATTGTTACATTTTACAGGTGTCTCATATTTGTTATCAAAACCACGTGTTTTTAACACACACACACACACACACACACACACACACACACACACACACACACACATATATATATATATATATATATATATATATATATATATATATATATATATATATATAATTATTATTATTATTATTATTATTATTATTATTATTATTATTATTATTATTATTATTATTATTATTATTATTATTATTATTATTATTATTATTATTATTACAGTATTACAGGCGACACATTTATTTTTATTTGACTCGTTTCGAACAGAACAAGATCCATAGTTTGGCTGTTATTTTCTCGTTTCTTCTATTAGTTTGGGGTTCAACCTCCCTTTTTATCACCAAGGTTATAAGTGACGTGAACTTACTATAGGATCCCAGTTATATGCAACAGACCTACCGCGCCGAAGATAAGTACACTTTTACGATGAATCCTGGTTTTTTAAGGCTTCCACACTGTGATATGCAGAAGTATCGGAAGTCTTATATATCGATTGTGTCCATTCGCTTGTTTTTCGCCTGTCGACAAATATTAGAGTTAGCGAGAAGAGGCTTGTAGTAAGTATTAAGTATTACAAGAATACACTCCATCTCCATCCTAAGAAATAGAAAGCCGTTGCTTAAAATTTCAATGTTCACTACCATAATCAGAAAAATAAAAACACTGCTGAACAAGACTGCACTTATTTAATATAAAAGCACATTTACACGTGACGTTTCGATCTTCTAGCCAAGATCCTCATCAGACGTATACTGTACAGATCAGAGTGTACGTCTGATGAGGATCTTGGGTAGAAGATCGAAACGTCACGTGTAAATGTGCTTTTATATTAAATAAGTGCAGTCTTGTTCAGCAGTGTTTTTATTTTTCTGATTTGATTTGCAAGACGTATGACTACCATAATGTAAAAACAAAGAAGTAGGGATTTTGATACAGTTCGGCGTGACAAGAAAATGTTGCATAACCACCTGACATTGATTTTAACCGGAAATGGCACCAATATACTAGCGGTTACCGATATCAATATTTTGATCTGCATAATGCGATAAGCTGTTTTCAATGTACTTTCAGCATCCACAAATAGATTCCATTTTCTCCCCTCATCCCTGTACTGAAACCGGCTGTGATGCGAGTTATAGCATTTTCTCGTATTCCTACAGCAATTACAGTTTACACAGGGTGTCTCAAAAGTTCCCTGACATAGGATAACTCTGTTATTCTCAGAGTTACAACAAAAGGTAAGACGAGAAACTGTATCCAAATATGATGTTTTCAATCTAAAGTGAAGGAATTTTTTAAATCGGACAAGCCATTTGGGCTGTACACTCTTTTGTGCCCAATGTTAGGTGAAAATGCAACATTGATAGATTTTGTAAATGTGCATCTAAGTGGATAAGTTTGGGTTCCAAGGTGGATACATTTTGTAAGAGTATGGTGAATGGAGGCATTTTGAAATGGGGCCTGGCCATCGACACGTTAGCGTAAAGGACAGTAAGTTCATTTAATTACATTGTGAGTCCAGGTAAATGGTAACGTTGCATTTTCATTTAACATTGGGCGCATAAAGACCCTAAATGACTTGTCTCATTAAAAAAAATTCTTCACTTTAGATTGAAAACATCATGTCTGGAGAACGTTTCCCCTCTTAATTTTGTTGTAACTCTGAGAATAACAGAACTACCATATGTCAGAGGACTTTTGAGACATCCTGTATGTTTAATTCTAATGGTTTCGAAATCTCTAGTTTGGTAGTTTAACAGTATGAACCAAAACCCACTATTTCTTTTTTTTTTAAGAGTTCGGTTGACCATTTTTTTTTAATGTTCAACATACCTGTTCGACTAGGGGACACTATAGTCTTGTGGCTATAGCGTTGGACTCACATCCGCGTGGTCCCGGGTTCGATTCCTAGCCGGTACTTCCCAATTATTGGCGTCCACCCAGCGTCGTCAGGCAAACTGGGGAGTCATGTGAATAAAAGACGTGACACCTACTAAGTCTAGAAAGTTTCTGATGCGTCTATAAGTACCCGGCTATTTGTGGCGATTGCAAAACGTATTTATTGCTCATGCGTACTCTTGGAATACGCTGACCATGTATTTAAATGTAGATGGCTAATCATAAACGCGAAAGCAATAAAATCGTTGAGAAAACGTCAGCTCGAGCGTATTTGGTGCGGGTCGGAACAATAGACCGCCTGCTGTTTAAAAGATTTCAAAAGGAAGGAAAAAAAAGGAAAGACCTGTTGCCAGGCAAAGGGATTGTAGCAAGAAACAGCTGCTTGGAAGATGTTTGGTGCAGAGTATTGGAACTCTGCTATTACACACCTGGACCTGGCAAAAAGACCTGGAAACCCTGACTGGCTCACAGTATGATTTACACATCTGGTGAAAGTAAAATTACTGAATAGCCACTTTGGCCGCGTTCGCTACAGGGGGTAACGCTTTCTCGACTAGCCTAGGACTTAGAGACTGAGCGATTCAGCGCGCTGACAACGTGTTCCTCGTTAAGAAGGAATTAGTTTAGCCAGTCGCTAACAGATAGTGTTTGGAGCGGCTTAGTCCCACAAGGGCTGTTATTTATTTATTTATTTATTTATTGTGGTTAGTTTCTTTTACATCTGTCCGACTGTCTGGGAGACAAAATACCTAAAAAAAAATACTTGACAGATTCTTGTCTATTTTGGTTAAGGTGTAGAGAGTCAAAAGCTTATGAATCAAATTCGTTGATGGAGGTGATTCATGAGTCAAAAAATGATAGAAATCAAACATTTCCACTTTTAACGTTGATCACTATAGAGCCAAAACGGTAATAGATAGCAATAAGCGGTTTAATGTATCGATTAAGTGTCCCCAAAATACCTTTCACTTCCATTCTTAACTCTTTACTAAAACCGGAAATGATAGAAATCCACCACAACTTCCGGTTTCAATTTGATTCACATAGAGCAAAAACGAGAAGAGATAGCGAGATGCGATATTTTATAATCGATTTAGCGTTCTAAGAATAAGAACTATGTTCCCTTTTCACCCTCTATAAAACTGGAAGTGAAACATGAACCGCTTCCGGTTTTAATGTTGATCGCTATAGAGTAATAGCGGTAATAGACAGTGAGAAACATTTTTCTGGAATAAATTAAGCATTTCAAGAATATACACATTGTATTTCCACTCTAATCTCTCAATTAAAACCGGAAGGGGTAGAAATCTACTACCATTTCCTGCTTCACTATTAATTGATAAAATGTCACACTACATAAACCAAACAATTTCACGTGGTGTACACGTGACTTTTTTTACTTGTTTTTAAACAAAAAAATGTTAGTTCAGGTCAGTGGCGTATTTAGGATTTTGCTTCGGGGAGGGCTATGCACAATACGGGGAAGAAGGGGGACAATTGCCCACCTGAGTTTGAGAATTAATATTTTAATCAATTGTCTAACGTGAAACTCGTATTTCGGTGGAGGATCTTACCTCCCAGGCAAATCCGAAATGACGCTGCAACAAACACACGTTAAATATTTGTAATCTCATTTCAACTTAACTGATTTCAATTTAGAGAAAATGGAAATTTTCAGTTTTAACTGTGTAAGTTTTTACCTGAAAGAAAATGTTGAGACAAGTTGAAGCTGAAATGTACTGATTGCAATTTTAATGGCAAGAATTGTAGAATGGGGAATCTTATGTGATATAATACACACACACACACAAAAAAAAATTAATAGTGAATATAACCTTTTATTCTATTCATAGAAGAAAAAGGAAGCATCTTCTTGACGTACCTAATTTCCCGAGCTACTCATTTCCCGTCTAGATTTTCTTTAATTCAAACATTTACCTTTCTTTATAACTAAACGATGTCGTGCAAGTTGGTGTGGAACATTAGTTTCGCTTATTAGCTTCTCTTAGTTTTGGTGTTACTGACGACGGCTGAATCAAATCACAACCAACAACAGTCGAAACTATGATAGGAGAAACGAAAGAAAGTAACAACCAAGAAAAAGAAAAGTAGAATGGACGAGACATAGAAAAAAGAACAGTTCTTACATGTAATGAAATGTGACAAATACAGTATTATTTGTGAACATAGAGCATAAGGAAATGGAAAGTCAATGAAATTCTTAGAAATTATGAGAAGGATTTTTGTTGTAGCCCCGCGTGGAATGCGAAAAATTTATTTCGGGAGGGGCTTGAGCCCGATAGCCCTCCCCCTAAATACGCCACTGTTTCAGGTAGAGAAGTAAATCCGTCCGAGAACTCCGTATAATCTTGACAATTTCAACTCCCTCTTTTTTTCATAGTTATATATATATATATATATATATATATATATATATATATATATATCTTTAGCCGATATTCCTAGAAGTTCACCGGATCCTATAACTTTTTCTCCTTTTCTTTCGAAAATTTTGATCTCTCTCTCTCTTTTTTTTTAAAGAGCTTTTCTTCCTTCTAAATCTCGTGTCGTCGCCATGGGTTTCACATGGAACAATTCTCATCATAGAAAAAGATACGCAATATCTTTTTAACCCTGTAGCTACTGCGAAAAGACGGATCAAAATCATCTTCACCAGGGGTCCTTATGCCAAAGGTTTCTCTCCTATTTCTCCAAGAGGGAGAAGAGAGGGTGGGGAATACAAAGAAAAAGAAAAGAAATAATATGACCTGAGGGTGTAGAAAGAGAATCCAAAGGTATAAAAAATGATATTTTTTTTTCGTATTTCAGTTGTCATCAAGCTCTGTGCGACCCAAGATCTCATACGTCAAAGCTTTTTTTTTTTATTCTTTCTCTCTCTCTATCTCTTTCTCTGAGTGTTGAAAATTTCTCTGTCTGATGGGAACTTCGGGGATTTTTGTTCCTTCCAGCATTTTCACCCTTTCAAATCGTTTGGACAATATTTCATCTCATAAATCGTAAGACTTTTTTTTTTAACCGCCAGAAGTTCTTAGAGACTTTGGCTGCGTAAATCAAAAAGCTTTCGTGCGTATGCATATATTCTACAAAGATCACACCAATGGGAAAAATCTCTTTCTCTGTTTTCAAGGCAGGTCATTCAACTGTGACCCTATTAGTGGGCGTAATCTTCGAATTAAACTTCTAAATCAGATTTCTTTAACTATGCTCTGTCAAGTCAACGAAATTCCCAGTTAATTGTAAATTCTGGACAGTTGTGTAAAGTACCCAAAATTTAAACATGTATTTTAGAAATTTATTTTGACTATTGTAAAATAAAGCAACACTAATCAAAATATTTGTTTAAAAAATAAAACACAAGCATAACACAACAGTTGTAAAAAGTTTTCCTATATATAAGAAAATAACAAAGTAAGGTATTCCATTAAAAAAAAAATCAGCTAAGCCCTACGCTACAATCGTCCGAATCCCGGGAAAGAATGGTGCTGGTTGGTAACTGGAGGTTTGAAATGAAGATCGGATAGTGAAAAGACGACGAAAGGAAATCATCAAAGCTGAACTAGCTAGTGATATTACATCTATTTACGATGTTGGATATTCATAATGGTAAATTTTATGTACCATTACAATTTAGTAAATTTTTATTACTAACACAATTTCAAGTTCTGATAGCTTATAGTCGTCGTCGTCGTCGTAGGTATTCTGCCCTTATTAGCAGGTCACTTGCCGCAGCTGAGAAGCTTCCATGCTCCACGGTCCTCCGCTAACCTCTTCGTCTTCTCGTATGATCTTTCTGTTTTTATATCATCCATTAATTGTAGTCTCCTTCGCCCCTCCCTCTCTTTCCACCATACCCTCTAGGACGTCCTTCATGATACAATTTCTTCTTAGGCAATGTCCCAACCAGTTTCTCTTCCTCTTCCTAATAATATCTAAAAGTGTTCTTTTCTCTACCACCATTTCTAACAATCATTCATTCGTTTTCCGATCGATCCAACTAATTCTTTCAATTCTTCTCCACACCGACATTTCGAAGGCTTCCAGTCGATTTTCATCATTTTTACGTAATGTTTACGTTTCCGCCCCATACAGTACAACACTCCACACGAAGCATTTTATGAGTCTTTTACTCAACTCTTTATTCAAGGTCCCACAAAACAGACTTTTCAATGATATATCCAACAACATACCATTTCATTGAAACTTTTAAAGTGACCTCCCAGTGCCCCATGATAGGAGGCCCTGTAGAAAAAAATAGTAGTCTCCATTGAATGTGCCTTACGTCGTTTCCCTTCAGCCGATCTCTCTATCTTCAGCCGTTTATAATTTATAAGCGCTGGACGTTTTATCTGATACACCCTGTATACTGAGGGATTCTCATCCACTATTAGTGAAGGCCCTAAATATCTCTAGTGTGTTACCCCAACAAAGTAATTCATTTTGCTAGACATTGTTTCTGTCCACTGATGTTTTTCGTATTCCTTAAATATAGGATGATTCAAAATAATGTTCCCGATTTCAATGATTTTTTTTTTTTGGCTTTTAATAGCACGTATGAAAACAGAGATTACACACGCTGATTGACTAATTCAAAAAGTCTTTTTTAAACATATTATAAATGCTCAATATGTGATCCACGAGTTACACGATACACATCTAGTCTATAATCAAGTTCCTGCCACACTCTTCGTAGCATGTCAGAGTCGATATCGGGCACAACGGCAATGATGCGCTCACGCAATTCAACCACGGCTGTAACAATTGGCGGCACAAATACCCTCAATTTCACACACAAATACGATTGGATTTGCACAACTGTCTTATTCGCATGAAAATCACAGAACGATTTGTAGTCTGTAGAAGCCATACTGCTCACTTCGACTAAACTGCCTCCTGGTGGACATTTACGTTACTACGCGTCTGCAATAGACAAAAAAAAAAAAAAAAAAAAAAAAAAAAAACTTTTGAAATTTTATTCCAAGAAACAATTAGGAAGGTAGATCGGAAAGTAACGCACGATATTCTTTTATACTCAGGTATTGCAGCTGGAATGGTGAAACTGTATGAGAAGAGAGTTTGAAGTTTGCGCTACAGAAGGTACATTGTTCTCTTGTGCAACTCTAGTGAGGGAAGCCTGAACTACGAAACAAATATGGCACGCATGTTTCTGTTGTCCACATGTAAAGAGCAATGACGTGTGGTTAGATTTTTGTGGGCCAAAGGACATACACCGAGTGAAATTCACAGGGACATACTTGGCGTGTATGGGGATGAATTTATGGACAATAGGAATGTCTCCAGATGGTGTGCATTCTTTGAAGAGGGCCGTGAGAACCTTAGTGATGCGTCACGCTCCGGGCGGCCGATAACAGCTTCAACACTGCAGAATATCCGCGCCATCGAGGCAGCAATTTTGAACGACTGGCATGTGCACCTGCGAACCTTATCGCTGAAGTTCAACTTTTCCTATTGTGTGGTATACGACATTGTTCATGACACATTGGAATTCCGTAAAGTTAGTGCTCTCTGGGTGCCTAAGAACCTGACAGACAACCATAAGGGCCAGGGAATGATTACAAGCTTGGATCACCTAACGAGTTACGCCATAGGACATGACTTTCTGAAAGGAATCGTCACTGGTGATGAGTCCTGGGCGTACCACTACACGCCCGAAACCAAGCAGGCCTCTATGGAGTGGAAACATGCTGGTTCCCCAGTATGGAAAAAATTTTAGGTGACTCAATCTGCGAGGAAAGTGCTTGTGACAGTGTTCTGGGACATGTTTGGTGTGCTATTAGTGGATTTTGCTGAACACAGGACCACTGTAAATGCTGCAGCCTAATTAAAAATTTGGTTAAGTTGCCCTTCGTGACAAACACCGCAACACTAATGCTGACAGTGTCAAACTTCTTCATGACAATGCCCGTCCACACGTTGCTGCTCCTGTCCGTGAGAAACTCAACAAATTCGGGTGGGAGATGCTCGAGCATCCTCCGTACAGTCCGGACCTGGCACCATCGGACTTATATCTCTTTGGTTCCATGAAGAAATTCCTGGACTGCCAACAGTTTGCGACAGATGTGAAAGTGAAATCAGCAGTCTGCTGATGGATATACTCCAACCAAACGGGCTTCTACTAACAGGGCATCTTGAAACTGGTACCACGCTGGGAGAAATGTGTTGAGAAACTGGGTGACTATATATGATAGAAAAGAAGGTCAAAGATGTAAGTTCATTTGTGCTTTGTTTGGTTTTGGTACATATTACACTTTTTTGGGAAAAATAATATGTGCGTTACTTTCCGATCTTTCCTCGTATATTGGAAATGAAAGCTCATTACTGTTCGAATAATAAATTAACTAAATCAGGAACATAATTTTGACTCACCCGGTATAATGTTAATTGAAATGTGATACTCTTTTATAAATTATATACTCTTAATTCAAATGTTGAGTTCATAATTTGTTCAAATGTTCCAAATATTTTCAGTCTGCGGTGTTCTTAAATTTTAGAGTTATTACGCCATCCCCCGTGCTTATCTTTGATAATTCTAAGTTTTTTTTTTCTAGAAAGTGGGAGGACGCTCAAGGGAGCCGATTTCTCTGTAACTTTTGAGGGGGGCTCATTCATAAAAAAATACATATAACAATAAATATAACAAGAAAAAAATCATATAAAAATACACATTCATAAAAATACAGGGGGCCTACATGAGCTTTGGATGACCCGGGCCCCTCCAGGATCGGCGCCCTTGATGACGATACATATATTTTCTGGAAGTGTGAGGACGGCGTCCCCCGCATTCCCCTGTACTTTTATCCTTGCTTGTAGGCATCCAAATATTTCAAAGTTGCAATTATTATTGGGTTCACTCGAACAGACGGCTCAACCAAAAACAAAATTTTTAGGTTAAATACGATGTCAAACACTTTTCGTAAAAGAAGTCGAGTGTGAATATAAGTAATTTCTGTCATTAGATATTATATTGAAATACATTTTGAATGGGAGTGAACGTATTCTAAGTGTAACTATTTACTGAAACGGTAGGCGTAAGAATACAAGAATGCGAAAAAGGTGGAAATAAACGGAGAGAATGTTCTGTTCGTGTTAGCAATGGACATTTGCGGTGGATATAATGTAAACATACGATTTTATTACAAAGAATTGTGTGATAAAGAGCGTCATATTATGAAGTTTTTGTAGCGTCATGGTATGTTGAAACTTAAAATCAACTATACGAAGTGTGAAAAAGAAGTAAAAATTCAAAACAGACGAATTTCTCCCTTCATCGGGCCATTTGTACCCGAGATACCAGTGAAGCCATTTTGAAAGTAAGAGTTATTACGATTATTTAAGTGTTTTTGAAGGTGAAAATTATTGCGGATATTTTATGAATTTTTCCACTATTCTTGTTTATGCGTATGCCCCCCGTTGCTGACGCGCCTG
Organism: Thermobia domestica; assembly: GCF_964235325.1. NCBI lineage: Eukaryota > Metazoa > Arthropoda > Insecta > Zygentoma > Lepismatidae > Thermobia > Thermobia domestica. The sequence continues at coordinate 346,478,104 of NC_137456.1, read as the reverse complement.
CTCCCCTCGCTTCTTTCGCCCCCCCAGCTGCGCTCCTGCCCTCACTCGGTTAGATAGCATTCGTGTTTTTAGTGGCCACCTAGCACAAGTTGGTTCGTAGTTTATGTATTAGCTCCTCATATAGTGCATGCTCTGCAAGAAGAAATCGGAAAATGCAATAAATGTGCCAAAACTGGGTAGAGCCGTCTGCTCGAGTAATGCCTTATTATTTTTATACAATATGAACTTTAATTCATTGTAAAGATATTTTTTTTTTTATTCTCCTTTCGTGTTCACGGTTGTTTTGAGTTACTAATTTCTTGGAAAACACAATGAGTTCTTAAAAAAAATCCAGATGCTAATTGAAAGCTGAACACACGTATTCTGTTGGACAAAGATAGAAGCAATTCATAATCGAGAAATGTCAAATATTTCATAATTAAATTCCTGCATTGTTCTTTGGTCATTTGAAATTTATTTTAATTTTCATCCTCTTCTTTTCTCTTTGATTTGACTTATGCAAAAGTGTGAAAATATGTTTACTAGATGTCACACATAACGTAATTATATATTTTTTCCCTATTTTATCTTGACACCATCTAATTAAATTTAATTTCACGTTGGAAAGAAAGTTCAAAATAACAACGTCTTTTAGCTTTTATACTTTGTAAACCATTATTATTTTATACTTTTGTACATTTTTATTACTTTATAAAAAACAAGCAAATTATTTCTTGTTTTTTAAGATAATATGGTATATAAGGTAGATTTATATTAATAGCTTTACATCTGAATCTTACTTAATATGCAATCCAAATTATACAACATTTTATTTTAAAAAAACAAGAAATAATTTGCTTAATTTTTATGCACTGAGAATGGACTGTATAAGGCGGACTAATTCATTTCTTCATTCTGATACATACGCATTCTGTTGGTATCAATGTTCATAGAGTAGCAGACTGTCTGGCAGAAGATTAACACTATTGTTGCAACCAACATCATCCAATTATTGTGTTCTGTTACCTACACTTCATTTCATTATATATATTACGTACCTCAGGTCACCTTCTGTGTCTAACCAAATAAATATATCATTCAATCAATAAATTCTGATACCCATCTACCAATGATACTACCAAAAAATGAAAACTCATGACCCAGAGAAGGCGTTACCTTCTGCGACCCTCCCGTCTTCAGAAGTGAATGAAATTGTATTTTAAAACTAGACTAATATTGTGGTATGTACACTCATGTCCAAAATGATTGTCGCACATCTATAACTGTCTTCTCGTAAGAATATAATTTTGTAATGATTTTGCAGGGTACTTTTAATACTGATACTATCTGTATAATTGGGAAAGATATATTTGTGGTAAATTTTATAGGAAAAGAATTACAAATACGAAAATTATAATGAGTAAAACAAAATGTTGCTAAATGGACAAGAAAGTTGCATTTTCGTTTTATTGTCCTTATTTACTGCTCTTTTGACATGAAATTTGCCACATACATGTCTTTGCCGATTATACACATACTAACATTATAAGAAATACCGTGCGAATTTGTTATCAAATTATATTCCTACAAGAACATATTTATACACATGTGACAATAATTTTGGACATGAGTGACATAAAAATAGGAATGTTGGTATATTCCAACTTTTTCATGGCCTTGGAAACTCTTCTAAGGAGGATCCTGCTCAGCTCGGCGGTTACAACTTTTTGAATCTCCTTGATGGTATCGAATTTCTCGCTCTTTAGTTGAAACTTCACTTTGTAGAATAGAAAATAATCGGGTGGGGACAGATCTGGAGAATATGGTGGATGGTGCAAGTTTACGATTTATTTTTGACTCAGAAGCTGTTTAGTGTGGGAGGAAAACTCCTGAGTGTGGTACAGATGAGGACGAACTCGACGAATATGTGCTATTCGGCTATCCAAAACATCTTTATAGTACTTCTTATTTTGAACGCAACGTTCTTGCTCGAACTCTTTGTGCACTTGGCTGTCGAAAAACACATTTAACATTGTTTTCACATGTAATTTTTGAAAGCGCAGTTTCTTTACTCAAAACCGTTGTTCAGCTTAATGTTGCATCACTACAAACTTTCTGAATCTTTTTTTTAGCGTGTCTGTTGCAGACATATCGAGTTTACAGCAGACATATCGAGTCGCTACACCTTGTTCATTCTTCTCATCCATTTCACATTTTGACACAGACTAACAACAGCGGTGTTAATCACAACTCTTTGTCTTTTAAACTACTGCTAATACACTAACGCCAATTTGCATTTTTATTAAGTAGGTCTAACACTGCGTAGTTTAATCGATGTCTTACAAATAGGATTCGTAGGAAAGCGACAAAAAAAAAAAAAAAAAAAAAAAAAAAAAAAAATCAGTCCGCGAACTTATGGTCCACACTATGTAGTTAATCCCGTATTTAATTACGTATGTGCTGTTTTACGTACCGAAATTCGCTGAAGTTTTTCGTCCATAAAAAATTGACACGGTCGGTCGTCTTGGTGTTTCGAAATTTGGATTTTGTGTATCAGAATACATCGAATCCATACAATGGGGCCCGGTGCACAGAACTTTCATTTTTTGTATGTGGCTGTCAGTGGCGTATTTAGGGGTGGGCTTCCGGGCTTAAGCCCTCCCCGAAATCTTACTTACTATAGTAAAGTATATGAAATATCTTGCAGAATTTTCACATTTTCAGGCAAAGCCTCCCCGAAAGTTAGCAAAGCCCCCCCCGAAACAAAATCGTAAATACGCCACTGGTGGCTGTGTCATTAATCAGAACGCTCTACTTCGCTTTTTTTTTTAAATGTTTATATATTGCTGTTTCCTATCATTTGATCTGGATAAACCTTCCCTTAGTGTACTTCACAGCAGCGTAACTTACAAACTCTACTTCTTGGAAAAACTAGCTGCGTATATGCGCCTCATACATCACTTTCTTCACAATAGTTTTTTCTGATATACATCCATTAACAATAAACTATTGTATTCCAGTTTTCAATTGTAAGGAGTTGCTCAATGCTAAGTGTTATTTCTATAACTTGTACATTATATTATACAAGTAATATAGAGCAACGGTGCCATCGGAAATCTCTCTCTCTTTACTACGAGTTACAAACTTACCTTTGCTCATGGACTGTTGAGGAGAGATTTTACTAGGGATGGCCATAAAGATCCGGTTCCGGCGGAACCGGTTCCGCGAGGAACCGGTCCTCGGAGATCCGGTTTTGGAACCACTTCCGGACCTGGATCCGAAAATCCGGTTCCAGAACCGGATCTTAGGAACCGGTTCCAGACCTGGACCCGAAAACCCGGTTCCAGAATCGGATCTTAGGAACCGGTTCCATACCTGGATCTGAAAGCCCCCAAAGACACGTAAAGGAGGCACAAAGTTCATCTTCAAAACACTGCAAAGAGGACCATGCGCTTGTGCTCACTCCGGCCAGACCCGCTTGTACCCCTAGAAAAAAAAATTGGTCCACCAGTGGGTGTTTAACCAAATGAGTTGGCCAGTTTGCCTGTTTAGCCAATGAGTTTGCCAGTTACCCAGTTTATTTAGCCAAATGACACAAGCGGCCGCCGCCTGGGCGCCTGCCTGTTGATTCCACCATTTCATCTAGCACTGTTCACATCCTGCCAGCAGCTCGGGTTTAGCGTATTGATGGTCACAAAGTTTCGGTTCTAGCGGACGGAACCGGTTCTTGGAGATCCGGTTTTCAGAACCGGTTCCGGAACCTGTTCCAAACCTGGATCCGAAAACCCGGTTCCAGAATTGGAATCTTGGGAACCGGTTCCAAACATGGATCCAAAAAACCGGTTCCAGATCTGGATCCGAAAAACCGGTTCTGGAACCGGATCTTCTAGAACCGGATCCGTTCAGACCCGAAAACCGGTTCCACCAGGAACCGGTTCTGGCCATCCCTAGATTTTTACCTCCCACTTTCAGCCTGGTAGCAGACATCAGAATCAGTAAATATTACCTCCACTTTTGTTACTTCAAAAACAGTAGTACTTAGCTTCTGAACATTTATTAAGAGAAGAAAAATCGTTGTTTTAACGTCTCCCGGTCATGTTAAAGGACAAATGGTAAATGAAATGAATCAATAAAAAAATAAGTAGTGAAATGCAAAATGCAGTCGGAGGAAGGTAAAACCCTTAGCAAACCCACACATACAGTACGATCCAGGATTGAAACAGAAAGGTTCAACACTCCATACTTTATTAAGTGCTACGAATGGATCACAGACTGCATTTATTTGTAGAGTTGCTGCTGTTGTGTTTTCGTGATGTTATTGGGTGGAGAGGGTGCTCGAAGGGGAGACAGTTGGTTTCATTGATTTAGAGGGTTGCCAGGATAAAGAACAATAAAAGTCAGTATAAATAGGACCAGGAGCGCACCAATGAAGGGGGTCCACCGGGTTCCGACGTCCCCCAAAACTTCCTAACTTAACATATTTTTGTACACTTTCTCAATAAAACTATACTTGTTTAACAGGAAAATGATTGATGTAGCATGAACATTTCATCTTACAATTCATCAGTACTCTTTCTCTTATAAAAACAGGCTAGTTCTAGCTGAAACGGGGTCACCCACGGGGACCCATGAGGTCCGGATCCTCTTAAAACTTCCTAACTCAACATACATTTGCACATTTTCTCAATAAAACTATACTTGTTTAACAGGGAAATGATTGATGTAGCATGAACATTTCATCTTACAATTCATCAGTACTCTTTCTCTTATAAAAACAGGCTAGTTCTAGCTGAAACGGGGTCACCCACGGGGACCCATGAGGTCCGGATCCTCTTAAAACTTCCTAACTCAACATACATTTGCACATTTTCTCAATAAAACTCTACTTGTTTAACAGGGAAATGATTGATGTAGCATGAACATTTCATCTTACAATTCATCTCTACTCTTTCTCTTATAAAAACAAGCTAGTTCTGTCGTTTTCTTCTGAAAATATAGGTGGAAATACTTTACAATTCCTTTCATCTTTTCGGGAGCTAAATAATACTCATTTAATAGTTGATAGATGCAGGGGCGGATCCAGGGGGACGATCGGGGCAATCGCCCCCCAGAAGAGGAATCTTTTTTTTAAATTTTATATATAAATAAAACCCAACACAGAGTTTGGAGCTCTTAAAAGTAGTTCTAAGTAGCAGTATTACAATGCACCGCCTCCCGCAGAAGTCCGTCCTGGATCCGCCCCTGCACAAATGTAGTGGCTTGTTGTATTGGATACTCCTCCGAGCTTGAACCTGGCCAACAACAATTTTTGGGTGCGCGCCTGAATAGAACATTTCAAGGTTTGTTTTGTTATTGCATATATGATACGATTATTATGATTCGTATATGATACGTATACGATTACTGAAGTAATTGTTGTAATTATTCCTCCGCGCTGATCTGAGCTCCTCCGTGGCTAAGCGGTTAGCGTACGCGCCTTTTGGCGTTGGAGGCCCGGGTTCGATTCCCGACGGGAGCTCATGTGGTTCGGATTCCACGTTAATCAGTAGGTCCACGTCTCATATAGCCTCGCTGCTGAACAGGACGTTAAACCCAAAATCAACTCAACTCCCCGCTGATTTAACAGCTAGCGAGTATGTCTTACCTGTATTGTGGTTCCGGATTCTATTCCCGGTGCAAGAACAGTATAATTTAACTTTACAATCAATCACTTTCCTTAATTATCCGTCTCCTTTAGGTGCTAGGGCATAACGTGGGACGTTAAACTAAACATTTAATTTTGTTTTTCATATGTAAGGTATTGAATTTCTGTTGAGAATCTTTAATGTTCATAGTTATTTTTCATATAGGTCGATTATATTAGCAGTCATTTGGATGATTTACTGTTCCATCTCTCGTGATATACTTTTATATATTCAAATACAGAATGACTTAAAGTATGTACATTAGTACTGCTCTCACACAAAGGTGATTAGTCAGCTTATGCTTTAGCAGTTCGTTTTATTGTTTTTGTTTTCTTGCAAAGTATGCACATGCAAGACGTTTCAGGTAAAAGTAGTAACTCTCACAACACTACCGTATGTTTGACGCTACTTGCAAATATCAAAATTAGTTGACAATCTTGACCTCTGTACAGTCCACAGCAAAAAACCTGCAATATGGGCATGTACGTTGATTGCGAAATGACAAAGTCTTTTGCTCCAAAATAGGTTAGCAGGGGAGGACGCCGAGGTTTCTCCTGGCGTGATTCGTGCCACTTAGACGTTATGTTGATTCCCTGGGCTGTTAGGCGTAGTTTCACAATAAACTTACATGATCATGTTGCAGGTTTTTTGCTGCGGACTGTACAAATACAGGGTAAGTCAAAGTGATGTACACAATTTCATAAATTTATTGTGTAAAATTTGATAAACATACGTTATTGTGAGAAATGCGCTTCGGAAGGTTAACTTTCAAGGTTTAGTTTCCACTTTCTACCGCTAGGAGTCAGCAGCAAGTAGTTAAGGAAAATGGCGTTGACTGGAGAACATGCTGCAAAAGATTTGGTTGGCGGCTTGTACTTCTAATGTGTGCCGTGTTACGCAAGGTGCTCACATAGAACACTTGTGATATATTTGAGCAAATTTTCACAATTTAGCTTTCTTACTACATGTCTCACAGTAACATATGTTTTATTAGATTTCACAGAATGAATTTCTAAAATCAGGTCAATCATTTTGACTTATTCTGTATATGAGGCACATAATAACTGTGCCTTCTACTCTCAATTGTACGAGAGCCCTGCTCTTCTATTGCTGTTCGTGGAAGGCATTATGCTTTTTTTTTTTTAAAGGAGTTTGGTTAACAGAAATATCTCTTTATATATTTACCTATCTGTCCGTCTGTCCGTCCGTCCAAGAGACGAAAAATCTCAAGAACTACTTGGTGGGTCGCCATTAATTTTGACTACAAAGTACGGAGGAAAAGTTATGAATAGAGTTAGTTGATGGAGATGATGATCAAACCGGAAGTGGTAGAAATGGACCATTTCCGGTTTTAACGTTGATCATTATAGAGTGAAAACCGTAATAGATAGCGAGAAGCTATTTTCTGCAATCAATTTAAGCGCCCTAAGAATTTATTCCATCTCCGCTCTAAACTCTTTACTAAAACCGTAAGTGGTAGAAATGGATAATTTTCGGTTTTAATGTTGATCACTATAGAGTGAAAACGGTAATAGATAGCAATCAATTTAAGCGAGCTAAGAATATATTCCATCTCCACTCTAATCTCTCTACTAAAACCGGAAGTGGTAAAAATCTAGTACTATTTCCGGTTTCAATGTTAATTTCGAAAATATTACGCCATACGAATCAAACTTCTTCACCTGGTGTACACGTGACATTGCTACCTATTATGAATATGCTAATCAATATTGCAAACCGCAAAAACGAGATTTTATGACGCAGCATACACAGGAAGAATTGGTAGACTTTTCGTTGTTCACTATTCTTGTTCAAAAATGAATTTCTCGCATCCAACATAGTATCATTACACAGTTGATATTCTAAAATGCAGATAATGGTGGCCTGATCAAATAAAAAGTTTAAAAATAGAAGCTAAACTTGAGGTCATGGGTAGAATCAGTAGACTCGCAGCCAGGCCCGTATCCAGGGGGGCCTAGGGGGCCGGGTCCTCCCTAAAATTTTGCTGGCCCCCCATAAAATTTTCACGATAGGCTTCCAAATGAACTATAATATGGTTGGATCGGCCCCCTAACTTCAGCCGGGCTCCCCCTACATTTTTGGGTTGCCTATCGGCCTGCTCGAAGCTTTAAAAAATAAATGTTTATAACGAAGAAAACCCGTCATTGCTCATTATTGTTGAGTCAGTAGGAAAACGACCATTAGGAAGACCTAGGCGCAGTTGGGAGGACAATATTGAGGTGGATCTCGCAGAGATAGGAATACAAAGTAGAAACTGAAACCACTTGGCTAAGGAAAGAAGTTAATGGAGAGCTTTTGTGAACGCAGCATGGAATCTCTTGGTTAACCTAGACCATAGAGTTAGTTAGTTAGTTATTGTATTATAGTAGCATTGTTATCCAAATAACTATTCGAAAGAAGTCGTTTCCTTTGAGCTTAATGTCCAAGACTGTGCACCGAAGCTAAAGGAGACAGTCATAAATTACAATGAAGAAATTGGTCGAGTGAAAGTGGGAGAACACCGCGAAAACCCACCCGCTTGCTGTTTGTCCATCACAAACTTACTCGGGCGGGGATCGGACCTGGGAGCCCATTCACCAGACGTAAGCTCTCCACCATTTTTTAAAAATATTTTTTTAGACTTTATTCACAGTTTAATTACATGGACATTGGGTCGTTGTAAAAGAAATACAAGTTTGTTGAAGGGAAAGAAAAAAAGCAAAGAACTATTGGCAAATAAGGAAAGTAGACACAAATGTTACGGAGTTAAGACAACCAAATAATTTGCAAAGTATTTGTGGTTATACTTAGTTTTCTTCAAATGGTTCAAATACACATCGACATGAGATGGCCGATGTGTGGTAAGCACATATCGGGGGTATAGAAGTAAAATCTGCTAAATCAATTTTTCAATTGTCAGGAGACAAAACAGAAGTTACTCCCTTACGTTTCAGAATTGTTGAACAATTTTTTGTTTAGTGCTTACTACTTAATGCAGATGAGTAAAATCCAAGGGCGCTGATCCTGGGAGGGCCAGGGGGCCCGGGCCTTCCCAAAGCTCATATGGGCCCCCTATTGTATTTATGAATATACAATATTTGGCATAATTTGAGTGCAATTTGTCTTAAAATCCTCATAGATATACCTTCTGCAAGTAGTAGTGGCCCGCGTATGCCCGAATGACTCATCCTCACTCTCTTTTACGACCAGGATTTTTGAACTTCGTTCCCTTTTACGGCTAAGATGAATGCTTTGGTACCTCGATTCTGATTGGCTGAGAGAAGTCACGTGACGTTAAGCCCCGCCCACGCGGGAAATTCAAATTTTCCAGGTCACGTGGTATGACGTCATGAGTCACCCTGCGGGGAAATCCCTCACCAGGGGTTTTTGAAATTTGTTCCCTTTTACGGGTAAGATGTGTGTTTTGATTGGTTGATAGCTGTCACGTGATTTTAGACCCTGCGATATTTGAAATTCGTTCCCTTTTACGGGTAAGATGAGTGTTTATGATTGGTTGATAGCGGTCACATGATCTTAGACCCTGGGTTTTGAAATTTGGGTATCCTCTTTGATGAGTACTTTGGTACTACGATACATGATCTTAGACCCGCTACACGCTGAACAGGTCACATGGTATGACGTCATGTTTTACCCTTGCGGGGGAAATCCATTACTAATTCGTTTTCCTTTTACAGGTAAGATGAGTGCTTTGGTACCTTGATTCTGATTGGATGATAGAGATCACGTGATTTTAGGTCCTAGGATTTTTGAAATTAGGGTGTCCTTTCTGATGTATACTTTGGTATCTCGATTCTGATTGGAAGATAGAAGTCACATGATTTTAGACCCGCCACACGATGAACAGATTACATGGGAAAATCCCTCACTCATTTGTTTCCTTTTACAGGTAAGATGAATGTTTTGGTACCTCAATTTTGATTGGAGGATAGAAGTCACATAATCTTACCCTCACCCCAATGCTAGACATTCAGAGTGGTATGACAGTGATCACCCTCGACCTGGATTTTTTTAATGGTTATCCTTTTTGGTACCTTAAAGTTCCCGTGGAGGGTTCAACCCATCCTTAAATAACCCTTTTATGGTATGATATTGTACTGAAGTTTACATTAAATATTATCGTTCTCTTTGACAGATAAGATGATTCTTACCTTGATGGAGATCCTGTCCTTGAATTAGTAGCCTATGTCTCTGGAAGTAACAATGGTGAAAGAGGGGTGTTGCTTGTAGATTTCTTATAACACATTGTTGTGAGTTTAAGCGATTTTTTAAACGCTCAGTAAGCGCTTCATTAATGGAAACAGTGTTGCCAGATTTTTTCTTACCGAAACTGCTCCGATTCTTTTCGAAACGGTTCCGCAGAGTGTAAGAAATTTTAAACTAAAAATTTTTCGAACTAAAAAAATTTGTAACTAAAAAAATTTTAAAACAAAAAATTTTCGAACTAAAAAATTTTGAAACAAAAATTTCAAAAAAATTCGAACTAAAAAATTAAACTAAAAACTTTCGAACTAAATTTTCAAATCAAAAAATTTTCGAACTAAAAATTTTCGAACCCAAAAAAAATTCGAACTAAAAAAAATTAAAAATTTTTCGAAAAATATTTTAAACTAAAAACTTTCGAACTAAATTTTAAAATCAAAATTTTTCGAACTAAAAATTTTAAAAAAATTTCGAACCAATTTTTAAAACAAGTTTCGTACTAAAGATGTAAACCACATTTGAAAATTTTCAAATTAAAAATTTTTCGAACTAAATTAAAAATCAAATTTTGGACACTAAAAAAATTCTTTAATTATTTTTTCGAACAAAATCATGTAAACCAAATCTTGAATATATTTTCCACCTTAAATTTTCAAGATTACCATTTATTTGAAAACAAGTGTTCAGGGTTTCAAGAAATAATAAAACATATTTTTTTTCAACTTGTTGTATTTTAACGAAAGGTATGTGCTCTTTCTATACATGTTTATTAACATAATAAATACAGGATCTAGTTTAATGAATATATTGGACGTGTCATCATCTTCGAATGTTGTAGACGTATCCTGTAAAGAAAAAGAAGAAACGACGGATTAATTTAAGAATTTCTTTTTTTCTGAAACAATAAAAATGAGTCAATATTGATAAGAGAGAAATAAAACTTACTCGTAAATGATGGATCTGTTTAGGCTCATCTTCCCCCTCCTCGGGTACATTTCATCCACTGATGGATGTTTACGAACTTTTTCTGGGTACTGCATTTTTCTAGGTGTTGCACCTTTATGGTCAAGGTTCCTCCTTCGGTACGAGATGACTGCATTTCTTCCACTGATGGTGGTGTTGATGGTTTATGAACTCTTGTGGGTACTTCATTTTCTTCTTGGTGTTGCTGCTTTGCGGTTAAGGAAGGGAAAAAGAAAAGGAAAAGGAAAAAAAGAAATGGCGGCCTTATTGGGTATTTACAGTTTTTTCTTCTTCATCTTCTTTTTCCAGTTCCATCTTTTGTTTTTTAACGTACCCGTACGGAACCGTATCATAAGAATTGATTTCTTTAAATCGACGTTTTGTGTACTGGATACTGTACATTTTTTCTTCTTTGCGTGTGACGATGGTATGGTCTTTAGTCCTGCATATCTTATGGGGGATAGTGATGGTGACTTGTCCACGGCATTGATTTGTAATCATTTCTTTTAGCGTATTGAAATTTAATTGTTGTCCTGCATTGTAATTTAATGTAAATCCTCTAATTTTGCATATGTAACTGGTGACGTTGGTATCCGGATTGTATATTTCTAGGCTGTAATTTTTTGGTCCTCCACTGACAAATGTCTTGATGTATGCTCGTGGTCCGTAAGACTCCATCTCGTCCGATAAGCATCCCAAGTACGTTGAAGGTTCAATGGTTGGCTCCCCGGGCTTCTCCGTAAATATTACAGAATCCGTGTCGAAATATAAAACACGTTCCTGCAACATTTCCAGGTACTTGTACAGTTCCAGACGTGCCTGACATGTTGTAAATGCACCTAACACGACATTGGTGTTTCGGTTTTGAACAGGCACATGTTCATTGTACTCCCAGAACGCATACAACATCGTATCATTGATGGGTACAATTTGATGGAGTTTAATGTCGGGGGAAGTGAGTTTTTCATAAAATTCTTCCGGCCGATCAATAATTGTGGTCTGGCTAAAGTTTGATCTTTGCGAAAGTTTTCCCCAAAGAGCATTAAGACAAAGCTTAGATAAACTTCTTCGTGTAGGATTATTTTCAATTTTGGACGGATCCAATGCAATACCTTCACGCTCCAGGACGGTTTGTATGAATTTTGATTTGTCTTCTTCGGTCACACAGGAACTGGGCCAGCCAGACGCTTCCATTTTTGATTTTAAAAATGTATTGATATATTCCGTGAACAAGCCACCTGTTTTCGTGATGGGATCATATTGTTCAATGTCATAATCCCAAATTTCAAAAATTTCCACTGGTTGATATCCCAATTCTATTGCTTTCTGGATTTCATATGATACCCAAGTTCCAGTGAGGCATCGCTCCTGATCGTTGTGCGTACACGTTGCTGTAGGGTCTGGGTTCATTTCTTCGGCACACGCAGCACACAGTGGAAAGAGTAGTTTCTTGTTACATCGGTAAGGCAGGAGACCATGATAAAGATGGCGACTTGGTAATATCGTCATTTTGATTAGACCATTGACTTTATTTATTGGTGGTATATTTTCATCACCCTGTAGATAAATTCGTGGATGGCCTACAGGGTATTTAGCACACTTATTTACATAAGGATAAAGTGAGACAATATCGAAATATTTTATTACTTCCCCCGCTTTTTCGTCGACTTGGTGGTACAATTTCACGCAATTGGTCCTTCCTCCAAAAAAACTATCTCTTGGATTTAATGGTCTGCGGTTCATGTACGGGTGATTCTTCAGATACGTCGCCATTGCAGGATTTTGTTTTAAGAACTGATTAAATTCGCACTCCCACATTTCATGTACAATGTACCCCAATTCACGCAGTCTTGCATTTTTTCTTTGCGTTCGTTCATAACGGAATTCCATGGTGTCTTCTGGATTGCTGTAGATGGGCTGATTACGGCCTGTAGTAAAACATACTTTACACCCGTGGTAAAAACAGCCGGCATGCTCGTAGACGTGCTCCTCTAACGTCTCAGGATCTTGGTAGTAACCATCAACATGGAATCCCGCAATAAACACTTCTTTTTGTCGGGCCGCATGTAAGATTTGTTTTCCTTCGCTTTTTTCAATGTAGGCCAGCCATTGCATTGCAGCGATCGATTGGGTACTTCTCCATCGATATCCATGTGCCGGTAGAATTCCTATGGTGTTGGGTTTAAGGAAATTCCGGCGGAATACTAAATTGGAAGCACTGGCAATCGTGATCGTCTCCAAGAAGGGATTCACTTTGGTTTCTGTTTCAAATGACGTCATAAACGAAACGCATGCTTGTCGCAGTACATTGACATCTTGAATACAATACTTGAGAATTTCTTTCTGAAAATCAAACGTATCATTACGATGATCGTTGTACCACTGCATGAACTTGTTTCTGTCTTCGACGGCCATTTCATCTGCACCATAATACTTCGTTTCTGGAAGTGGTCCAATATACGATTGATTCTCCTTGGTGTTGAAGAAATGCGGGAAGTAGCCTTTGGTTGCGGGTAAATTGAACGCTTTTGACAATTTACTTAATGCCATAGGTAGGAAGTTCAACGAGTCAATGAACGTCAGATTATTCAACGTTAAACTCAGTATCTTGGTTCCATTTAATATGACGTCAGGTCTCCATTGGCATTGTTCGACCATGGTCTTTAGGATAAAATGTCCATCGTATCCCTTAGCGTTGTGCGCGACACAGAAAATCCTATTTATATTGGGACGACGTTCCCGCAAGTACTGGAGAAAATTATAAACTGGATCCTCTCCTTGGAAAATATGCTGGCGCTGACCACACGTACTGCAAGACTGCTGGATATTATTGTTTTCAACACATGCATAACATACTTGTTCTGCAACCAATAAATTTGGAATGTGTACATACGTATTATCGCCAATATTCGTGTCCTGCATAGATTCTATATCATAGAATATCAATAAGGCTTTCTTTGCGTGCATGAGTGAAGGAACACCAGGTTTCAAGCATTGTCGATCGGGAAGCATAAAACATTGATGGGATCCTGGAACAATCTTCTTACAAACATTGCAAAAGATCTCATTGCAATCATGATGTCGTTGTCCAGTATGCACAAAAGAATATACTCTGTAACATCTAGTACATTGCTTCACCATTTTGCATATAGGTTCCCCTTGATGATATACAATATTACGATGATTGTTAAAACATTGTTCCCCATAAAATTGACGATTGCAGTCGTTACACAGCACTAGCGTTTGGTTCTTGTCGCATAGAGGTCTCTGTAGACATTTGGAGCACGTTACAGGACAATTTTTTACATGTCTGTTACGATGATCATACTTTTTATGGCACGCTTCACAGTAGAACTTGGTTGCAAAACAAGCAGTTAAAGATTGGATGATATCAAAATGGCCAGCCAAACAAATCAAATTTATGGGAGTGCGATTTTCATCGTTCGGTCCCTCGTACATGATATCATGGCCTGTGAAACTAGTATACACAGTAATTTTATATTCTTTGAGGTATGCCTGGAATTGTCGAATTTCATTTACACTGGCACCATGATCCAAATTGACTCTTGCATTTGCACATAGCGCATCGACTTCTTGATCCACAACATATTTCGATTGGCGTTGATACTGCTTATAACGTTGCACATCTACATTCTTGTATGCCTTCAGACCAATAGCAATAACAAGGGCGTACGCCAAGCACCTTGAATCTTGATTTTGTACACGTACAATCCCTTTTTTGCAACGTAACAATTCTTCATTTTGAAGTACTCCTTGCCGCAAACCGCCGCCGTAGCCACGTGGTATATCCACACGATGGAAATGAACGGTGAATGGCTCGTGCAGGAGAAATGCATTGTTACTTTGTAACACTCTTTCAAAGGAGGCCCACATCGTTTCCAGTGTTAAGTTTCGTGCTTGGCGAAAACTCACCCAAAACGGTTTATTCGTGTTACGTGGCGATATTACTGATAAACCAACCATCGCCTCATCGTCGACATTGGCTAACAAATGATCTAGCATTGCTTGGAAACTATTATGTACATACTGTATGATATCGGTTCCTACGGGCGGTGCATTAAATTGAATTTCGAGCATTCTGCCCTCGATGTTAAATCGTCTATAATGACGCGTGATTTCATTGCGAACAATAAAACCCGATTCGGCCATATTAATAAAAGGAGAAAACAAACAAACAGGTACGGTAAAACAAATATGTAATGTGGGGAAAAAAGGAATTGAGCAGCGTGAATTTACTACAAAAGAAAAGAAGAAAGAAAAATCTTAATCACCTGATAACATTCATGATAAATTCTTAACTAAACAATTCATGTAAAGGTTCTGAGTTTGATTCCCTGGCGGTGACGTTCAAAATCTCATTATGAAAGCACACGTACTAGAAATCAAAGTTTTTTTTAAATAATTATGTTACTGAAATGAGTGTTTTATTGTCGTCAAACTCGAGATCTTTACATCAGCATGTAACTGACCTACCATTCTATAGTGATAAAAAGAATGCATGAAATGAATGAATGTTTCATCAGTGCTGAGATGTGATAAAGTACGCGTCAGCATTTTCCCCACTCACAACGACCTTTAAATGATGCGTTTGCAAGTTGAAGAGATTCATCAAGCATTAACGATACACATACGTAATTGTCGAAACAAAATCTGTATAGTGTATTTTTTTATTATTATTATTGTGACTATGCGGTTAGCGTACATGGTTCGGACGTGGAAGGCCCTGGTTCAAGCCTCGGTGGGTTTGCTTTTCCACGTCGGGGCATGTCAAGCCTTTTCTGAAATTTAATATTCTCACACGTTATCATACATTCTTTTCAAAACTAAGCTAAATGGTTGACGTGCACACCTCATAATACATAAACGTACATAAATCGTCTATAATGACGAGTGATTTCATTGCGAACAGTAAAACCCGATTGGACCATGATTAAAAATGAAAACAACAAACAGGTACGGTAAAACAAATATGTAATGGGAAAAAAGGAATTGAGCAGCGTGAATTTGAGTTGATTTTTTGATTTTTAGTTTAGCGTCCCTTTCAGCAGCGAGGCTATATGAGACGTGGACCTACTGATTAACGTGGAATCCGAACCACATGAGCTCCCCGCCGGGAATCGAACCCTGGTCTCCCACGCCAAAGGTACGTATGCTAACCGCTTAGCCCAGGAAATCATAACATTCATGATAAATTCTTAACTAAGCAATTCATGTAAAGGTCCTGAGTTTGATTCCTGGCGGTGACGTTCAGAATCTCATTATGAAAGCACGCGTACTAAAAATCAAAGTTTTTTTAAATAATTATGTTACTGAAATGAGTGTTTTATTGCTGTCAAACTCGAGAGCACTACATCAGCATATAACTGACCTACCATTCTATAGTGATAAAAAGAATGCATGAATGAATGAATGTTTCAACAGTACTGAGATGTTAGAAAGTACGCGTAAGCATTTTTTCCCCACTCACAACGACCTTTAAATGATGCGTTTGCAAGTTGAAGAGATTCATCAAACATTAACGTTACACATACGTAATTGTCGAAACAAAATCTGTATAGCGTAAAAACTTTTAACCACATATTCATACACTCGTGGCTAAGCGGTTAGCGTACATGCTTCGGATGTGGAAGGTCCTGGTTCAATCCTCGGTGGGTTTGCTTTTTTGAAATTTAATATTCTCATGCGTTATCATACATTCTTTTCAAAACCAAGCTAAATGATTGACGTACACGCCTCTGGCCCTGGTTCAATCCCGGGGCGGTTGCTCGAATATCACGTTAAACTGAAGGGGCCGCTAATGCTTTCAAAGGGTATCGAACCATATTATTCTCAGGCATAGTTTCTGAAATTTTGTAATGTATTCTTTTCAAAACTAAGCGCACACATCTTTGGCCATGGCTCAATTCCCGACGGGTGCTCGCTGAAGGGACGCTAAACCATATCATTTATCGTGCTTAGTTTTAATGTGTGGAGGTTCCTGATTCGTACTCCCACTTTCCCATTCCACTAATTCCTTCATAGTCTAAATATTTCGTACTAAAAGTAAAACAGTGTATTCGCGATCCACCCCCACAAATATAAAATAAAAATGATTTTGGAATCTTGGGTGACAAATAAAATCTCACTGAACTTACCTCAAATTCAATGAACAAAAAGTCGGTGCAATGAAGCTTCTTAAATGAAGACACTTCTAAAAAAGCAGATCTTCTTCACACGATAGTTGAGAGCGATGTAGGATTTGAAAAATGAAATTTAGATTTTTATTTAGGTCGTTGTGAAAACGATGTCACCGTCAGCCAATCAGAAACGAGGAAATTTATAAAATGACATCACAACGAACCAATCAAAACGCTCGCTGCTCTTGTCATGAATCACGAACCAAAACGATGTGTAACAATCGATCGTGACGTCATTCACGTTTCTCAATAGTTACAACATCTAGTATCACAGTTCTGATCCCAAATGCTTTCTGTCAGGATCATGTCACTACTTGTCGTAACTGTGACGACATTTCATTTTCCTCATATTCCATACGAGAATGTCAATGTTTGCTTTTTTTTCCATGAATCATGCTGACACGTTCGTAGTAAAACTAAAGTAATGCGATTCGCTGACGTTTGCATTTTTTCAATCATATGTGCTTCTATGTCGTCACACAAAGAAGTCTATCAGCATTTTATTTTAATCCACGTTACACTGTCAGATTTATTTTCTTAAAGTATATGTGTATCCTTTTCAAGGACCATGGTTCGAAACCCACCAAGCATGATTAAATCCGAATTCATTCATAGCTAAGCGGTTAGGATACACATCTTTGGTTTGAAAGACCTGAGTTCGATTCCTGGAGAAACATTTCTTAGGATTTTTCTAAAACTTGGTTTCAATTTCTAGTTCGAAAATTTTAAAAGTTTAGTTCGATAAAAAGTTTGATTTGAGAAGTGTTACACTGTCAGATTTATTTTCTTAAAGTATATGTGTATCCTTTTCAAGGACCATGGTTCGAAACCCAGCAAGATCGATTAAAACCGAATTCATTTAAGCGGTTAGCATACACATCTTTGGTTTGAAAGACCTGAGTTCGATTCCTGGAGAAACATTTCTTAGGATTTTTTCTTAAACTTGGTTTCAATTTCTAGTTCGAAAATTTTAAAAGTTTAGTTCGATAAAAAGTTTGATTTGAAAATTTTTAGATGTGATTTACATCTTTAGTTCGAAACTTTTGTTTTTAAAAATGTTTTAGTTCGACAAAATTTTGTTTCAATTTTTTTAGTTCGAAATTTTTTTTGGGTTCGAAAATTTTTTGTTTGAAACTTTTTTGTTTCAAAATTTTTTTAGTTCGAAATTTTTTTTGGGTTCGAAAATTTTTTGTTTGAAACTTTTTTGTTTCAAAATTTTTTGTTTAAAATTTTTTTAGTTACAAAAATTTTTTTAGTTCGAAAAATTTTTTAGTTTAAAATTTCTTGTACTCTGCGGAACCGTTTCGAAAAGAATCGGAGCAGTTTCGGTAAGAAAAAATCTGGCAACACTGTTTCCATTAATGAAGCGCTTACTGAGCGTTTAAAAAATCGCTTAAACTCACAACAATGTGTTATAAGAAATCTACAAGTGACACCTCTCTTTCACCATTGTTACTTCCAGAGACATAGGCTACTAATTCAAGGACAGGATCTCCATCAAGGTAAGAATCATCTTATCTGTCAAAGAGAACGATAATATTTAATGTAAACTTCAGTACAATATCATGATACCAAAAAAGGGTTATTTAAGGAGGAGGTTGAACCCTTCATGGGAACTTTAAGGATAACCATAAAAGGGAACAAAATTCTAAAATCCAGGATCACCGACATATCGCTCTATATTTCACTCATGGGGTGTGTGGCGGATCTAAGATCACGTGACCTCTGTCGGCCAATCAGCATCGAGGTACCAAAGGACTCATCTTACCCATAAAAAGGGAACGAATTTTAAAAGTCACAGGGCTTAAGATCACGTGACCTCTATCATCGTGGTACCAAAGGACTCATCTTACCCATAAAAGGGAACGAATTTTAAAAATCCCAGGGCCTAAGATCACGTGACCTCTATCAGCCAATCATAAACACTCATCTTACCCGTAAAAGGGAACGAATTTCAAATATCGCAGGGTCTAAAATCACGTGACAGCTATCAACCAATCAAAACACACATCTTACCCGTAAAAGGGAACAAATTTCAAAAACCCCTGGTGAGGGATTTCCCCGCAGGGTGACTCATGACGTCATACCACGTGACCTGAAAAATTTGAATTTCCCGCGTGGGCGGGGCTTAACGTCACGTGACTTCTCTCAGCCAATCAGAATCGAGGTACCAAAGCATTCATCTTAGCCGTAAAAGGGAACGAAGTTCAAAAATCCTGGTCGTAAAAGAGAGTGAGGATGAGTCATTCGGGCATACGCGGGCCACTACTACTCTGCATCTGAATGCCCCCCCCCCCCAAATTTACAGAGAAATCGGCGCACTTGGTGAAATCTACCACTAAAGAAAAAACAATTGTTCAACAATTCTGAAACATAAGGGAGTCACTATCATTTCGTTTCCTGACAAAATTGAAAAATGCATTTAGCAGGTTTTCTTTGTGTACCCCTGATGTATAAGCGAGTACGTAGTGATCCAAATTACACTGTTATTTTTTTGCTTTAGGAAAATAGTTAAAATCTGGATATATCAAAATACTAGGAGCAGTAATATGTGATGGAGATGAGTGACAAATCTTACTTATGAGTTGGCTAAAAAAGTTTCTAGATAATTTGAATCTCTGTACAAAAATGTAAACGATACTCAAGAGCAGTGTCTCTTTCAGAGTCAATTTTCCGGGGGGGGGGGGGGGCACTCTTAGTATCTCGGGGCGGCACTGCTGATACTCTTCTATTTATTATTATATTATAGACGTATTATTTTGGTCTCCTCCGGGGGGGCACTCTCAGAGCACCGGGGGCAGTGTCCCCCCAAAATAAAACAGGTCTGGAAGAAATACTGCTCAAGAGTATTAATGCTAGAGCAGTGATTACACAAATACATATATTATGAGACACTATCACGAGTTGATATATTGTGTCTAGCGTTTTGTGATTCTTATTAATTACGGTACGTATATAAAATACCAAAGAAATCTCTGCTGCATAGTTAAAATAGGAGCATTAAATATTCCCCATTGAGACACCGTGCTCCCCTAACTATGAAAGAGTTACTGGAATAAACAAAATGGCAGATATGTATAAAGAAAATGGCGGAAATGTGTAAACATTGAGATGGTCTTTACCAACGAGTCATTGCGGCTCTCAAACTACAGATTTTCTAGTAACTTATAAACGTAATTTTTTTAAAATGAAGTTATGGAATATGGAACTGTTGTTTACAAAAGTTTCTTCTAAAATTTCGCAACCGTAAACTAGAAAAAAAAATGCTATGAAAATTTTGCGTTTTTATTAACTTCTCGTGTTTTTTTTATCCTTAGTAGAAGTAAAATTGCATTTTTAATTAATGTTCCATTTGGTCATGCTTTATTTCTCAATGATAAACGGTGGTAATCGTCATCTGAACGAGATTCCATTGCAGAGGAGGCAGGGTGGGGGTGGGGGGAGTTTTTCATTTTTTTTTTAAACTTTTAACGCAGAAATGTTTGGCCTCGGTTTTCATTAGCTGATACTTTCCGGCCCAAATAAAAGTTTTTTTTTTTCAAAAAAAGAGAGAGGGAAAAGAAATAAACCGAAAGAAGTAGAACAGAGATGGCGAAACTGTTTTAATCAGAATACCCTGGGACTTCACAAAGAGGGAAGGGAAGGGCGACATAGAGTCCCCGCTTCTGTTCTTTCCTAATGAAGTGGTTTAATTAATATTTATAGAACGGCTACGCAACGAAAAAAAATCAATATGGGGTAAAGGCGGATAATTCTTTGCGTTTTTCTTCCTTTTTTGTTTAAAATTAAGTTGGGGTGATTTTTAGACTCAGCAGTTGTGGAGAAAGTAGGTGGATTATACTTTTACTGAAAGTGGATTAATAACGCGTTTTTCTCCTACCAATCTGTTCATTTATTTTTATAAGAAAAAGCTGTCGTGTAATACAGACAGTTAAAATTAATTGTAACAGAAACAAATCTCTTGAAAGCACAGGTGGATTAGCAAACTTTGAAAAACTCGACTCAGTTACAGAGTTGCAGTCCCGAATCCACGGGGGTCTAGGGGGGCATTCTCCCCCTAAATTTTGACTAGCCCCCTAAAATTTTAACTGTAGACTTGCTAATGAAATATAATATGATGATGAACTATAATATGGTTCGATTACCACCCCTAACTTCTACCGCCCCCCCTACATTTTTGGGCTGGCTACCGGTCTGCAGAGTTGGTCCATCAAAATTTATTTTGATCAAAATATTTATTTTAAAAATAGGTAAATTCGCATTTATCATGTTGGCTTATCCGGGGATTGCCGGGTACCCTGGTGGGTCAGTTCACCCCTATTTGAAAGTAGCATAATGCTTCATGCAACAAATTCCATATCGGAGTACAGTGAACTCTAAGATCGCACTATATCGATATCCAAGGATTTATTCTTTTCTTAGGGGGCGCGGTGGCTCAGTGGTAGAGCGTTCACCTCCGGTGCTTCAGGTCCCTGATTAGATCCCAGCTCGCGCCGTGTGGACTTTGTGGTGAACAAACACTGTGCTTGTGGGTTTTCTCGGAGTTGTCCCGTTTCCTCCCACTTTCTTCATTCCACCATTTCACTCATCTCTCATCATCACCGTTTCCTTTAGCCTAACTGGCATAACAGTGGGACGTAAAGATTACATTTCATTTTTGTTCTTTTCTAATCCAAATCTCGATTCCACAGCGGACGCATAATTTCTGAGTTTACTCAACATCAGGTAAATGAAGTTCGAAGTACCTACCTCAATCTAGATTTCAATCATCACTTTGATTAAAGAGCGAATCCTAAAGCAATATGGAGTTCAAAATTAAGGCGAAAAATAGATTATCGCATGACCCCTCAAATATCTGTATATAAACTCCTCAGTATAAACTAGGTTTGCATTAATTAAAAAGCATCTTTATTGATTATTCATAGAATTTTTTAATGCATCAATCGTTTTCGTGAATGAACACAACATGCCCATTGTTTACAATCAGAATTCGCGTGCCAAATGTTTTTGCAAAGTTAAGTCTATGAGCATCCCGTTTTTCCTGTGATTATTCCTCAATGGTTATGTCCGATTGGAACATGCGTCCCTTACGAGACAGCCTGCGTTCTCGAATCACCACGTCTAACAAGGTCTATGTCACATTATCCTAAGGGGCTAGGGGAGTCATTGAAATGCGCATCCTAAGGGGGGTGAAAGGGCTTTAAAATTTTTCCATAAATCTATTTTCCCCGTGCAAAGAACTGGCTTTCAACTAGTGTACTAATTGGAATCGTAAAACTCTTATGACGATGAACAATCTTGTCCCCCCAAGCGAAAAACTCTGAAATGACGCAATGACAAATACGTGTACAGCAACAATTACCGACGCAAACAAAACGAAAAAAATAGAAAATAAATGATAGTTCTCCCTGCTTCCACAGAAGAAAATTGTTGTAAGACTGCTGGTATATGCATTGTCATAGTTCAGGATGATTTTAAAACTCACGGATTTCATTTCGGTCTAGAATTTTAACTGAAGTTCTATTTTCCGGTTTATGGCAAATGATCAAGGAAGGATGGGAAATTTATGGGACTATGTTTACTGGTTTAAATTCATACGGGGTAATAACGAACACGCTTCAAGAAAAACAGTACTCGCCAGTACTTCAGTATTCTCCAGTGTACCTTACAATTATAATGAGGTTTTGGATTTTTGAAGCGGAATTGAAGAACACAAATTAAGTGTTAGTAGTAACATCCATAAATTATATGTTGAATAGTTATAGCCGGTTTCTTGCGGCAAATGACAAAGATTTCTTGGATAACCTAAGGAATCCAAACCTGACATATTGCACAACACCTGTCTGCGGGGTCCGATTCTTCTCTAACTCACTTATAAGGGAACATCTTATATTGATAGTAGAATCGCCCAATCAAACAATGCGCGATCGATAGAGGAGTGAAGAAAAGTGAGAAATCCAAAGTTTTACGAGCCGACACGAACAAACATAGGAGATACAGAGGAAAGAAGGATTGGAAGGATGTAAAGATAGCAATGCAAAAGAGATACTGACACAAAAAGAACTTCAAAATGATTAAAGTAATCAAAATTACATTTACACAACACTATAGGAAGCAAACATTGTACCCACAGACATGCTCAATAATATTATACGTAACGCAGTGTTCTAGACCTAAATGAAATCCGTGAGTCTTAAAAAAAAAAGTCACCCTGTATAAAAGTAATAAGAAAGGCATTGAGTCAGTATAAATTCTGTGAACTTGCAAAATTTCCTGGTAAAAAGTGGAAGAACATTTTGCGTTTGGTTAGGAGAGGAAAAGTAGGCTGGTAACGGTTGTCAAAGTGTGGCACCTCTACTGAAGGGCGGAGGGGTGTTCAGAGATGGATTATCCTGTGAGATAGATAGACACTTTTTCGTTGTTTTCCCCTGAACTGATTATATATATATGGGCTGACCCTCACTTCCCCTCCGTTGTAGTTTGAATTCTAACTAATGTTTGTCAACGGTCATTGTCATGTGTGGTGCCTTTCGACCCTTTCTGTAATTGACCGAATAAAATACCAAGTGACCAAGTAGCATTTCACCCCTCCTCTCCCTCACGGAGAGTGGCCATTAATTTTGAATCTCGGGGAAGTCCGTTTGTGCGACAGAAAATACCACAACCGTGGCGCTTGTCTCTGTTCTGTTGCAGGCTGTGATGACAGTAATTTATACCTCACCAAAAATCCCGCAGTTAATTCTCTTTCAGCAATGGCGCCGAGGTATAAGCTTCTCCCTCTCTCCGTCTTCAACAGGACGAAGGGAAAAGAAGGGAGAAACCCAGAGATCTTGTTTGTCAACATGATAACTCATGGTCTCATTCTTTCTTCACGTACTTCTTCATTTTCGCGTTAAATAGTAGACGATTTTTTTTCGAAAAAGTATTCACGTTTATCCTTTTTTTTTACATTATCTGTTTAAATGTTAGAAATACGTTATGTAGCTGTTAGAAGTCTCTGTGTTAGTATTAGGAATATGCGAGTGTCACTGTTAGGAGTATCTGTGTCACTGTTAGGAATATGTGAGTGTCACTGTTAGGAATATGCGAGTGTCACTGTTAGGAGTATCTGTGTCACTGTTAGGAATATGCGAGTGTCACTGTTAGGAGTATCTTGTGTCACTGATAGGAATATGTGAGTGTCACTGTTAGGAATATGCGAGTGTCACTGTTAGGAGTATCTGTGTCACTGTTAGGAATATGCGAGTGTCACTGTTAGGAGTATCTTGTGTCACTGATAGGAATATGTGAGTGTCACTGTTGGAAGTCTCTGTGTCATTGTTAGGAATATGTGAGTGTCACTGTTAGGAATATGTGAGTGTCATTGTTAGGAGTATCTGTGTCACTGTTAGGAATATGCGAGTGTCACTGTTAGGAATATGTGAGTGTCACTGTTAGAAGTCTCTGTGCCAGTATTAGGAATATGCAAGTGTCACTGTTAGGAGTATCTGTGCCACTGTTAGCAATATGCGAATGTCATTGTTAGGAGTATCTGTGCCACTGTTAGGAATATGTGAGTGTCACTGTTAGGAGTATCTGTGTCACTGTTAGGAATATGCGAGTGTCACTCTTAGGAATATGTGAGTGTCACTGTTAGAAGTCTCTGTGTCAGTATTAGGAATATGTGAGTGGCACTGTTAGGAGTATCTGTGTCACTGTTAGGAATATGCGAGTGTCACTGTTAGGAGTATCTGTGTCACTGTTAGGAATATGCGAGTGTCACCGTTATGAATATCTGTGTCACCATTAGGACTATGTGTGTGTCTCTATTATGACTGTGTCACCGTTAGGACTATGTGAGTGTTACTGTTAGGAGTATCTGTGTCACTGTTAGGAATATGCGAGTGTCACTGTTAGGAGTATCTGTGTCATCGTTAGGAGTATACGAGTATCGCTGTTTGCAAGATGTGTGTCTTCGTTAGGAATAAGACAAAGAACAATATATATAATCTTGTTCTTAACAGTGTCTATTTTTACATACATGGTACATATAAAGAAATAAACAATCTTTTCTAGCAGTCCCAGATTTTAATGTAAACGTTCATAGGCCGTCCCAGTTTTCAGTGTAAACGTTCATAGGCCATCCCAGTTTTTAGTGTAAACGTTCATAAGTCGTCCCAGTTTTTAGTGTAAACGTTCATAGTGTCCTAGTTTTTAGTGAAAACGTTTGTAGGGTGTTCCAGTTTTTAGTGTAAACGTTCATAGGGTGTCCCGATTTTTTAATGTGGAAATTTGGGAGCCCTAGCGATGTCCGAGATTTCTGATTCATCCACATCATAACTGTTATCACCGAGGAAAAACTGTTTAATATGGCTCAAAGAATATTTGATCAGGGAAAGAACGAAAAAGGTTTTCTCTGTGCAAATGGAAAGTGCTTGACGATTTTCCGGACAAAATTCCTATCGATTAGAACTATCATAGTTTTGAAACTATCTTCAAGGGGCCCGATGGCTCAGTGGTAGAGCGTTCACCTTTCAAGCGAAATTTTTCTTCACTGTGACCACTGTCAACGTACAATGTTCGTTATTTTGGATTAAAAGATCTTGGAGAAATCAGAGCTAGTGTACAGAACAGATCTCCAGCCATCATTCCTCAAACGAAAGATTAACCATAGATATGTTTCTTCAGAAGTACCTTCAATATCAGAACACCATTTGATAAGTTACCGAAAGCTATGCTGGGATAACTTGATCAAGAAGTAAAGGTTGCTGATGCTAATATTTAGGTCCAATATTCAATAAGGACTCGAGTAACTATTGTGCCGGTGCTGTGCCATCAGTTGTAACTCAGAATGTTTATCAAATGAACACAACCAAATGGGGATGAAACTGATGCACAACACGGTACTTAACTGTAAAATTGTGGTTGAATTTGAATAAAATTCAAATGTTTCTAATTTTGAAAAATGACTAGTAGTGGGAAAGTTAAGAGAAAGAAAAAAGTTTTAACTGAGATAAAGGAATGAGCACTAGCCTGATAGATCCAACGAGGCTGGCGTCGTCCTGGTCATCTGGAACGATGAATGTCTTTCTCTGGAGGAGCCTGGATAAGCTGGAGACAGTCAACATCTGGATCTCTATCCTGTTGATCTGCAAGGGGCGTCGATAATGCGTCTTTACGATGATGTTCTCCTACACCTTCATTCCACTAGTCTTAACTGAAGCTTGATGTATCTGCGGTGATAAACCAACAGAATGGTACTCTTGACTTATGGAGCTGGTTATTCTCCAACGGTGCGATCTGCTTCTCTCGTCGATCCTACACTTACCCTAATCGTGTGTCGAATAACTCTTGTTGTTGTGTTCCCCTTGGTTTTGTTCGGCTGAAGAATGATGACTTAGGAGTTCAATGAATCGGGAAGTATCAGGCTATGCTTGAAGGTATGCGGAAAGGGAATGAGGAAACTAGTCTAGTTTATTAACAAATATGTGTTTACAGAATCTGTCTGGGAATGTACAATCTTGATCAAAGTTTTCTTCCGATGAATTTTTAAAAGTTCATAATTCTGTCGTTGATAATGCAATTTAATAAAATAATGTAATTTAGCAAATTAAGTTAAGAGTTTACACAATTATCACATGGTCACTTCACATCTAAGACACAGCTACTTCACACTATAAACATTTTGCTTCGAAATTATTTATAATATGACCATTATCATTATACAAACTTGTTCAGTGTAAATCTAACAGTCTTGGAAAACGAGATAATTGACATGAATATATAATAAAAATGATTTATATTAACTATTTCTTTACCAAATTTAAACTTCCCGGCACAAGTAAGGGCAGCAGCTTCTTGAACAGCTGAGAGTCTCTGCGTGCATGGTTAACTTTGCATGGTTAACTTACACTTTATTATTTATTAATATTTTTAACAGAACAAAATAAATATTACAAGATATTTTAAAGAAGAATATGCTGTTATATTTATTGCAATTTCAGTGTTCAGTCCTGTTGAAATACAACAGAGATAATGACATTTTGACCGAGAATCAGGAACACGAGTTCCGCAGGTTCGTTGTGTTGCGGGTTGTGAACCACTCCGTCCCACCACTCCCGAGTCTCCGTCACTTTCAGTTTCATTCTTATATTTCTTCTTCTTCTTCCTAATCATCATTCAGATGATCATCTAATCAACATTTTCTGCGAGCAGAACCAGTGGCGGATTTAGAAGGTACAAACTGGGGGGTCTAGCAAGAACTCAGACTATGGTAGGTATATCATAAGTTTACTATAAACTTTAAAAAATATATGAATATTAGCTTAAATTATTTTTGTCACTCAAAAAACTAGGGTGCTAGGCCCCCCAGGCCTCGGGCTAGATCCGCCACTGAGCAGAACTCGTAAAAGAATAGCCTATATGAGATTGTTTACAACCTACGTATGCACAAATATTATACAAATACAAGAAATGAGCTATTATCAATAATAATGTACAGCGTGTCGATAAAAATTCTATCATTATTTAAAGCAGTGGCGGCCGGTGGATTGTGGTTTCGGGTGTTGCAGTGCGAGCGATAAGAGACAGAAGATATAAAGTTGACTCATTGACTAATCAGCATAACTTTAGATGCAAATGCTATGTGACATGTTAAATTAAATAAAATTCTGTTCTTAAAAAATAAAAAATGCAGAACATTTCATCCGATTAATCACCTTAATTAATTAGTAAGTTCATTTTCCTCTCTTTGATTGGAGCAAATCTGTCTAATACGTGCTGGTTGAACTCTGGTATTCTTATTGTAAGGTCTTTTTCGATGGAAAGCATAACCAATGGTGAATAACCTTTCTTGGGACATTCAATTCCTTGAAAGTGTCAATTCTTTCTCATGTGGAAAAAAAAACTTTTCGTCTTTTGCTGACGCCAGAGGTACTGTTAATATTAATTTCAAAGCTTTGTAGATTTACTAAATATTTTTTCTAGATTATTGCGAACGATTCATTCTAGCAAACTCAGTCCTTGACAGTGATCCGAATTCCTCTTCAGCGTTGACTGAAGAGAGTTCGTAGCAGAGATTAGTGTTACAAAAAATGTACATTGAACACACTTTATTCACAGTTTATCCAGGAAAATTTAAAATAAATTGAGGAAATGTATCTGGTGCAAACAACACTACTGCATAAGATATCCTGTAAATTTAAACTGGATTTTTTTTTTTCGAACACTCTCCTGAATTGCCCTTTGCTTGTTTTGTCTAAGATTTAATTGCAAATTTTTCCTCAGTTGAAAGCTGGTCAATGTTTTTTGTAAGTTATTTACAGAAGTCATGGTATACAATTCATTCAGAATTTGTAGGTTATTTACAGAATTAAAGCACACACAATAAAATTAAACCTAATAATTAAAAACCAAAACAGCTGATACAAAATAGGTACTGGTATATGAATTCCGAATGTCACATATTCATACATCAACACACACACACACACACACATGTACGTAAAAGAAAAGAAAAAACTACATTCCAAATCATCCGTCTTGCTTGTTACGCAATGCACGATGAACACAATATACTTCCACATGAGTCGAAACAATGCCTACCAATGTAATATGTTCTGGAAAGGAAACCTCGAAACCCGCCAGATGAAGGATCAGCATGTAACAGAAGCCAAAAAAATAAAGAACATCAAAACAAACAGTACTGCCAGTTCTATACCCAGAAATATTAACTGGGAGGGGTCCAAAGTATTTGAGGGAGGTCCAATGCGTCTACATAATATGGAACCTGAATTATACTGCACCCGAAAAAACGATAAGTAATTCTTACTTACTATCACCTATATTTTAAAAAAAATGATAGAACGATTATTTTTATAAGAAAAGAAGAGTACATGATGAGGCGTAAAATAAAATATTTAGCCTACATCAATCGTTTCTGTGTTAGGAAAGTATAGTTTATTAAGAAAGTCTACAAATGTTAGTCAAGTTTCGAAATTTTTGGGAGGTCCGGACCCGGTGGACCCCCTCGTGGCTACGCCCCTGAGCATTGCTAATTAGTCCCAAATTCAATGTGGCGTTCCCCATCATACAGTTTTATGTGGAAATTACCAAGAGTATAAAATATACTTATTTTATAAAAGAAATATGTTTATACTAAAATACTATCCACAGAGGGGGGGGGGGACGATTCTACATACTGACTTATTAATATTTAATTCACAAATTACTGTAGAAGAAGCCTTCATTATCAATATAAGCTAAGAATTAACTTGTAAATGTGGGTCTACTTTCATTTGTTTTCTCCTCTACTAGATATTTTCTTCCTTATTTTGTAATTCTGCAATCACTTTTTTTAATTGCCATTATATTGATTTACTTCAGTATGGTCCCGTAATTTAAAAATATGAATTCATAAAAACAAATTCCATTTGTTAATTGCTAGTGAAAGAAAATTCAGAAATCTTATTTAGCGTGAAAAACCTTCTCGTTCAGTGGAAACCGTGCTGTGTTGCAGAAGCACTGCAACGACCAGTCCCTTTAACTTCTGAGATAGGGGAAAAGAGACTTAACATTTGCTCCAATCCCAGCGCTGAAGGAATCTGGTCGTTGCATGCTCGCTGCAACACAATGTAAATTAGAGACTCTGTGACGGATTATTTTTCGCTTTTTAAAATGGATTAACGGAACGGAGAGTTACAGAAGTAAAAAATATGTTATTTAAAGTGTATATATGCAAGTATTAAAAAGTATTTTTTTCTGGTCTTTACTACTATTGATAATAATATTTTTTTCTTGAAATACTTTGGTCGTTGCGCAACGCTGCAACACTTACATTAGCCGCCACTGATTTAAAGTGGTATTTAGTCGCTTTGGATAATCAATTTAAATGAAAACACATTTGAAAGAAAAACTCAAAAATATTTTTTACTAGGCTCCACGAGTGGCGATGCAGATATCAAGACGATATTCCCATTCACCCCCCCCCCTTCCCACTCCAATATATCTGATGAAATGGACTGGGTGGCAGCATTGATACGAACTTTGAACTTCTTGCGGTGGATATAGAATCTTAGATACGGTGGATTTAGGGATGTTCAACTGCTGACTAGCTCTACGGACAGACTTCTTAAGGCTACGTACAAATGCCTCCTGCACTTGTTACACAATTCCCGCTTTGACAGATGGTTTCCCTGAATTGCCTTTCCTTTGATGACATATGCAGCCATGATGCACAAAATTACGGTGCCACTTCAAAAGTGACGTGTGTGTAGAAGTCTGATGTTAAAACCTTCGCCTAAAAGCACGCTGAACCTGCACCAGATTCTGCGTGCTGTGATATTTCAAAACACACCAACTTCGTTCTTGTGGGGTCGCCATAACTCCTTATAACTTATTCTTTAATAACAACGTAACACAACGGAAGGAAATAAATTTACGTTAGCACATTACGGCGTAACAGTACAGAAACGTAAAAACTTCCCAAGTAACGTCCAGCAGAAACAGCAACTGCCTGCTAAATATCCAACAATGAACCCATATCGACCAATCACAAAAGTTAAAAGATGAGTGAATTTACTTTTTCTGTGTTTGATCCGGTTCGTTATTGACATTGTTGTTCATTGTTGCCATGCACAAAAATATTTAGAGTTTTTTTCTTTCAAATGTGACCGATTTCATTTAAATACAATTATCCAAAGTGACGTAATACCACTTTAAAGTATCATAGTATATTTATGGACACTATACTACATTCATGAACGGGCGTATCCGTTATTTGTATCAAATTCCTTTACATTTTTATGCAGATATTAGTGGTGGACAAAACCGGTTTTTTATTTTAAAAACCCGGAAACCGGTTTCTAGGAAAACCGAAAAACCGATATTTCGGTTTCCTTCAAAACCAGTTCGGTTTTTCAGCGAAACCGGTTTCGGTTTTCTCCAAAAACTGGTTTGGTTTTTCACCAAAACCGGTTTAGGTTTTCCTCAAACCCGGTTCGGTTTCGGTGGAAACTTTTGGAAAACATAAAACTATATCTGTGGAAACGGAATCGGTTTCCGGAGAACAAGGAAGCACTATTTTGGTCAGAAGTGGAACAAATTTTGAAAAAACCGGAACCAGTTTTGAAGAAAACCGAAAAGGATCAGGTGAAAAACCGAACCGGATTTGGAGAAAACAGACAACCGGTTGCGGTGAAAACCGAACCGTTTTTTCTAGAAACCGGAAAACCGGTTTTTGTGCCCACCACTAGCAGATGCGTATATCAGTACATAAAGGGCAAAGGGTTATAACATGAACAGAGAAACGAATAATGACGAAGAAACATTGCTTTTTCAATGTGAATGCTATTCATTGTATTTCCCAATTGTAAATTGTAATGATGATATAATGACAATAGCTTGCCAGCGATTCGTTGTACAATTGCTCTGGAAAACATAGTAGTGCAGCTATCCTAATAAAAAATCATTATATGATGTTCAGAAATAACATCGGTTTGCATTTGTTTGTACTTACCTTTTAGTTCTGTTCACTTTATGTTATGTGTCCATTGTTGTTAATTGGAACACATTGTTACATTTCCGCAACCAATTAATTTTAATTTGTTTCGTTCTTTTGCAGTGTTGTTGTTTCGTTGGAATTCGCAATGAATTTCCCTACGAATAGCAAGTAGCACTCGATTTACAGGTGAGTGAACACTTTTTTAAAAACACTTTTCAGTTGTTCTGACCACAAAAGTAAATGTATTACAATAAATTAAAGTTAGTTGTTTTTTTTTTTTCCATTGATGTAACTAAATGTGATGCACATTTTAACAAAATATACAGAGTATTCCAAGATTATCTGATTCGTTTTTAGCAGGCGATTTTCCTGAATTTATCAGGCATTCACTTGGCACAATCGATTTGAACGGTTTTTCCCTCTCGTTACACCGTAAGGATATTGTTATATAGCAATCAAATTTTCGCAATTCATAGTCGAGAAACTAAAGTCGAAAGCAGATATCGTATCAACCAACTGACGCAAGTGTTCTAGCAAGAATTTATTTTGTTAATTAAATCTTTGAGTTTTAGATCCCATGATTATGCCCAGAGCCGTGCCGTGGGGAGGGCGAGCGATGCGACGGCCCCAGGCGCCAAAGTAAGGAGGCGCAAAATTAAGGAAGAAAAAACAAAAAAGATGTATATAAAATGGAAGGAAAAAGTAATAAAAAGCGCTCAAAATCAAGGAAAAGCAGGATTTATTTTTCAAAAATTTTCTTACGCTTCGCGCCAAATATGGTGGTGTTTCGTGGCTGGTGTCGACCTCACTCATATGCAGTCGTTCTTTCAGAAAAAATGTTCTGGGGGGCACACTTAGTATTCCGGGGGGGCACTGTTGATACCATTCTATTTATTTTTATTTTATAAACGTATTATTTTGGTCTCCGGGAAGGCACTCTCAGAGTTCCGGGGGGGGGGGCAAAGCCCCCCCAAAAAAAACATGTCTGGAAGAAACACTGCTCATATGTACGGGGGACCCATCGTATACTCTTGCCTCGGGCGCTGATTTTCCACAGCATGGCCACTGCTTATGCCGTGTGGGCCAAAAGAGATGGTCATGATGCGAATTCAATGAAATGGTAGAATGAAGAAAGTGCAAGGAAACGGGAGAACTCCGGGAAAAGCCACACACACGGAAGCAAGAATTTAATTCTGCTACTTGTATTAAATGGTACTGATAGCTTGATTAGTAATTGGGCATACGGAAGAATTTTGTGTGTTGCATGGTGAACACCTGTTTTAAAATTAAATATGTGTTCAAATTTTCTAAGTTGATTGAATGTGCTTCTTCTACATTATTTTTACATTAGTGTATTTTATTTATTTATTTTACATTATTTTTACATTAGCGTATTTTATTTATTTATTTATTTATTTATTTATTTATTCCACCATTGTACGTCACTTGTTTATAGACAGGAAAGTTTGACTTCCATAGACTATTAAATTTCTAAGTAAATAAATATTCATTGATGACGAACGAATTCGGTTCCATTTATTTATTTCAGGAAACAATATATTCGGCGCTGTTACTTTTATAGTGACTTAAAGTAAACGTACATATAACCTCTGTTTTTTTTATTTATGAAATATGGAAAACAAGTTGCAGTTTGAAGTGTACACCACGAGAAAGAGTTCGGTTTGTATGACGTCATATTTTTTTCTCAATATTGAAACCGGAAGTGATGGTATATTTCTACTACTTCCGGTTTTAGAAGAGAGATTAAAATGAAAATGGCAAATATTATTAGGATGATTAATTGATTGCAAGAAGCAGCTTCTCGCAATCTATTGCTGTTTTTACTCTATAGCGACAAACGTTATAACCGGAAGTGGTCAATTTCTACAACTTCCCGTTTAAATAGAGGGTTAGAAGAAAAGATGGTACCTATCCTTGGAAGACTAAATCGATACCGAAAAAATACTTGCCGCCACATCTTATCTTTTTTGCTCTGTGTGAATCAACATTGAAACCGGAAGTTGTAGCGTATATCTACCACTTCCGGTTTTAGTAGAGAGTTAAATATGCAGAGATTAAATATATTCTTGGGACGGATACTTTATTCGATTACAGGAAAGCGCTTCTCGCTATCTATTACCGCTTTTGCTCTATAGTAATCAACGTAAAAACCGGAAGTGGTTTATTTCTACCATTTCCGGTTTCACTATCACATCCATCAACGAACTCGATACCTCACTTTTGATTCACCCTGTATATTCTGGCCAAAATCGATGGTGATCCATAAAATAGTTCTTGGGATTCTTTGTCTCCTGAATGGCCGGACACACAGACAGACAGAGCAAATATACAGGGTGTTTCAAAACAACACCGACAACGTTTGGGAGATGATTCCTGACACCGAGGTAAGATAAAAAGTATAGACCAACCAGGGTGCACAAATGCTTCCTTTCGAAGTTAGGGATGCGCACGAGACAAGATTTGAGACTGTCTCGACTCGAAAATGTGATGTGAAAGTGATG
Organism: Thermobia domestica; assembly: GCF_964235325.1. NCBI lineage: Eukaryota > Metazoa > Arthropoda > Insecta > Zygentoma > Lepismatidae > Thermobia > Thermobia domestica. Next base: position 346,444,059 of record NC_137456.1, on the reverse strand, counting down.
TCTCGATTCGAAAAACATATTTTTCTATTGGAAGAGCTGTGTCTCGACTCGAATTTTGTCAGGAAAATCCTGTTTCGACTCGACTCGAACGCATCCCTAGAAGTTATAGGCTGCCGAAAACATAAAAAAAAAATATATAGCCATAGCGTTAGCCGCCAAGCCATATTTCGGGGTATTTTGCACCCCACTATTTGTGCATCAGAATTATGCACATGGCAGCCAATGTGTTAAACGTCCATAGCTCCAAAACTATGGGACCTACTGTTAGGGATGCGCACGAGACGAGTCGAGACAGGATTTTCATGACAAAATTCGAGTCGAGACACGGCTCTTCCAATAGAAAAATATACATTTTCCGAGTCGAGACATCACTTTTACAGCACTCTTTTGAGATGAGACAGCCACAAATCTTGTCTCGTGCGCATCCCTACCTACCGTAGTCGGGTGAAGACTTCACTTAGGAACTAACATGCACACTATCCAAAAAATACATGTTTCAGAATCCTAAGGTACTCACGCAACAATTTTTATAGAGGGAGTTTGGCTACAGGCATAAATTCGAAGTACTTACCAACTACGTCTATAAAAATTGTTGTGCAAGTATCGCACGATTCTGAAACTTAGATATTTGGACAGGCTACATACTAGTTCTGACGCGAAATCTTGACCCGACTACGGTAGGTCCCATAGTTTTGGAGCTATGGACATTTAAAGTTTATTTTTTCATGTTTTCGGCAGCCTATAAGTCCGAAAGGAAGCATTTGTGCACCTAGGTTGATCTATACTTTTTGTCTTATCTTGGAGTCAGGAGTCACCTCCCAAACGTTGTCGTTGTTGTTTTGAAACACCCTATATAAAGGATCTCTGGTAAACCAAACTCCTTTTAAAATAACTGTTAGTAAAAGATCTGTGATAAGAGGAGTCTGTGTGTATTTGATGGTGATTGGTTACCATGGTAATGACAAAGTAGCTTTAACAATTCACGTTGGTCAAAAGCTTGGTGCTAAATAATTAAATGGCTTATCCTCTCAGGTCTTAAAGGGGAGAACACAGATGGCGCTCTCAACAAATCCTCAACTAGCATAGAAAATACACACAAATCAATGAATCTTTGTGATTGTCTAGTAACTGTCTTAAGTCTTGATTAATTTAGTTGTCGATGAAGACTTCATATGGGAAAGGTTTTTTAAAAAAATCAGCATTTCATGAACATGTTATTTAGTTATCCACAAATACTTTGTTAGACTTATAGTATACAAATATACGGTACAAATCATACACTATATTGTTATAACTACACGTTTAGGACAGTGTTGCTAGATCTACTGATTTTGCAGGAGATCTCCTGCTTTTTTCTACGTTCTACTGATCAACTGCGAAAGAAAATGAAAAGTGAACAATCTCCTGCTTCTTCCTTACTTTGAGGAGTTGAAGAAATATATTATTATTAATATTGAATTTTCAATGTTTCCACACATAAAAAGATGAAATTTCTCTGTTATAGTACACAAATCTCTGTAGAACATATAGAGCTTTACTGTATATAATATGAATCCAAAGAATACAACTGTACGTCATCTTCTATAAGATTCGTCTATATTCTGACTTTCTGTAAGATTTACAAGTAAGTGTTGTTTAGATTGGGACTTGGGTTGGAAGAGTGGTTTAGATCATTTCTCCACGATCGTCAGCAAGAAATCGTCTTACGCCACGATCACGTGTGACTGTACCATATAGCTACGTTATCGCTACATGCATGAAAAGGCATTTTCCCACTCCACTTTGCTCTTCACTACGTTTTACTTCACACACGTGTGTATCAAATAATATTATTATAAATCGGGACTTTCCCATTTATTTGCTCAACGTAGTTAATCGGAAATGAATTCTGGACTGCTTGTTTTGACTACTGCCCCCTTAATAATGGCAAATTTTATTGCCTTCCCCCCCGGATTTACATTCAAACGCCACCACTGTAAGTGTCTACTGCTTTCTCCTGTTTTTTATCTTCGAATCTCCTGCTTTTCCAACTGATTGATCTGGCAACACTGGTTTGGGACAGTACGAAAATAGTTATTTCCATTGAATATAATTGATATATAACGTAATATAATGTTTATGTAAGGCTAAATGTTAAAGTGGAATGCAAACCAATACTCACGTTTATATGTGAAGCTTGCACCCCAATTGCCAATTACCCCGGTTCAATTCCCGGCGGGAGCTCATGTGGTTCGGATTCCACGTTAATCAGTAGGACCACGTCTCATATAGCCTCGCTGCTGAACGGGACGTTAAACTCAAAATCAACTCAATCGACTCCCAATTGCCAATCGAACACAAACGAATGCGTATAAAAATCTCCTTCTTAGCTACTTCAGCATTAAGAGGCATAGCAACTTTTCCAGCCAACATGCAGACTGAAAGTAATATTTTCTTCTTCCAAAACTGTCAACGGTTACAATGCGATATACAGGGTGTCCCAAAAGTAGGTATACAGTATCGTACTGATCAGCTCATTACATTTTATATCATTTCTTATTGTTATGCATCAGGTAGGGTTAGTTTCTTTATGATTTGTTCTTAATGTGTTTTTTCTTACATCTTAAGTCCAGAAGAAAATGAAAATGAAATCTTTGAGTTTTACGTCCTACGCTTATCCCGGTTAGGCTAAAGGAGATCTCGATGATGAGAAATGAATGAAATGGTGGAATGAAGAAAGGTGGAAACTGGAGAACCCAGAGAAAAACCACGCACACGGTGTTTGTCCACACCACAAAGTTCACTTGGCGGGAGCAGGGTTTGAACCAAGGACCCCATACACCAGAGGTGAACGCTCTAAGACTGAGCCACCTCGGCCCCTTAAGCCCGGAAGAGTCGAAGCAAATAAACCCGTAAACTAGAATGTTACACTTGATCAATGCACGGGTGTATACCTACTTTTGGGTCACCCTTTATTTCTTATAACGCTCTACTAATCAGCTCACAAGGAGACTACAGAAATGATTATCCAGTTACATTTGAACTTTATCCCACAATAACTCTCCAAGTTCAAGCCTCCATTTCTGCTTCCGAAGTATCCGTCACGCCTTTTATTTTATAGGTAATTTACCAAATTTTCACCTATACCAACTAGAACATTACAAGTAAACTAAACACACACCATTTACATGAAACATCCTTTTGAAGGGTATCATCAGCGACTGTGAAATGATTATAAGAAATCAGAGTGCTTTCTATGGAAGGAATATTGAATGATGTAAATATTTGTGTAATGAATCCATTATTAGTCTGTTCTTGTATACATGGTACCATCAGAACAACCATCAGAACTGGAGTTAGAAGGTACGGGGCGCAATTGGGAACAATGTTGTACGGCCCCAGGTTCCCAGCCAATTTATACACACACACACATAGGCTATATGTAAACTCTGCGATAGAATGGAAAGCAATGGAAATGTGCGCTTGAAAATGCATAGAAAATAATGGACCAAACGCATGTAATCTACGTTTTAATATAAAATTGCATTTATGTAGGCCTATAACTAACAATACTTGAGTATCAGCTCTGAAAATTAGACAGTCACAATCAGGGCCGGATCCAGGATTGTCTGATCCAGGGGGGGTGCACCAATAACTACCAAACTAACCAATCACACTATAACTCTTCAAAGTGACATGTAAGAATATTCTTTACCCCTGACAACGCTGATGCATAGAACGGAGAAAAGTATTTTAAAGAGGGTAGCAAGTGTTATGCAGGAGAAAAAAAAATGTTCTTCTCTCCTGCTGGCTCCTGTTTTCTTCCCTACTTGACAAATTCTGTTTTGTTTTGCTTGGTGAATCTTTTTCTTTCAACCAGAAAATCGACTTAAACCACTCGATTTTGCAAAGCTCTGGTATCTTTTAGGCCCCAAACGGAAACATGATAGCTGCAAGTTTCGGAAAGTGTTGGTATTTTCACTGCCAGCTTCTCATTTTAGATAGTGTATATTTACAACGAAGGGTAGGTGTACATGCACCTTTGCATCCCCCTAAATCCGGCCCTGGTCACAATACTACTTGTTTTAGCCACCCTCACCAAAGGCCTGACATATCTTCTGTTCCCCTGCAGCGGCATTTGACCTCAGTTTAAACTCGTACATCATACATGCCCTTACGACATTTTGTGGAGGTCCCATGTTAAATCTGTCCTTACGCAAGTTCACGGTGTAACTGAACTGCCACAACCAGGTAGTATGTTGGATATATCGATAATAACTAATATTCGCCTTATCCCCATTCGCATTCAACTCACTTGTGAGGGCTAATGAACAAAGACCTCCACAAAAAGCGACAGAACTTTCTTGGTTACCTTTATATGTACCGGGTATACAAACAGTTCTAATATTCATTTACTTCATCGTTGCAACTTCATTTGTGCTGCAGCGCTGAGTGGAGATGAAAAGCGGGGCTCTTAGATTGAAGAGCATCTCTCTCTCCAGGTGGAGAGACAACCGCGTACAGAGGAAACATCCAGCGGAGTCTTGCGTTCTTTTGAAATTTAATTACAGCGTTAAGAACCTCGGATGATGCAATGCAGAGGCAAGCAAAGAGGGCAACAGAGATAAAGAGAAACAGGGAAAACGCAGTTGTAATTGAAGAGTTTCATACTGAAGTGTGAAGAGTCCCTAAGTGTGGCGCTAGTGTAGCTAATGAGTTAGAGACTCACTTTTTACCTCGAGTACCCTGTGATGCTATGCCAAGTCTATTTCTGAAGAGTGCTTGAAATTATAGAGATTCGTTCGTCAACCGCCCTCTCCTCATTACGGAGTTTAAACAATTCATTTTTTGAATGGAGAAAGTCTTTAAAAACATAAAAACGTTCTAATAATTTCAACGAAAAGCACGAACTGGTCCGAATGCTTTATTATTTTTCTGGCGTTTAAATTGTTAAGTAAATATTGTGAAATCAGAGTTTCAGACGCATCATGAGAGCCCGAAACGAAACATGCCATACACGTAATGTCATCTCCATTGCATGCTAGAAGTATACCATGAACAAACCGCTATTATTGATTATACTAACTATTATTATTATTATTATTATTATTATTATTATTATTATTATTATTATTATTATTATTATTATTATTATTAAATTATTATTACTTATAATAATATTAATAATAATAATGAAAAACGAGATCATATATTGTGCACCACCTAAAATTCAAAGCACGAGCCGCCACTGTAATTTATATAAAGTTTATCCTCCATGAATGACAAAAATTGTAATTTATCTCTTGTTTATACTATATGAATTACCATCACAACAAATTATTTGCAAAAAATGAAATGAAATGAAATCTGTACTTTTTACGTCCCACTAGTATGCCGACTAAACTAAGGGGGACAGTGATTATGAGAAACGAATGAAATAGTGGAATGAACAAAGTGGGAGGAAACGGGAAAACCCCAAGGAAAACCCAGCCACACGGTGTTTGTCCATCGCAAAGCTCACTTGGTGCAATCTGAGATCGAACCAATAACCCCATGCACCAGAGATATACGCTCTACCACTGAGCCATCGCGGCCCCTAACAAGTTATTTGTGGTCTATCTTGTATAAATTACCACAACCAAAATATCTATAGTTTATTCTGTAGGGATTGCCGTAATAATAAATTATCTATAGCTTAATTTGTTTGAATAATAATAATAATAATAATAATAATAATAATAATAATAATAATAATAATAATAATAATAATAATAATAATAATAATAATAATAATAATAATAAAATACTGTACGAGTTACCATGATAATAAATTATCTTAATTTATCCTATATGAATTATCATAAAAATAAATTTATCTGTAGTTTATCCAGCATGAGTTACAATAATAATATTTTATCTGTAATTTCATCTATACGAATTACAATAATAGTAAACCATCTTAAGTTCATTTTGTACAAATTACAATGATCATAAATTATCTGAAATTTATTCTGTACGAATTACAATAATAATTATAAATTATCTGTAGTTTATTCTGGACGAATTGCCATAACAATAAATTATCTATAGTTTTCTAACATATGAATTACAATAATAATAAATTATATATCCTTTTCCCTGTACGAATTACAAACATAATGGATCTCTCCTGATGAGGCCATAGCCAGCCCAAAAGTGTAGGGCGCCCGGCAGAAGTTAGGGGGTCCCGATGCAACCATATTAAAGTTCATTTGCAAGCTTACCGTGAAAATTTAGGGGGGCCCGGCTCCCTAGGCCCCGTGGATACGGGCCTGCTCCCTTTATAGGACAACATGCGCTGTACAATTTTCTGTAGAAAGATGTCTGAAGGAAATGTATATAATATGGTAACGGTTCACTAACTTAACCTACTAGAGAGAGAGAAATGTTCCATGGATATTCAAGCAGGGCGATATAATTATTTAGTTTTTGTTATTTGAAACATAAATATAGTCAACAGAAGTTATTTTCTTAGTCATAAAAAATTACCACATGCTGTCCTACAAGAAGAAAGCTCCAAAATAATTGATTACCTTTATTCTATTTATTTATTACATGATACAATAGGTTGTAGAGCCCAATTACAGTCCACATAATATAAATTAGCCTATGTATTCTTCTTGAAAACCATCTATGTAAATGGAGATCTTTAAAGAGGTTAGACATAAATCAAGAATAGTGTGTCTTAAGAAGTCTTAGAAAAGCACACAAAACTATTTTGTAGGTCGGTGTATATAACGATACAAGTGAGACTTTAAATATTTCGTTTTGAGAAGCAACACGAGCATTACAAAAAAAAAAAAAAAAAAAACGAAAAACAAATGAAATCTTTCAGTTTAACGTCCCACGATTATACTCTTTAGAATAAGGGAGACGGATGATCAGTGAGGAAAATTTTCCGGAAAATTTTGAAACGGAAAATTTCTTAGAAAATTTTCCGATTCATAAAATCATACTACTCCACTTATTCCTACATCGTTGTTTAGCCGTAAAAATTATTTGTAATTAATATTGTCTGAAAAAAGTTTCATGAGGTGAAAATCAAACGATTCTTCATTTCTGCAAAAATGTTTCAAAAACTTCACCTCCCTCAGAATTCCTCAGAACTCACCTTTGATCTCACAAAATCATATTTCGTCTGTTTAATACGCGTGAGACGAAATTTTCTCATAGCTTTAAACACAATAAAATTAAAATTAAAGCATTTCTTCTTATTTTCTGTTAAAAAAATAATCTTCAAAGGTAACTTCTATGTAGTTATTTCATTACATAGGCAGATCTATATGTGAAGAAATAGTCTGTTTTAGAAATAATTAATAAATTCACAAAGGTTTGTTTTCGCTTTCTTGTTACATTTTAAATAATGGGATGGGATATTTGTACTCTACGAACTCGATTTATGTTTCCTGTACTTTACACACACACAAACATAGACAGAAAAAAAAGAGAGAGATAGGTAGAAAAACACTATGTGTAAATTTTTACTTGCCAACTCGAAATAGAAATTTTTCGGTTCCCGAAAGCTAATTGGAAAATTATAATTTGTTGCTGTCTAACTTTCCTCTACAGCAATTCAATTTTATAGTTCAATGTGCAGTTAGACATAGTGGAAAATTTTCCACCTAATATCACTAGAACATAATATTCAAAATTGTCCGGCTTATGAAAAGTTTTTCCACTTGTTTCTACATCGTAATGAAAATTTTCCGATTCATGAAGATTCCTTTCACTTGTTCCTACAGAGTAATAAATCTTTCCGACTCATAAAAAGTTGTTTAATTTTTGCTTGAAAATGATGAAAATTTTCCGTCTCATAAAACCTTCTTTTTTTTTTTTTAGTTTTTCCTTACACGACAGAAAATTTTTCGATATATGAAAATTTGTTTCATTGTTCATACATAGTTCTGGAAATTTTCTGAGCCATGAAAATTTTCAGATTCTTTAAATAATCTTTCACTTTTTTTTTTAACATTTATATACATGAATTCAATCAATTTTATGGTTAATGAGGAAATGATACATAATCACTGATATTTGTTTAGAAGGGAAAATTTTCTTGAAAAGTATGGCGGTTTCCACCTCACATCAGTACGGATGATTAAAGCCAGTGAATGATGGAATAATTGGTGGAATAAGATTAAGGGGGTAGACTACTAAATATTTTTCAAAAGCTAATAATTTTTCTTTTGCCAATAATTTTCGTAAGTGAAAAGAGATAATGAAATGTAACTTACCTCAACAATAGATAATGTTATTCTACACCCAAAAATATGAATCGGAAGAATTTTCAGAGTTGCCATCCATAGAAATGACAGTGTGATCAGAATTTAAATTGCCCAAAAAATCTAGGTTATGGCAGCGACTAGAAAAATGAACTCAACGGCAATTGATGACTTATCATACCGTCTATAGGTAAGCAGTAATCACGTAAATACAATAGCAGTGACTCTATGAAACAAGTGCAGGAACTCATCAGACACGTAGTCCTAGGTTTGCACTAATCGAGGTAGAAAAAATAAAAAGAAAACAGAAATTGTGGAAGTCAAGGAGTGATAAAAGGTTAAAGAAAATCAATTGAAATTCACTCTTGATGGAAAGACTCTGAATAAGGTTTCCTATTTTGTCACTTGTAACGCTTAGCTTCCTTGTTAAGACATAGAAATGATTTCTTGCGTTTAATAGAAACCTACAAACACAGAGCAAGTACAACAGAAACTTCCAATAATAGCAATTTTCTCAGGGGAAAAGATTTTTAAAGTGAACATTATATAACATTATGGGCGCTAGATAATAGCACGGAAGGAGCTGTTCTACACGAAGTTTTGCTACAGATGAAAGGTTTTGTGAGTTGTCATTCTACATGCAAATTCATCATTAAGTGACAGGGAACCAAGAAACTCAGCTTGTTTGAGCAAAGGAGGTTGTAGTGATCACTAACAATAGGAGAATTTATAACTCTTGTGATAAATAAGAAAACACGACTGTAAATCAAATGAGTTATTTAAAATTACAATATACAATTAATCAATTAAATCGTTTAAAGTTACGATATACAGTTAATAAAATGAATCATTTAAAATTACGATATATAGTTAATAAATATGAGTCATTTAAAATTACAATATACATATTCTAATCAAATGAATCATTTAAAATTACTATATATAGTTAATCAAATGAATCATTTAAAATTACGATATACAGTTAATCAAATGAATAATTTAAAATTAGAATATACAGATCCTAATCAAATGAATCATTTAAAATTACTATATATAGTTAATCAAATGAATCATTTAAAATTACGATATACAGTTAATCAAATGAAACATTTAAAATTACGATATACAGTTAATCAAATGAATAATTTAAAATTAGAATATACAGATCCTAATCAAATGAATCATTTAAAATTACAATATACAGTAAAAAAACACTTCATTTCATTTAAATAATTCATTTCACAATAATTCATTTAAAATTACGATATACAGTTAATAAAAATGAATCATTTAAAATTACGACATACAGTTAATCAAATGAATCAAAATACGATATACATGTTCTAATCAAATGAATCATTTAAAATTAGGATATACATTTAATCAAATGAATCATTTAAAATTACGATATAGAGTTAATCAAACAAATCATTTAAAATTACGATATACATTTAATCAAATGAATCATTTAAAATTACGATATACAGTTAAAAAACTGAATCATTTAAAATTACGATATACAGTTAATCAAATGAATCATTTAAAATTACGATATACATATTCTAATCAAATGAATCATTTAAAATTAGGATATGCAGATCCTAGTCAAATGAATCATTTAAAATTACGATATAGAGTTAATCAAATAAATCATTTAAAATTAGGGTATTCAGATCCTAATCAAATGAATCATTTAAAATTAGGATATACATTTAATCAAATGAATCATTTAAAATTACGATATACAGTTAATAAAATGAATCATTTAAAATTACAATATTTTCTAGTATGTAATTTTTCTAGTTACTGTAAATGGAAGAAGTGTTAGAAGGAACAGAAGATTCTTAAAGTTTGCATTTGTATTTGATTAATTTACTTCATGGTTTTACAAATGTAATAGTTATAAAGAAGTGTTTCTTCACGAAGTTGTATTGATTGTGTCTTAAAAAAGCCGTATTCGGATACTAACCTGAGATTCCTTAACTTAATATGTGTATTGATAGAAATAGGCCTATCAGCATACCAATGAAAACCACTATCAAAGCAGTGTTAGTTGTTAGGTCCAGCCAGGGGCGGATCCAGGACCGACTTCTGGGGGGGCGGTGGGTTGTCATAATGCTAGTTTTAAGGGCTCCAAACTCTGGGATGGATTTTATTTATATATATAAAATAAGAGTTTCCTCTTCTGGGGGGGGGGCGATCGCCCCGATCGCCTCCCCTTGGATCCACCCCTGGGTCCAGCAAAGCTAATTAGAGGAGTGAAGGGTACTGCCGAACAGTTAACAATTTCAACATTTTTATAAAAGACCAAAAACCACAAAAAAAAAGATAAAGAAAGTTTGGCATATTATGTTTGAAACTAATACAGGGTGTTTGAAAAAGAACTCCCTAGTTTTAAGTATAAATTTAATTGGAAAATGAATGAAAACTTACATTAATGAGTACATATCATGAAAGAGAATCCCTTCAAGTTTTGTTTAATGTTGGTAGACTTCAACGTGGGATCAATTTGTGGCCCTGTACACGTCGAGACGATATTCCACTTCTCGCCACGTATTCACCAACATTTCAGGTGTAACTATCCCAACCGCTGCGACGATTCTTTCTCGTAAATGACTGATGTCTCTGATCTTTTCACTGTACACATCATTTTTTTTATGTGGCCCAAAAGAAAAAGTTTTCTGTTGCGGAGTACACACTGTTGCTGAGTTGCTCTGCACTCCACGCCTGCCTGGACTGAACTGAGGAAACAGAGGAAAAAACAGCACTCGTGACGTCTCAAGGTCAAGCAGACCTGCCAACAGCAGGGGAGCCAAACTTGGAGAGTTGATGAATCAAACACCACAAACTAGAATAGTGTATGTCACTTTGTACAGTTTCTAGGACACATTAAAACTAGGGAATTATTTTTCAAATACATTGTATATTAAATTACTAGATCAATATCTTAAGCAACAGAGAACACATGTCAGTTAAAAAATGTAAGCGAGAATTAGAATTTACTTCTTTAGGGTAAAGCCGACCTATTTATAGTAAGGAAATATATATCTGTATATCTCTATCTATCTATCTATATAACGTAGGGCTGTTCCTGAAACCTTTAATAAATAAATAAATAAATATGTCCTTCCTTCCAGTTGCAGAATTACCCTATTGTTTGGAATTTGCAATCCTACAAATACAAGGGTTGTAAAAGAGAATAAAATTCACCTCAAGTAGCAAGTTTATACATGTAGACGCAGGACAATTTTCCAATATAGCATAAAGCACGTAAAAAAGATCGACTACGACAGAACTTAATGTATACTGTATTGTCTTTATAGCTAGGGTTGCCATATGTCCGTATTTTGTACGGACTGTTTATATTTTTGAGTCAGTGTCCGCATCGTACAAAGTATGAAATAGGAAAATGTCCGTATTTGACAGTTTTTGGAGCTACCCGAAAATTTTCGAGTCGGGAATCGCTAAAATCTCGGGCGAAAAGAATTGTGCTTTCATCATATAATTTATATTTTAGTTACTATTAATAAAGTAGGTTATGTTTTTAAAAAGTGTCTCATTTTCCATTAAAGGGTTATTTTGGTTAGATTTAATATACGTAATTTAATGGCACGATATTTGTGGTAATGAAAACAAATATAAAACATGTTAGTTTCCAATAGTATTTTAAGTATTACAGTAAACAATTGTGTGATAACCTAAAAAGGTGATTTTTAGGTAAGAAATTTCAAAATATTTGCTTTGTTTGGGCACCGTATATTTGATGGGTCGTCATTTTAAGGCTTGTCCGTATTTTGGATCAAAAAATTATGACAACCCTAAATATCTCCACAGCTTCAAGTTAAGATCTGTCGAGAATGAAACTGTGAACTCACCTTCCCCCGCCATTAATTTAAAAAAAAAAAAAATATGATCCACGATAATTTTCGTTAAAAATTGTGCGATCTTAGAATATTATATCGTACACATTCTTTGAGGTTTCCCAATCAGCCCCTCTGTAGGAAGTTGAAATCAATAGTCCAGTGGATTCACCTTCCTAACCCCTATAATTTCTTTTAGAGTTCCACGATAAATTTTCGAAAATTCATTCGGAAATAAATGAAATCTTTTATTTTAACGATCCACAATTATGTCTGTTAGGCTAAGGGAGAAAATTAAATGAAATCTAAGTTTTACGTCCCACGCTTATGCCGGTTCGGCTAAAGGAGACGGTGATGATGAGTAATGAATGAAAATGGTGTAATGAAGAAAGTGGGAGGAAACGGGAGAACCCCCGAGGAAACCCACGCACACGGTATTTGTCCACCGCAAAGTTCACTTGGCGGGGGCTGGGATCGAAACCGGGACCCCTAGGCTAAGGGACACTATGGTTAAGGCAAGTGAATAACGATGGAAGAATTTGTGGAATGAGAATGCGGGAGGAAAGGGAATATCCCGAGAAATCCCAGGACTCGATGTTGTCCATCACAAACTTACTTGCTTGGAGAGAGAGAACCAGGGACCTCACGCATCAGACGTAAGTGCTCTACCACCAACTGTAAAATTTATTGGGTTTTGATGCAATATAATGTTCATTTTCCTTGACTCCGCTCCGTAATCCCCTGTGGTTAGGATTGAAGAATGAGCGGTGAATTTAGTCCCTTAATGTGGTATGGATTTTCCCCCCTTCCAATCAAAAAAAAAAAAAAAAAAATCCGAGATCTCTTTCGCATAAGGAAAAGGATTTTCATAGGTTTCATAATAAATGTTTCTTCCAGATATGTTTTTTTTTTGGGGGGGCACCGCCTCCCGGAGCTCTGAGAGTGCCCCCACCCGAAGAAACCAAAATAATACGTCTATAATATAATAATAAATACTGTAGAATAGTACCAGCAGTACCCTTCCCGGAATACTAACTGAGAACGTGAGGGTGATCCCTTTCCTCAGCTTAAAAAAAAAAAAGGTATACCTTATGTTCTAAAATAACTTTAGTAAATATTATTCGATTTTAACTCAATAGGGCTTTGTTTATTGAAGTTTTCACATAAATTCCACTCTTACAGTTAAAGTCAATCAAATCTCAGGATTCATGTAACAAGCCCTCCCCGAATATTTAAATAAATATTCAATGATAATCTTCGTAAAAAAAAAAAAAAAAAAAAAAATGGTCTAATTTTTTGAAAGAATTTCTAATCGTCTCAACTGATTGCAGTTGAAAGGGCCAAAAATAAGGGAGCACCTTCTCCCTACTCTTTATGTAACAAAATTTTCTATATATTTATTAACTGTTTGACTACCACTACGTACAGCCCGTATGTAGCTGGTTCCAACTGCTGAAGAGGAAATATTCTTGGATGATAATGGCCACTAAAATGTACGAAAGCTTCTACTCGGCGAGGACCGAAGTCTACGTCTTAGTGACCTCTGCAAGCAACGAGCAAAGCACGATTGTTATACCATCTGTTGCTATGAGTAGGAACCCTGTGACATAAGACATGTATTTTTGTTCAAGAATATGGCGGAACAGTAGGGTTATAGTTCGTCTGATTATGTTCCAATGAGTTCAATGCTTTAGTCACTAGATTACAGGAGACCCAAGTCTTAAATTCAATAATTTTGAAACAATTATGGTATTAAACGGCGTGACAAACATCTTGGCATTTCAAGGTGGCGCTCCAAGTTCCCTTTAAATGCTGTTGGCAAATGAGAGGCCAACGGTATTACCACGTTTATTTTGTACACATCCACGTTTATCCCCTGTCACCTGATCGCGCTGTAGTTTGTCTGCTTAGCCATAGCCACACCCCTTTACTACTTGGCAACGTCGCGCCAGAGCTTGCGTTTTATTCATTTAGCTGAAATGCCAAGATATTTCTGACAGGCTTTAGTAACGAATGTGGTTGATGATTTGTTGACACTGTTTGTTGCCTAATGCTCTTCGCTTAGCATGCTCGTGAGGTCCTGCCAAGGATGTTATATAATAGAGGATCTGACTATACAAGAAAATCGTGAAGCCATACGTCACAGTTTCGCCACACCTACTCTGTCCACTCCGCGCAACTAAGATCGTAATGTTTCGAGCGAACAATCATGGCGGAAACCAGAGTAGCCAATCACACGTGCCAGCTCAGACGATGCTCGGTTATTTTTTTGGCTTCATTGAGTTCATATGATGAAAATACCTAGGGGCAGATCCTCTATTTTGTAACATCCTTTGGTCCTGCACTCTATCTACAGAGCTGGGTTTCAAAGGGTTAAGCACATTCAAATTTTTATAGAACATTGTGTGTAGTTCAGCGCCGTAACTTCTGGGGGGGGGGGGGTAGACGAGTATTTGGGCTCCCTAGAAAAGTTGTTTTTCTAATTCTTGGGCCCCCTCTTTCTATCTTTCTCTTACTATTTATGGCTCCCTGGAGCCTGTGGGCCCTCCCATACGCCAAGGTCTGCCTCCTGTGCCTGTTCCATATATGACGAATTAATTAAGGGGACAATATTGACAAATCTCAAAGCCATAAAAATAAATATTATTTCTAGGGCCCGTAATAGTAGACACTTTTTTTCTGAAATGGACTCATTTTTGTTTTATTTACCTTTTGTATGCTGTTTTGTTTATGTAATATAGTGAACCTGTTTGATGCTTTATTTATAATTTCATGTTCGTACCGTATATGGAGTAAGAAAATTTTGTCTTACGGCAAGGAGCTTCCCCTGGTGGGACAGTTGCCCTCCCTGCCCTCCCACAAGTTACGGCGCTGGTGTAGTTTGTAGTACATTAGAGACTTTTATAGTTTGGAGTTGAAATTAGTGAGAGGGAGGATTACTCGCTTTAGCAATGCACTGCATTCACTAGTTTTAAGCATGCTGCGTACTACCGAGTTGGTAGTGGCCTAATTGGAAATTTTGTGCTTCAGTACCAGATTCAAATTAACAGGTCACTTGGTAATTGTACAACATCAATATTTGGGTCTTCAAAAGATTTTCTTTCTCTATTTTCTCGAAACATAAGCATGAGAATTTACATTTTGTTCAGATGAATTAAGTCTATTGATTAATATAGTTTTGTTTTATTGTTTTGTACTAATTATGTTGCACAATTATGCCTTATTTTCCTTTTTCTTATGTTTACATTACGTGGTTATGCTCTCTAGGTGAAAGGAGACAAGTCATTAATGTAGACGAATGATTGTAAAAGAATCGATATCATGAGAATGTGGGAGGAAACAGGAGAACCTCGAGAAAATCCAAGGACGCAATGTTATTCACTAAAGTTACATGGGCTAGAATCGCCCAAGGGCTCTCTAGCCTCAGAGACGAGTGTTATTTAATGATCCAATGGGCCCCCAACTCTATTCCCTATGTGGGGTCCCGGGTTCGATTCCAGCCCCCGCCAAGTGAACTTTGTGGTTGACAAACACCGTGTGCGTGGTTTTCCTCGAGGTTCTCCCGTTTCCTCCCACTTTATTCATTCCACCATTTCATTCATTACTCATCATCACCGTCTCCTTTAGCCTAACCCCGCATAACCGTGGGACGTGAAACTCTAAGATTTCATTTCATTTCTATTCCCTATGCTGCGAATGGTTGTATTTTAATAACAGCGTGTTTCAAAAGTCCGGGAACACTTTTAATATGTTATTGTAGCCAACTGGTAACATTGGAAAGTAACGAATTGCATAATTGTAAAGGGTAAAGTTTGTTTTGAGCAATGCTTATTTCACAGACACTCTATGTGGGAACCACATGTGACCCTACAAATGTCTACGCGATAATCCAACTCTTGCCACACACGATCCAACATGTCTTCCGAGACTATTGCTGTTGCTTGCTCAATTTTCCTTTTCAATTCCCTAACATCACCTGTCAAAGGAGGGACGTATACAAGGTCCTTCACGTATCACAGCAAAAATAAATCGCAAGGGGTAATATCTGGAGACCTAGGAGGCCATTTGAGCACACATTGGTCTTTTGATCCACCATGACCAATCCAACGATTTGGTAGCTCTGAGTTCAGATATGACCTAACATTACGGTGAAAATGGGGAATCCACCGTCCAACTGAAGGACAAAGTTCTCTGATTCAGTTTGCAACAATGGCAATAACCAGTCCTGCAACATGTGAAGGAAGGACTCTCCATTAATAGTTTGTTCTTCAAAGAAGAAAGGCCCATACAGTCTCTTGTGGGACATGGCACAGAAAACATTTACCTTTGGAGAATCTCGCTCGTGTTCCAAAATTGCATGAGGGTTTTGTGTTCTCCAAATTCTACAATTGTGCCTGTTCCCACTTGTATGAAATGTTGCCTCGTCTGAAAAAATGATTGAATTCACAAAAGCATCCTCTTTGTCCTGCAATGCACAACAAAACTGGAATCGCTCTTCTTTGTCTTTTGGATATAACTTTTGCACTAACTGTAGTCTGTATGGTTTCATGTTTAATTTTTTACGCAAAACACGCCACACAGACGTTGTTGACATTTGCAACTCAAGTGAAGCACTGCGTAACGATTTTCTCGGGCTCCTTGTGAAAGCTTCTCGGGCTCACTCGTTCAACGTTATTTGCACTCACAATTGCCCTACCACTTCTTTTCTTGGCACACAGACACCCTGTTTCAACGAACTTCTCATGCCAATTGTAGATTGCCTTTCTTGTTGGTGCTGCTTTACCGTACTTCAATCTAAATTTTCGTTCGACATCTGTTGCACTCTTTGTTTTGTCAAATTGTAGGACGCAGAAAGCCTTCTCACCTCCAGAAAGCGAAATCTAGATTTTGGTAACACCTAGTGGCGATATATGGAACTATACGTTACACCTGCAATGAAAAATAAATTACAACTTCAATGTTTCAAATTATTTACTTCATTAGTTTACAAAGCTACTAGTTTGGGTACAATATATTTTTTAAAGTGTTCCTGGACTTTTGATTAGCAACGTTGTTATTAGTTTCTCACTGTAATTTTACAGTGCAATTTGTGAATCACCTTTATAGCGAAATATTTCTCTCTCTCAAGCAGCACACACTATTGTTTGTGGACCGTGGTGGCTCACTGGTACAATGTTCACCTCTGGTGCATGGGGTCCGTGGTTCGATTCCAGCTCGTGCCAGGTGAGATTTGTGGTGCACAAACACCGTATGTGTGGGTTTTCTCAGGGTTCTTCCATTTCCTCCCACTTTCTTCATTCCATTATTTCCTTTATTTCTTATCATCACCGTCTCCTTTAGCCTGGACGGCATAACAATGGGACGTGAAACTCAAAAATTTCATTTCATTTTCAATATCGTTTGTTTACGGTTTACAAAAATATGAGGGGAAAAAAGAGGAATTTAGGATCTAAGAGATTTGAACTTTGTACCTGGAATGTTGCTTTTGTATTCAGTATTTTTAAAAAAGAAATTTTATTTTTATTTTGTTTTTATATGTCTGTGCATGTGTTTTCTCCATATGTCTATGAAGGGATGTAACACCCTTTCTGTAGAATACCATAAATAAACACACACACACACACACAAATACAGATACACTGACTCCCCAACCGTTGTTTTCTTCTTTATGCACAACGGAACCGCATCCAACACCAGCATTTTACCTCCACGGAATTCATCGTTCAACACAAACCTCTGTGTTTATCTAACTCACAGGGGCATCCTCTCTCTCCAAGCCCCTCTCTCTCTCTGTATAAAGGCTGGTTGGTACTTTGTGTTTACTGAAGAGGTCAAGCTACATAGATTATCTATGTTTACAACGCGGTATTTTCTCCCTTTCTGCTCCACAGATCTTAAAGTTGTATAAAACCCTCTCCGACAGCGCCCAAAGTCGAACAGAGTTTCTGGCTATTCCTCCCCAGTGAGAATGTTTATGGAGAAGTCACTGTTTGTTCCGTAACTTCAATTAGAAACTATTTCGTCTGTTTCAACGGATCTCTGTTCCTTTAAAAAAATACTTGTCGGTCCTCTTGTTTGGGTCTTATTTTTCATTTTCTTTTAAATTTTACAATGCGTTAATAAGGATATATTTTAGTGTGTTAGAGTCAAATCTTGGAACTTAAATTTTATGCACTTTCGTTGTGGCTAAAGCATATGTAATTATGTACTATGTTCTATGCATATGTGTTATGTATAGAAATTATGTACAAACTGCTATTCGCTTTTTGTCGGAAATCAAGCAGACATCCAACTTCGGAATAAATGCCGTATAATTTATGAATTGGGATCCCCTTAAAGTTTTGGATTCTCCGAAATAAATTCCTCTGTACGTAACTAGTTGTATGACCTTTAAACTAGTACATGATTTCGTAAATATTAATATTAATGTAGACCCAGGGGTAAAAGTGGGTCTGAAAAGGTAGAGGAACGCAAGACGTCGCACCGCCCTGCCCCCGTGCCTATCTTATCCCATTGTAATTTTCTTAGAAAGTGGGAGGACGCCACGGATGTTTTCTGGAAGCGGGAGGACGACGTGCCCCCGCATTCCACCTCACTTTTACCCCTGTGTAGAGTACTAAATAAAACAAGACACTGGCATACTTCGCCACATCGTGCCTTTTAAGAAATTCCCAGCAATGGCGCAATCAAGAGACGAACCATTTTGCACCGTTATTATTTCCGAATTTATACAAATGTTCATGTCTTCTCTATGTAAGTAATTAGATACCTATGTTTTAATGTTATACTCATTGTTAATAATAATCATTGGCTTTTATTTTCTCACAGCAGATAAATATAAGACAAAAAAGTGTCCACGAACAGTATCTGATGAGAAATTTCTGCCGATTATTGTTGTTCTTAATACATAGGGTGTTCGTGACATCTCGTGAGGAGTTTTGTCTATCCGAAGGCACATTTACCTGTCATCGGTA
Source organism: Thermobia domestica (assembly GCF_964235325.1). Taxonomy (NCBI): domain Eukaryota; kingdom Metazoa; phylum Arthropoda; class Insecta; order Zygentoma; family Lepismatidae; genus Thermobia; species Thermobia domestica. The sequence goes on along the minus strand of NC_137456.1, from coordinate 346,424,985 downwards.
GATGGAAGCACTAAGCCAGTGGAGAAGGATACGGTTGACAGTTTGTTTCCTCCCGGGCTCAAAACACGTAGTTGAACTACGAACTTTCCTTCCTGAGGACAGACACGCTCGTCCGTTGATTTTAGCAAATCTATATTGCAAATAAAAACAAACAAACAAAAAAAGACATACTTTGATCCAGGGGCACAACCACGTCGGTCCACCGGGTTCGCCCCCCCCCCAAACTTCGTAACTCAACATCACATTTGTAAATTTTGTCAATAAAAGTGGACCTGTTTAACAGATGTGATAGCAGGTGTAAAACTATATCTGTTTAACAGAGGAATGATTGTTGTAGTATGAAAATTTGGTCTTACATTTCATCTGTACTCTTCCTTTTATATGGGGCGCAGTGGCTCAGTGGTAGAGCATTCACCTCCGGTGCTTGGGGTCTCTGGTTCGATCCTAGCTTGCGCCGTGTGGTCTTTGTGGTGGACAAACACTATGTTCGTGGGTTTTCTCGGGGTTCTCCTGTTTCCACCCACTTTCTTCATTCCACCATTTCATTCATCACTCATCATCACCGTCTCCTTTAGCCTAACCGGCATATCCGTGGGACGTAAAACTCAAAGATTACATTTCATTTTTTTCAACATCACATTTGTAAATTTTCTCAACAAAAGTATACCTTTTTAACAGATGTGATAGCTGGTGTAAAACTATATCTGTTTAATTCGGAAATGAGTGATGTAGCATGAAATTTTGGTCTTACATTTCATCTGTATTCTTTCTCTTATAAAAACAATCTACTTCTATCATTTCTTTTCCTGAAAATATAAGTGGAAGTATTTTACAATTACTTATTCTCTTTTCGGGTGCAGAATAATACCTGTTCAATACTACATACACGTATGACTAGTGGTTTGTAGCATTGGACCTGCCCTCCAAAAGGTTGGACCCCTCCCAACAAATATTTCTGGGTACGCGCCTGCTTTGATAGCCCATAATTCAGAAATCAAAGTATTTACAGAATAATATTTCATTTGCTTACTGACCTCAGGAACTTTTATTATTTAGTCTATAATAAATAGCAACTTGAAAATTTCTTTTCCGAAAACTTGACTTAGTCCACGGGTGTACACAGGAATTTATTTTGGGGGGTTCAAATTCAATATGAGTATAAATTATATTAAAATTTGTAAAATTACCCCTAAAATCAGACTAAATTTATAGAAAAGTTGGGATTTCGGGAATCCGGGAATGGAGCTGGACTGCTAGGACCCACTCCCTGCGTACGTACGTTCTTGATTTAGTCCATCTAGCTATCAATGTTGATGACCCATAACTCGAGAACCAAAGACTTACATGCAATAATATTACTTGGTATACGAACAAAATTTAGACTAGCCAGAATATTACATGGCCAAAACAATGCGGGAAAAAGAACTTCAGAGAAAAAATAATATGCTGAGATATTTCTATTAGATGTAGTCATCTAGATAGACAGCAATTCATATGGAGTTGGGGCACGTTTATGCAAATGAAAAGGTCAGAAACTATTACAGTCAGGGGTAAAAATGCGGAGGAACGCGGGGGTATGCCCTCCACCCACCTCCAAAAATATGTACGGCGTCCCCCCAGTTCCTAAGAAATTACAATGGGCAAAGATAGGCAGGAGGAAGGCGTGACGGTACCGTCCCCTTACCTTTTCAGATCCACTTTTACCCCTGATTACAGTAACGTGTGCACCGGTGATATTCTCAACAACTGAACAAAACTACGACAAACTCGAGAGACAGGCATTAGCGATTCTATTTGCTTTATAGAAAATCATAAACGCAGGAATCGAACCAGATACTTCTCATACCAGACGTGAGCACATTACCACTGAATCACCGCGTCCCGTTTGAAAAATGTGGAAGATTGGCTGCAGATTTAAGAACTGTAAAACATTATGTTTAGTAAGTAAACTAGGACGACCTGTGTTGTTATTTAATACTTATCAAAGTCTCCAGTCCAAATATCTTTCAACCACCTCCCTCTCAAGTGGAATGGGGTACTTAGAATGAGGATGACGTTGTTGAAGTTTAATTAGGCAAATGGATTGTTGTAGCAAAGCAAAGAGCGTTTTGGTCAATTTATCAGCCAATTAGCTTGTCCGTTGTTGAGTAGCAGTCATTGACAGGCTAATGACGTCACTCATTGACATTCTATTACACTACGTGTGTGTGTGTGTGTGTGTGATACACTATGAGTACATCGCTCTATGCATTATCCTCTGATAAACTAGCCGTGCATAAAAGATGATTCACATACTCACACACTAATAGAGTTATGTGAGTGATGTGTGTGTTCGTGAGTTCAAAATGACCCTTTGTAAAATCTCTTTCCAAACGCTAAGTAATGCAAGTTGCTTTGATGCCTTTATACACTTAACACGGTTGTTTCACACATGTCAACAGGGACAATCTCCGATTATTACACTGATTCATCTAAAACAAATATGGTTTCTTAATCTACAGATGTTGATATATTATTGAGACGAATAAGCAACAACATAGTTTTTTAAACATTAAATGTATCTGTCGATACATAATATTGTACCTCACAGTCACTTTTAAAGTATATTGAGTTCAATGCAGTTATCTTTAATCCTTCCAAAATCACTGGGGTCTTAAAGGCTAATTTACATAGTGTGCCGTTCCCATCTTGGGAAATGATGTCAAGTCATAGGATTTATTTGAATGTCTGAAACACTGAGGAACATTTCACTCTTGCGCGATACATTTAGCTTTGGGAATCTCAATCGAGTATGTGGAATATATATTTACTCTATAATTTGTCCTCTACCAGCAACATAAAATTATGCATTATCATGCTATTAGATATCCATAGATCCTTGCTCTACGCAGATTGTAACATAAAATTTGGAATAAGTCGAGAATTCCATAACATGCTTTTTAAATGCATGACCTATTACATACGAAGATATGAAATAAATCACATAACCTATTACATATGAAGATATGTCTGCACATTTTGTATTTGCGTATCAGGGTATGAAAGTATGTAGTTGAAAAGTAGCGTCGTTCAATACTTGATCATCCTTTAAGGTTAGTGTAAAGGGACAAGTTTTGCCGATAGATGTCACTACAGTCTTCCCATCTCTCCCATCCATGTATGTTCTACCTTTTACGAAAATTTACAATTTCTTTTATAAATTTCGACCTAGAGACTTCAAATTTTTAGAGAAGGAACTTCATAACCTATTAAAGGGAGCAATCCGTGCCGATTTTTTATTTAGAATTTTCTTCATTGTTGAAACAGCTTCATTGTTAAAGATTTGGATATCCTTTTCAACAACCAAGCCATTTCAACAATGAAGAAAATTCTAAATAAAAAAAATCGGCACGGTTTGTTGCCTTCGATAGACTATGAAGTTCCTTTTCTAAAAATTTGAAGTCTGTAGGTTGAAATTTGTAAGAGAAATCGTGAATTTTCGTGAAAGATAAAAAAAAAAAATACATGTAGAGATACGAAGACTGTAGTGCCATCTATCGACAAAACTTGTCCCTTTAAACCAACCTTAAAGCGATTAGCTGCTTCATCGCTTCTTTCCATTCCCTATGGTTTTCTTTCTTTCTTTCTTTCTTTTTTTTCTCAATTTTTACACCTGCATCTCGAACCACGTCTTCAATTCAGTAATCAGCTCTGGTCGCTCGGAAGGCTGAAACGACGTAATTTTCCCAACGTTTCGCAATGTCATATGAAGTCAATGGAAGTCATATCCAACTCTCCGATGAGTGGCTTCACAGTAGGTCTCTACTCTAGGAGCAGCCACGAAGAGAAACAGGAACAACCAACGGAGGAAGGGTACGAAGGGAGAATGTTGCCAATTTACGATTCCTGTATATATAAACCCATTCATATTTTCTTGGCTCCACCTCATCTTGGCTTGCTCCTTTCATCTATTCGTCTACTTTACTGAAAATAGAACAAGTTCACTGAGAATGAGAGAACAAAACAGAAGGGGAAAATAAAACTGAAAGTGCGAAAACGGAATAATGGGAGAAAAAACTGAGAATGAGAGACAAAACTGAGAATAGGAGAATGTAACTGAGAATAGGAGAAGAAAACTTAGAATAGGAGAAAGAATTCGAGAACGGGAGAAACTGATACTGGAAGATAAAGCTGAGAATGGGAAAAAGAAACTGAGAATAGGAAAAAATATTTAAAATAGGAGAAATAATTAGAGAATGAGAGAATAAAACTGACAATCAGTGAAGAAAACTGAGAGTGAGAAAAGGAAACTGAGAATGAGAGAAAACGGATATTTTTGGGAAAAACTGAGAGTGAGAGAAAGAAACTGAGAATAAAAGAATGTAACTGAGAAGAGAAGAAGAAAATTTAGAATAGGAGAAGGAATTCGAGAATAGGAGAAGAAAACTGACAATAGATGAAGAGAATTAAGAATGAGAAAAGGAAACTAGATCGAGAGAAAACTGAGATTGAGATACACAACTGAGAATAGGAGAAGAAAATTTAGAATAGAAGAAACAATTCGAGAATGAGAGAACAAAACTGATAATGGGTGAAGAAAACTAAGTGAGAAAAGTTAACTGAGAATGAGAGAAAACGAATATTTTTTTGAGAAAAACTGAGTGAGAGAAAGAAACTAAGAATAGGAGAAGGTAACTGAGAAGAGGAGAAGAAAACTTAGAATAGGAGAAGGAATTCGACTATGGAAGAAGAAAACTGACAATAGATAAAGAAAACTAAGAATGAGAAAAGGAAACTGAGAAAGAGAGGAAACAGATAATGGGAAAAGAACTGAGAATGGGAGAAAGGAACTGACAAAGGAACATCCCGATTTGATGAACTCAATTGCTGATGATGGCTAGCACGGGATTCATCACCAAAAGAAACATAGAAAATAAAAGCGTTTAGTGGCAGACCGTATACACGGTGGGAGATAAGTGAGGGCAAAGTGCGAAGATAGAACATAGAAAAGTCTAGAAATACCATGTTAATTTTGAAACGAGTAGAAGAATTGAGGTCAATTGTTGGTTATGAGGAAAGCATGTAAAGTTCAACTGAATAGACGTAATTTGAATCATGGGAGATATCTGAAAAACCGCCATGTTGGAATTAGCACAAGAATAATATAGGAAAAAGGGATCATGTGACATATGGCTCTTGACGCACACCATCTATTCAAATCAATAGTAGCCAATATAGTTTGAGACCTCTGTTTAATTGCAACTGTTATGGAACTTAAGAATGATTGTGTAGTTGATACAAAAATAGAGACAACGGCGTGCACATTTGAAAACGATAAAGATAAACAATCGGGCTCGTCACAGCTGTCTCCGGTATTGAAATTGAAACAGTAATCGACAGGTGTCATGAATGCGCCAGGTGCTGTTTGCAAATATCCAGTTTTGTAGAAAGTATTATATAATCATAGCTTGGAATCTTGGTACTAAACTGAAAGTGGGTGAATGGTTGCAAGTTAATGAAGTTGTCCCGTTGCTATATTTTGAAGTCAGATGGCAGAAAAACGGTATTTGTTATATATTTTACGAAATTCGTGTGCGTACGGAAGAACACATCCAATGGCTGTATGGCGACGTGCAACCATCAGGGATAAGGAGTCGGGTAAGTTCAACATTGTCCAGTTTCTGCACCAGCTCTTCATCTTTATTGGTTGTCCATGAATCAGCGAGGAGCAGCAGTTTTATTTGCTCTATACAAGGCCAGAAAACATCAGTCATGAACTCTTTCAGGTTGTCCTTGTTCATATTTGCACTTTTACCAGCATATGAACGAATATTGGAACGCTTGTTGGCTGTAAAGTGGCCTCATTCACGTTTGTAGTTGTTCCTCATTCACGTCACCTTTACGATAGTATTGCTACATTGAAATAACCTGGAACGCCTTCCGTTGCAGAGGTGGAAACTGTATTGGCTTCTATTGATTTCAATAGACGGTGTGCGTCATCATATGCCACATGATCCCTTTCTCGTATATTCTTCTTGCGCTAATTTCAACATTGCGGTTTTTCAGATGTCCCCCATGATTCACATTATGCCTATTCAGTGGAGCTCTACATGCATTACACATATCCAACATTTGACCGCAATCCCTCTACTCGTTTCAAAATTAACATAATATTTCTAGACTTTTCTATGTTCTATCTTCGCACTTTGCCCTCACTTATCTCCTACCCTGTATACGGTCTGCCACTAAACACTCTCTTTTTCTCTGTTTCTTTTGGTGCCGAATCCAGTGCTAGCAATCATTTTCAGCAATTGAGAAAAAGCTGAGAATGGGAGAAACTGAGAATAGGATAAGGTAACTGAGAAGAAACCTTAGATTAGGCGAATGAATTTGAAAATAGGAGAAGAAAACTTTGAGTATCATAATTTTGATTAAGATTTTTGCCCTTGAATATCAAATGTAGACTAGGTTAGGCTAGATTAGGGTAGCGTAAGTAAGTTAAGTTTGATTAGCTTACGTTAGGTTATATAAATGGTAAATCTACTAGACTCCTTCTATGACACTTCACCCAATTTAAAATATGTTAATATAGCATTAATATCGTAAAACCATGGATTAAAGTTTACATTTACATCGCCAAATCAGGTCACCATTTACATTCTGGTATGTGTATAGGTGGGACGAACTTTCATCATAGTTTAGTATCAATTCCAGAACACCTAAAAGTTCAACTATTTCCGGGAATTTTACGAGGATAAACGCTCAATCATCAGATAAATTTTCATTCTGCAGGATCTGAACATTTACATCCAGAAAATGTATGATTTAAGTTCATACATGTTGTGGATGTAGCCCAGATGCATCTATTTTTAGATTACACTACCCAACAAATAAAAACTTTTTTCATACCTCCGCCATCAAAATAGGTGATTCTTAAGGAAACGGTCACGCTGATTTCGAAAATCACCGTAAGAATGCTCTGTCACGTTAGGTTTAAAAGATATGAACATATTTACTATTTGCATTATGTATAAACAGCACAGCCTCGATTAATAGACACAGTTTTCGGAATATTTCTCAGCCCCTATTCAACCGATTTACAGCAAATTTTGCGAGTAAGCTTCTATTGCTATCTAGTTATGTTTCCCAAAATTTGAAATAGATCGGTTGAACAGGGGCTGAGAAATAGCTTGGAAACTGTGTCGGATAACTGGGGTCCTACTGTATTATACCTACATTAAAACGTTTCGATTCAGATTGTTACATGGTCACGCCTACAAAGTTTTAACACACTTATAAAATTATGCAACTTTCTTTCTAGATCAGGTTACTAATGTAAATTGATATGCATGCAATCATTCGTAACAATGGCGTAGAAAAGAATTGAAAAACTTTGGGGTTCACGAAGATAAGATGTTTACAAAAGACCTTGGAAATGTCTTTTCAAACCTTTGATGATGATTTCATTGTTAAGTGTCCCCCTTTGTCAAGCTATATCTACACCATTTTATATTGTAACGAAATATGTCTCTTACCTTCCTTACAAACGCTTGCGTTTGTGCTGCCTCTAGTAATCCTGTTTAGTCTTGCGCAGAGGAAACTAACAATAGTCTCCCATCATTATAGGATCCTTACGATCTTGGTATCTATTCTCCATCATGGAAATGTCTTAATGAAACCTTTCCCCTTGTTCATCACTAACATCTCCTAAGTTGTCAGGGAAAAGTCAAGATGTAATAGGAGGAAGTGAATTTGAAGGACGTACTGCAGCCCATGTTTTTTTTTTTTTGTAGAATTCTAACAAATTTCTGACCAATGTTTCGTAATTTTCTTTTTTTCTGTTTCCAAGACGCTTTTAAAGGACCGCCAAGCTGCTAACTCAGCAACTTGTCGAAGATTTTGGGCTATAGGAACGAAAATACATAGTGATATGCGACGCGAGTACCCAATAAATGAAATGTTTATAACCTAAAGGGCTTACAATTAGTGTTGCTAATTTAGGGATTTTGTCGCTAAATCTAGCGATTTTATAACATATTTAAGAGGCAAGATTTGTTTCGTCTACCATTGTTAAACTAGGGATTTAGCGACTTTTAAAATGTACAGCAAAGAAACGAGCATTATTTCCATTACAATTAAGATTTATAGCGACTTTGCAGTATGTTTAGTGGTATTATTGTTAACGTTGTTGGCAACACTGCTTATAATTGTTATCTATTTGAAAAAAAGAGATAATAGGACTTTGAGAGACATAATGTCCTTATGGCAAAGTATTTTAAACTTCCACTCTTCGATTCTTGACGGTTAACTGGGCTTACTTTACGTTCTTCATTTCAATAAATTAGATATATGTATACATCATGCAATATCTCAGAACTGTGACGTGATATGCGAAAATTGTTATCATTTTCGTTTTCTACGCACCAAAATAATTCAGAACCACCTATTATTTTCCCGGAGGTAAAAATCGTGTTGGGCAGTGTTATCATTATTTCTACTTCTACTTTTTATTTTTTTATTTTTTATTTTACAGTGGATAGATTTAATGAAACCTCCATTATTTTCTATGCAAATTCAGTTCACGGTAAGAGATTTTCAAGATACGAGTAACTTTCTGGAACAAATAAACTCGTAAGTCGAAGTGACACTATGTTTTTCATTTTAATAAACTTTGGAATTACTTTTATTACCACTATATCTAAAAGTTCCAAAATCCATTGTCATGATATACCTTCACGTAATCATATGGAGAATGTCTTATTTTCTTCCAAATTATAACTCTAAGATCATAAGGGTTCATATTTTTTCCTTCTAACGAGCGTAGTGACACGATAATATCGTTTGATGGCGGCAGCGATATTGAACGAAGGGTGCAGGTGAAGATTAGGGGAGATGTCCTCTGTGTTTTCTCCCCCTCCTCTACACAACCACATCCTTTCATCTCAATCAGAGGGGGAGATGTCCCGACCAGGGAAAGAAGGACTTGGCCTCGATTCCTAACACGTCAGTGAACACTAATATCAGTCACCCAAACCAAGACTTCTTCAACTTTCACTCACACGACTCCCTCCTTCTCCCTTTTTTGTCCCAGACGTTCATTTGTCTTTGGTCAGAGGCTTCAACTTAGCAGTAATTGATATCACAGCGAGAATGAGTTTTGTTCGCTATCTCGAAGAATCGGGGGAATTTTTTTCCACTCCCCTAATCTGCCATGCTCTCACTCTTTACAGCACCGCAAAATGCTGTACCACGGAGGTTCACTGGGAACTGGATAAACCGTATCATGTACATGTACAGATAGGTTTCAAAACAATGGAAAAATCTTAACAAAATGTGACTTACCTGATTACTAAACCAATGGAACTCTCTTTCAGTCTGTGGTAAAGCTTATGTTAGTCACCGAATTGCACGTAAGTCGTGAATCGTTTTTAGAAAAATGGACTATTCATGCAGTGTAACAGTCAGTTACGTCAGCGATAGTAGAGGAGAACATCTGAGCAGAATTCACTGTGAATCTGAGTACAGATGTTCAATAATTCAAGTAGGGTGACTGAGGAGAAGAAATGTAACAGTCATGCTGTGTAACATTCATTCTGTGTAACAGTCAGTTACGTCAGAGTTGCTTAAGGAGAACATCTGAGCAGAATTCACTGTGAATCTGAGAACAGATGTTCAGTAACGTTCAAGTAGGGAGACTGAGGAGAAGAAATGTAACAGTCATGCTGTGTAACAATCATTCTGTGTAACAGTCAGTTACGTCAGCGATGATTAAGGAGAACATTTGAGCAGAATTCACTGTAAATCTGAGCACAGGTGTTTAATAACGGTCAAGTAGGGAGATCGAGAGGAAGAAAAATGTAACTCGTGAAACACAATGTCCGATAATTCAATCGCAACCTTCCCAACATTCTTCCCGGTCTACCTATGAAAAGAAACACCTTTGTTTTCCCCACACTACGAGACGACTGGAACAATCTTTGTTTTCCTGGACACACTCAGCTTCACTGTCAACCTCTTTGGCCACCATTGACCTCATCATCGATCTTCTTGATCATCCTAGTCGCAGTGTTGGATCTTGTTCAGAGCTATATCGGTGTTGCCACGTATCGGCGCTCTTGAGTTCGGAACTCATACTAATTCGACCTCACTCTCACGAAGTGAGCGTGAGATTGAGGAACCGCGAGTTCCGAATCATGTTGTGAGTATGGCGTCGAGTTAGCGTGATGTTTAAAGGATGTGAGTGTGATGTCGAAAAGATGTTGTAAGCATGAGATCGAGTGAGCGTGAGTTCGAAATGATGTCGTGAGCGTGAGTTTGAGTGAGGTTGGTCCAAAGTAAGTACCTTTAACCACGACCATAAGTGCATACAGACACATGCACATGCCCAATTTATATAAGCTTATCACAACCATTGCAGATCTTAGGCCTCAATCCAGAACCAGAAAATATTTTGCTATGTTTTTAATGAACTTACTTGCAGATCTCATAGCACACTTCTCGAAACCAATGAATTGAACATTATCAAAAATATACAGTGCATTAAAATCATCCGATAATAATAAAAATCAATATACACGCATAACAACAAGATACAGGACGTTTTAAAATAAAAAAAAAATATGCATATTATATCTTTAAACTACTGTACATACGTATGAGGCATTGAATGGCAAGGTGACGTAAGTCAGTTTTGAGACATTCTGAAATATTGAAACTTCCACTAGAATCGATATAGAAAAATCGTACAAAAAGGGGTCCTTTTGCTGCCATCTTTTGACCTATGCCCTGGTTCTTTTACCCTGAGATACGCAAGTTTGCCATCCAACAGGTTATAGTTTAAAATTCACGGAAATTACTTAATCTTATTGTTTTTAAAAAAATGAGTTATGCCACTTGGCCATCTAACGCCTTATATTATATAATTCTTACAATCTTCGTTCCTAATTTCATTCCGAAACAACTTGTTATAACTTACTTCTCTTATACAAGGTGTTACAAAAAGAGTCACAATGTTTTGGGAATAGATTTCTCACATACAAATAAAAGTTCATATGGACCTGTGGTCGGAAGTCCATAATTTCGTAGTTAAACGGTGCGGAGAACATGAGAAAATGAAGTTTAAAAGATGCGGAAACATGAGAAAATGAAGTTTCGTAGTTTAAGGGTGCGGAAAACATGAGGAAATGAAGTTTAAAAGCCCATAGTTAAAGGGTGCAGAAAACATGAGAAAATGAAGTTTAAAAGCCCATAGTTAAAGGGTGCGGAAAACATGAGAAAATGAAGTTTAAAAGCCCATAGTTAACGGGTGCGGAAAACATGAGAAAATGAAGTTTAAAAGCCCATAGTTAAAGGGTGCAGAAAACATGAGAAAATGAAGTTTAAAAGCCCATAGTTAACGGGTGCGGAAAACATGAGAAAATGAAGTTTAAAAGTACATAGTTAAAGGGTGCGGAAAACATGAGAAAATGAAGTTTAAAAGCCCATAGTTAACGGGTGCGGAAAACATGAGAAAATGAAGTTTAAAAGCCCATAGTTAACGGGTGCGGAAAACATTAGAAAATGAAGTTTAAAAGGTGCGAAAAACATGAGAAAATGAAGTTTAAAAGCCCATAGTTAAAGGGTGCGGAAAACATGAGAAAATGAAGTTTAAAAGCCCATAGTTCCAGTTAAAGGGTGCGGAAAACATGAGAAAATGAAGTTTAAAAGCCCATAGTTAAAGGGTGCAGAAAACATGAGAAAATGAAGTTTAAAAGCCCATAGTTCCAGTTAAAGGGTGCGGAAAACATTAGAAAATGAAGTTTTGAAAGGTGCGAAAAACATGAGAAAATGAAGTTTAAAAGCCCATAGTTAAAGGGTGCGGAAAACATGAGAAAATGAAGTTTAAAAGCCCATAGTTCCAGTTAAAGGGTGCGGAAAACATGAGAAAATGAAGTTTAAAAGCCCATAGTTAAAGGGTGCAGAAAACATGAGAAAATGAAGTTTAAAAGCCCATAGTTCCAGTTAAAGGGTGCGGAAAACATTAGAAAATGAAGTTTAAAAGGTGCGAAAAACATGAGAAAATGAAGTTTAAAAAAGGCCATAGTTAAAGGGTGCGGAAAACATGAGAAAATGAAGTTTAAAAGGTGCGGAAAACATGAGAAAATGAAGTTTTAAAGGCCATAGTTAAAGGGTGCGGAAAACATGAGAAAATGAAGTTTAAAAGGTCATAGTTAAAGGGTGCGGAAAACATAAGAAAATGAAGTTTAAAAGGTGCGGAAAACATGAGAAAATGAAGTTTTAAAGGCCATAGTTAAAGGGTGCGGAAAACATGAGAAAATGAAGTTTAAAAGGTCATAGTTAAAGGGTGCGGAAAACACGAGAAAATGAAGTTTAAAAGTCCATAGTTGCAGTACTATAGGACCGATCGTAGTCGGGTCAAGACATCACTGAGAAACTAGTATGTGAACTATCCAAATATTCATCTTTCAGAACATCTTTGGGAGTAGTTGATCACTCTCCACCTACCTCTCTAAAAGTGCTGTGCAAGTACTGGAGAATTCTTAAACATGGATATTTGGATAGTTCACATACCAGTTCCCCAGTGATGTCCCGACCCGACCTACGATAAGTCCCATAGTAGTGGATCTATGAACTTTTAAAGTTAACTTATTTTTATGTTTTCGACATCCTATAACTCCGAAACTATCCACTTTTGAGCACAGGTCCATATGAACTTTTTTCTTATTTTGGTGTGACGAATCTGTTCTCAAAATATTGTATCACAATTTTGTAACGCCCTGTACATTTGTTAACAACGCTACATGCATGTACATAATTTTGTAGCACTTTCTGCCTCAACATCCATCAACCGACCTATCTTGTTTTGAGGCATGGTAGTTCCAGCAGTTATTTTTTCGAGTTAATATCATTCCAGTGGGGTTCAAGGAATCCCCCAAATCAGTATCTGGGGATATAAATCGCGACGAGCTTTGACATGCGTACTACTACTGGTTATGTATCTGAGGAAAGCGCTCCCACAAGGAATCGAACCTTCGACTAGAATCCCAGGAAGAACGCATGTTAGCCACTTGACATAATGGACCTTATGCACGGTCGTTTTGACTAATGATTAGCGCCGTACTAAGGGTTTGACTAACATATGGTTATCAGAAGTTGAGTTGAGTTGATTTTGAGTTTTACGTCCCGTTCAGCAGCGAGGCTATATGAGACGTGGACCTACTGATTAACGTGGAATCCGAACCACATGAGCTCCCGCTGGGAATGGTTATCAGAAGTGTATTCAGAATCTTTGATTAGCAGTAGTAGTTGACTAAGTTAATCACATGTGACTAATTAATTTAAAGCAGAGGGTACCCTCGTTTAGCCACAAGAAACTTACAGTATGAAAATACAAAGGCAATTAATCAGGTCTTTCTTTCTTATTTTTCACCTCATCGGGTGAGTTAACTATGAAGCATCTATTAAGCCGAGTCCTCTATAACAGCAGAACTGTTTCTTAATGTGAATAGTGAGAGATGAGTAGAAAATTTCCATTTTTCTGACAGATAAATACAACTGATCGATAAATTATCTTCCTTTATAATTACAACATAATTCTTCTATTGTCACTAATTTTAATTGACTTCTACTTTTACCCCCGTAAGTACATCCCTCAGATATGAATACGTTAGTTATAATTCGATTTATAAGTTGTTTTGATGTCAAACCACAAAGAAAACATTTCGAATTTTATATATGTTCATTTTTACAGACTACACATGCACACATCTAGATTTGTCACATTTATTTTTCTCACTCGAAGTATTCGGGTTATATTAGTTAATCATACCCAAATCAACTTATTAGCTGAACTTCAAGCAGACTCTGACCGCCTTATGCAGAGTCGTTTTGACACATGATTACTCGCATACTAAAAGCCAGACTACTGCAGGAAACATATGTTAGTGGAACTCTTTAGTATGGCACTAATCACGCATCAAAACGACTCTGCATAAGGCCCTGAATGTCAAAAAGTATACCCTCCAAAGTACAGAGCTAATACGTCACTAACTAACCGCGTGATTAACGCTTGATCAACGAATTTGAATACCAAAAAGTACACCCTCCTAAGTACAGAGCTAATACGGCACTTACTAACCGCGTGACTAACGCTTGATCAACGAATTTGAATACTAAAAAGTACACCCTCCTAAGTACAGAGCTAATATGGCACTTACTAACCGCGTGACTAACGCTTGATCAACGAATTTCAATACCAAAAAGTACACCCTCCTAAGTACAGAGCTAATACGGCACTAACTAACAACGTGACTAATGCTTGATTAACGAATTTCTCTGAATACCGCCCAATAAGACTAAACGATCATTTGCATATAATCTGTTAAAAGTTGTGTTGAGTTTATTATTACTTTAACGTCCCTTTCAGCAGCGAGGTTATATGAGACGGACCTCCTGATTAACGTGGAATCTGAACCACATGAGCTCCCACCGGGAATCGAAACCGGGTCTTCCATGCCAAAGGCGCGTACGCTAACTGCTTAGCCACAACGGAGCTCCCTGTTAAAAAAGAACAAGTTATGTTTTATTCTTTAAAAAAATGCTTGAAAATTAATCTATACACATTAAAGCATCATATCGGAATACAACCTGATCGCGTGGCATTCCTTTCATGAGCCGTGTGGTACTAATTTATTGGTCGGAAGCGAAGGGATTTCTGGCGGTGGTTTAGTGGATAAAATGCATAAATCAATTCTCAGCCTCATTCCCAATGGTCTGTAGATTAATTAAGCAGTCAAGTAACTAACCACGCACAACAAAATTAATTACATTTTTTTCTTTTCCATTGAGGCAGAAGGGGAAATATTTTTTGAAGTAGGGGGTTCTGAAGGAGAGAACCTCCCTGGAGTATTCGTCCCTGCCTTTCCTCTAAGCAGCGAGTACCGACGTGAGAAGATTTTAACGGATTTATTTACCTCCAGCCTAACTTATTCACTTCAGTCGCTGGAAGGTTTACATTAAGAACTTCTGAAAAGCCGTTTCAACGCACAAACTTTTTATTATTATTTTACTACGTTATGAAGTTTTATTTAACTTTCTAAAACTCAATTAAGCTTAAAATTCAATGCGGGTAGCTTGTAGAAAATTTTTAAATATTGTTCCGTAAGATATTAAGCATATTTATGAAGCAGAAATGCTCTTTTAATGTTTTGATATCCTTTTACATAATTTGTTGTGCCAAGGGGATGGAACGTTACCTGCTTTCTCTATTCTAATGGTGATGTAACATCTTATATCCAGTAATCGTATTGGTTACAGGTTACGAATCATCGGAACAACTACACTATTTGAGTCATAAGACCACTTGGTTTCTATACCAGCCACCTGATCTTGCGTCTCAGATCAGATCCGACATGGTGACCGAAACAGACTCGGTGACTCGAAAGCAGTCTTTGTGGATTAATGATGTCCACTATTCCAGCTTGAATATTCATTTCTTTGATTTTCGATATGACATTTCTTAATCAAGATGTCATGTCTTGAGTATTTTAAATATCATTTCGTGTATATTTGTCTTCCCATACTAAAATAACAATTAGTTTGAACACAGACTATGAAAAAGATTTAATAAAACATTATTTGGCTTCAGCAGCATCTCTTATGTTCTACATAATGAGTTTTACATTATCCGTCATACGAAAAATATATTGCTTTTCTCTTCTGTGATTCTCAGATAAACCTTGTAGTTATCTTTCAATGCAATGTTTTGACACACATACATGTGGATATAAGAGAGAAAATAGTTATGATTTAGTTAAAAGTGTGTGTGAGAGAGAGAGATTCAACAACCGTGCTTGAACGACAATAGCAGTCTCTGGCAATGTGTATGACGATATTTGCTCGCCCTCGGGTCTGTCCGGATCACTCCGGGGTCATACCTCTGTACAGCTAAGACTAGATCTTTGCGAGTCACAGATCTGTCCGGGTCACAGAATCTGACTGCTTCCAAATATTAATCAAGCTATAAATCACGAAGTTCGTGGTTCGTTCCGTCATTGCGAAACCAAAAGCAAACGAATTAAAGGAACTTTGGAGAAATGGTCTTCAGATCTGACATCTGTACCCGGCTGTTTTCAACAATATTATGATTTGTATGTTTTGATGATGCCAAGAAACCTATTCTGAGCGGCACTAACTACAGGTAGTTCTAAGTTGAGTCAGGGGCGTCATTTCAGACTTACCTTCGGGGGGGGGGGGGGGCAAGAGCATCACCGACTAAGAATTTCACGTTTTGTACTAGTATATTAGTAGACATCGACTAAAGTATATGCTTTACTCAAACTCTTGGGGAGGGGCAATTGCCCCCTTCTGCCCTCCCTAAATGACGCCCCTGAGCTGAGTAGCAAATGAAACTACTTGTGCACTAAGATTGTAGCTCTTTATTGGATACTACCGAAACAATACTTTCTACAGTCAAATAATGAACGGAGCCACTAAGGCGTACCCATAAAATTATCTGTTACACCTAGGTAGTAAATAATTTAAGGTGGATCACCATCCGGAAGTCAGTACATATTTCAGCTCGTTCCCTTAACTACTGCCCAATGAAACGTTACATATTTTAAATATTGTGCTATAAGATAAAGTTATATTTCAGCTATAGCACAAGATACTGATTCATTTGGTTGTATCTTCTGATATCGAAAAAGATAACAAATAAAAGAAAAATATTTGATTTGTTTTACAATGAGCACACAAGATGGCGCTTTATGTTAGATCTTACAAGAAGTACTCAATTTTATGAAATATTTATTTGAATGTCTAAAGTACTTTAAAGTAACGATCTTATTACAAAATGGATATATTGTTTGACCGTTTTTCGTGTTATGTTTCACATTTTATTTAAATATTAATTTACATTTAAGGAAATAGATTGTGAGAAGAAAATTGCGCAGAACGCCATAATGCGTTGTTGCCAAATTTGTACGTTTACTGTGGTAGTCGCAATAAGAAAATTCCTGGCTTCTAGCGTTGCAGTTAGAGAAGCGGAATTTAGCTGTGAATTGCGATAAGGGTCGAAACCTAATTTCACCAGTAAGTATCCACGCAGAATTCCATGATTACTTCCTTTATTATCTGTCACCAGTAAACACTCGACACTTTCTGCCAACGCCGCACTATTCAAGCAGTTTGTATCATAGCACCGAGAACACCTAGTGATCCACCTTAAATATGAATGATGTTTTAGTAGAGATTTGTGATCAGCACATTTCAAGTCTTACCTATTTATTTTGCTGCTTTTCTTGCCGCTACTTCTTTTATTTCAGTTCTCACCGATTATTCTTCGGATAGCACACTGCCAACAGGATATGATTTTTCTAAACGACCACCACCTAAGTACTGCTCAACTTCGATGACTATGAAAATCTGGAGACCAGTGCAGCTACACCATTGAATTGCGAAATAGATAACCTACTGGTCTAGCGACTAGAATGTGTACCTTTGCTAGATGGTGCCCAGGTTCGATTACCAATTGGGGAGCTTTAAACGTTGAACACATTCTAGTGTATTGGTCTCAATCTATTGTTTAGTTTTTGTCTCATAGTTTGAGGGAGCGGTGTCGAGAATTATCCTTAGATATATTACTCCAAAGCTTAGAGTTATCTGAAATCAGAAGACCTTAATATTCATTAATGATGAGTTACTTGTATGTGACTTTGTCTTAGATGGTTGGATGATTAAGGATTGTCTTTTGCTATTGTTGATCTTAATCCTCCATCGGTTACGCTAGATGAAAAGTAGGTCTGCTCGCTATAGTTGCTGTTGGTCAATTTTATTGATCTGGAAAAGTAAAAGACAATACTTGGTGGCATCGTTGCTATACCACGCTGATGAAACGGAACACAAAGTCGCATTACTTAACAGATCTGGTGATCCGAACAGACCCATGACCCGCATTGGCGCCGATTTCAGTATAACTCTGGGTGTAAGTGAGTGGAGTTCAGGCGTGTTTCATTGTCTTCCTTTTTTCTTCGAAATCAAGTAGTTAAAATTATGCCTACATAATCATCAAGAAGGTTTCTGCAGGTATTACAAAATTTAAATATATTCGTATAACGTAGAATAAGTTTACTAGTAAAGTATGCTAAAGTTCTAATAGAAGCAAATATCCTTCAGTTCGAAGAACATAAAGATTAATTCACATACAGTATACTGTGCCCAAGTAAATCCCCTGCCATGATCCATCTGCGACCATTCCACTGTGCCGTGTCGCTACTACACCCTACATCATTTTCCTTGATTCTAGACAACTTCGTGTCGTTTCGTGTACTCCGGAAAAAGCCGAAGGATCGCGGCGGAAAGCCACGACCGGGCTAGCTTCTTTTAACCCGTCAACACCCATGGGTCATCTGCAGGTGACACTACTTTAAAGGCGTCTTCTTGTTCACCAATTGTCCACCAATGGGTCCTAGTGAACCACAGTAGCTCCAGCTACTTACCTATGTATGTTGCATCAACACACAAAAGAGTTTCGAAGTCGACGTACTGTACAAGGAAGAAGACGCCTTTAAATTAGTGTAACCTGTAGGAGACATTGGGTGTTGACGGGTTAAAGCCGACCTGTCGGGGTACAGCATGGAAAGGGCATTCTATATGTGAATTAACCTTAAAAGATAACAAATAATACTAGTCTATGCTGAGCTATTATATACCCAGCATTCCCAAACGTGGTTCTTCTTCTGTCCACACTTTCAATCAAAGTTTCCACAAGATCATTCACATGGACTTGATCCAGTATCCCCTTTTATACATGATACAATTCCACAACGTTCAGATGCTTTTGGGATATTGTATTCGTAGATAAGCCTTCAGCTCCCCAGAGAGGTGCAACTACATTCAGCTTCCCAAGACGAAGCAGGTATAGTTTATAGTAGACAAACCAGCCTCTCAGCTTGGTTAGACACCGTATCTGGAAAATAGCACTAAGGTAAAATAAATTATTTTAGTATTATAAAATAAATATATTGGAACGTTTATTACACCTTACTTCAGTGTACGGACTGTAAAAAGAAACTGAAAGAGAGGAAGAATACAACAAACAAAAATTTCATAAATGTCATGAAAAACAATTTTTACTAGTTTTCTTGTGATATTGTTTCCTAACTCAAGCTTAGTTAAATTACGAGGTTTTTACTGCAACGAATTTATAGTGTACTTAAATTGCACAGCTTTATAGTGATTTTTTTCATACGACAAAATACAACGTATTTTTACAACTAGAAAAGAGCTCAGAGTGAAGTAGTTCCAGTATTACTACTAAAGAAAAAGATACTAAATATGAATTGGTGACGTAGAATTGAAGTAAACGAATAACAAACTGAAAATAAAAAGCATTCTAATAAAATGATGATTTCTGCACTTGGAGCATTTCAAAGACTATTGAGTGAGGAAGTGATTTTACGTTTATATCCATTCACATATTAAAAATTGATTCCTTTAACAATCGATTCTTTTCACAATTGATTCTTTTCACAATCGATTCTTTTAACAGTCGATTCATTTAACGATCTATTGTTTCATCAATCGATTCTTGTAGCGATCTATTCTTTTAACAATCCATTTAACAATCGATTCTTTTAACAATCAATTCCTTTGACGATCTATGCTTTTAACAATGGATTCTTCTAACGATCTTTTGTTTTGACAATATATTATTTTAACAATCGATTATTTTATCAATCAATTCCTTTAACAATCGATTCTTCTAAGAGTAGACAATCAAAATTCCCAGAAAGTGAGAAAAGTATTGGATGACTTTAATTTTAAATATAACTTTTGCATTATAATCAGCAGCGTATAAGCCAAAGAGGCCCAAGGGCGTAGAGCGGTAAAGTTTGGAGATCAACAAATCACGATTTACGACTGCTGCAATTTTATAACATACCCTTTATGTTACTTACAGAAGTTTTTTTTTCTTCATTGTAGGTTTAAACTACAAGCATATTAACAAAGAAGTTATCCCACCTTGGGAATTCTACTAACCGAAACAGATATTACAAAGGGTATGATAATTTGAGGCTAAGGGAAGAACGCAAACTGAAAGTATTTGAAATATCCTTGTAAAATCCTGAGACGAATACTCGCATTCAAAAGGAACGGGAGTGGAGAATGGTGGAAACTTCGTAACGAGTAATTGCATAAATTATACCGTTTAGGAATCATTCTTAGGGTCATCAAATCTAGGACACTCAGGTGGACAGGTGATTTAACCAGAACGGAAGAAAGTAGGAACGCTTTCAAAGTCTTAACTGGAAATTCAATCAGAAAACGACCATTAGGAAGACCTACGCGTAGATGGGAGGACAATATTAAGATGGATCTCCCAGAAATAGTAATGCAAAGTAGAAACTGGATCCAGTTGGCTAAGGACAGAAGTCAGTGAAGAGCTTATGTGAACACAGCATTGAACCTCCGGGTTCCATCGGCCATAGAGTTAGTTAGTTATGATAATATGATAAATATTATCGCCGAACGAAGATCTGGATAAAGCATAGGACATTCTATGATATTTTAGATTACTTATTATGCGGATATCTTCTTTGTTTCTTTAGATATTTACAGGTTATGTATACAAATTATGGTTGGGTGTTTAACACGTTGACCGCCATGTGCATCACCGGTGATTCACAGTGGGTGTACTTTGCGGAGCCATGTGCACCATCAGAGTCATAGCTAGGAATTTCAGTGCCCGGGGCGAAGGAGAATTTGACGCCCCTACACTTACCTTACCAAGCTTTTCCCTTACATATAAGAGAAACAGCTTTTGTTGTTATGCTACGCTGAGTTTTTAACAAGCTGTTAAGACAGACCATTACAACAGCCAAAAGCGATCATTATGTGTTCTTTTTACAAATAAGGGGCTTTTATTTTGGAACTTTTGTTACACTTGACAAAACTACCTTTGATTATATACAAATCCACTTGGAGAACAGTTACGCAAATTTACAGTACAATTATTTACAATGTTTCATATTAACGATAAGAAAAGAAATTTCAATACATTAGAAACTATGTGCTTTTAAAATGTTCGAAATGGGTGACAGTATTAATTTCCAGTATTAATTGTAAACTTTTACGATTTTATTCTGTATATGACCAGACAAATTGTGTTTTAATTTCGATTATTTTACGGTAGAAAAAAATTAGCGAAATATAACAGAAATTCAGGAGAAGAACCTTGTTTGCGACTTTCTCAATGCTTATCGGTGGAGATGAAGATTCAAAATATAGTTTGGCTACTACATATCTTTGAAATTATAGTAATTACTTAATTCCTTAATGAATGAAAATTCTGAATTTAAGGTTACTTATTATTAAATAACATATTAAAAATATACTAACAGTGTGTATAGGCTATATGTCTTGTATGTATGTATATAGATAACAGTATCACATGACTCGATACGTATGAACAATATATATCCTGGCGATACAAGTAGTTGATGGAAAAATGATCCCAATAAATTCCTTCAGATTAGCAGGATTTCAAATGTCAATGGAATAAATAATCACTAGTAGTGATCAGTCTTTGAAAAAGATGAAATTCGTTTGATTAAGTTCTGACCCCTTAAGCTCCTATTCCACAATTGCTTTAAGTTGGAAAATGTTATTCAAATTGTTGATCTTGATTTTTAATATTTCCGCGCAAACAGCAGCTTGCGTGTGTCTCCTCACTCCTCTCATTTTCATACCTTCATTTTCACCGTTGTGATTAATCTGATTGGGTAAAAAAGCGGGATTAACTAAGGAAACTCATCACCATCAAAAGACGAACACTTGACAGTTTCTCATTTTCAAAACTCTCGTGTGTACACTATAAGCCATTACCATGCATATCGTATCGTCATAAAGAAACTTTCTTTAACTTCCTTCAAGAATGAGCAGAAACTTGTTGTGACTTTTTTTTTTAGAACCATTGGCGTTGAAAGCGGAGCGAGCAAGAAAATTTTTTTAAATCTATTTCTTTGCAAATCGACAACAATATTGATTTAATAGAGCGCTAATGCTTTTCCGGGGCGCCGCGTCGTTTACTCATTTCCAACACTTTCTTTCTTCTTGCTCATTTGGCGCCCTCTTGCTATCAGCGCCCTGCTCGCCCGCCTCTAGCTACAGCTCTGTGTGCACCATATGTGATTCACAGGCTTTGCATCCTTGTTTTTGAAGACGTGTGAATCACCGGTGACGCACAAGTACATAAATGGTGAAATATATTCTCCGGGCTCAGAAAGATGTTCGGTATCCTTGATTTCCGGATTCTCAGTTGTTGTTTTTTTCAGAAATTGTTTGATCATTTTGTTACATATTTTCCTCCAATAAAATGGCCCCCACAATTCACCTTACCCGATTTCGCTCTGGCAGTTAATGTGTTAATAAGAAGTTATTGTTAACCTAGGAACGGAATACACCTAAACACGCTGCTCACTATACGCCTAATACAATACGATGCAAAAAGTCTGTTCAAAGTTAGAATATTTTAGTTCTTCTTGTTCTGGTTATCATGATGATATGGAGGTCTGCGATTCGAAACCCACGGCCGTATATCCTGATCACGTTATTTTTTTTTTTTCTATTTTTCAGTCACATCAGTTGAATTCCAGGACATTTGTGCTGTATCACCGGATCACATGAAAATAAAAAAAAGTACAACAATTACTACACTACATTTAGTTATATATGTAATCTTTTATAATTTGCTAAAAAGCACAAATGTTATCTACCCGAGTCAGGGTAGGTCTAAGCTGGTGGTCTTAAAGGTTGTATGGTATTTCACATTTCAGTATAGTATTCGGTATAATTTAATACGCTTCCGAACCTTAATCCGAAACTTCCTTCCTTGCTTATGGTGCGTTGGGCCCCTGATTCGATCCCCGGCCAAGTAAATTTGTGATGGACAACATCATGTCTGTGAGTTTTCTCGGCATACTCCCGTTTCCTCCCATATTCTCATTCCACCAATTCTTCCATCATCATTCACTTCCTTTAATCATCGTCTCCCTTAGGCTAACAGGCATAATCATGAGACGTTAAACTGCAACGTGGAAGGTAGTAGCAAATGAAATTTCAAGTTTTGTTTCATGATTATGCCCTTTAGGCTAGTGAAAACAAATAATTACTGTAACTGAATGATTATTAATGATTGGTGAAATAATAATGTGGAAGGAAATGGGGAAAATCCCGACAAAATTCACGAAACGATCAGACTCAGTCGAGAATTTTGTTTAGGGGTTCAAAAACTGAAAGATTGAAGGGATCCGAAGCTGGAGAAACTCCTGTATGTGTGTTGCCCTGATAGACACTAAACTTACGTGTACAATTTTAAAAGAGTCGCCAATTTTCGCACCCTGGAATTTCAAAACGCCTGTATTTCAATATCGTATGTTAGTCAAGAATACGTAACTACGAGGATTCTACCGTAGTTGAAACAATTCTCAGTATTAAATGTTCAGCCAAGTCTAACTTAATAAATAATTAACTAGTGCTTCATAGTAATTATCTGCATTGAGAAGTGTACAGAATAAAATAAATTTATACTGTTATTAAATCAAAGAAAATGTTAGCTTTACTTCGCAAACATCTCAAAGTCAGTAAAAATAAAGTGACTGACAGATGGAATAAACTCAGGAGGCAGAAAGTTTGTTTAAGGTTTCTCTTCAGCCACAAGTTTGAAGAGCCATCTATTGAGAACGTAAAGAAGAAGAAATAATTTTGTTTGAATAGCAGCGGCCATCATATGATAGAGTAAGTGAGAAGAAAAGAAATACATTTTGAAGGATTGATTAGTTGTGGGTTCGCTGGAGGGTCTCATGCATATTGGATGAGGCATTCTTTGCAGGCAGTGATTGCGTTTTCTAAACGTAATCGACAGGGAGTGTCGACAGCTCAATAAATGAACGAAAACATCCACCGGAAGTTCTTTCGAGGGTTTCACAGCCTTCTCGACCATCGTTTTACAATAATCCGTTTGGTTACAACCTTTTGCTATTCAGAAGTACAGGTCGCAATTGATTTTCGTTCTACCACAATGTTCAAAATTACAACTAATTATCGAATGTTCGTAGAAGAGTAGTTGACTTTACTGCTTTGTAATCGAGATATGCTGGGTTCGAGGTGGCTAGTCATCCTGATTGAGGGCTTTCTTCAGTTTCACTAGGCGAACGTCAGAATACCTTCATAGGCACTGTAGTAAATATCTATAAGATGAAAATAGGAATCGGAATGATGCGCCACCTGGAATTCCAAAAACATACAGATCAACAGTACAGAGTCAAGTTTACACAACATTTAAACTGATACTTGATGGTAAAAATACTATACTAATGCCTTCTACCCTTGGGTTAAATTTTGGGGGCACGATGGCACAGTGGTAGTGCGTTCAGCTCAGGTGCATACGGTCCTTGGTTCGATCCCAGCTTGCACTAAGTGAACTTTATGGTGGACAAACACCTTTTGTTGGAGTTCTCCCGTTTCCTCCCACTTTCTTCATTCTACCATTTCATTCACTTCTCATTACCACCATCTCCTTTAGCCTAGCCGGCATAATCGTGGGACGTAAAACTTAAAGATTTATTTCGGGTTAAATTTTGTTGGTGGCAAGAAAGAAATACAAAATTTACAGAATAACTAACCGAATTAGGCGAAATTTAAGCATCACACTAACAAAAAAAGGCATGGGAACCGATCGTGGGTAAGGTTGAGGGGAACTTGTGTTTCCATTAAGTTTAGTTAGGCCCCCTAGGGTCCGAATATTTCTGCTTGGCATGGATATGTAATAATGAAACACTATACAAGGACGAGTTAGTGTACCCTCAGAGTTATACAGAAATCGGCGCCACTGACAAAAGGTAATCAAGGTCATCACTGTATAGTATGTAATTAGAGAGAAAAAACAAACTTTAGTGTTGGATTATATGAAGGTGCATAGTAAGGCCACAGTAGGTAAATTAACGATGGAATACAATGTGTCAGTGTTGCAAACTCACTGCTTTAAATAGCAATAGGAAATATAGCATACGAAAGTTACATATAAACCAATTATAGTTCAGATTTACTATATGTATGAAATAGGAAGCGCCTCTCGGGGGACAATATTTAGATATTCGTGAGCCGTCCTGTAATTATCCCACAAAGAACCGAGAAATGTCCCAAAGGAATCCACTGGAAGTCCCATTTAAGAAGCATAATTGAATATATGGATTTCCATAAGATAGCTAAACAGGACGTCTCATGGACATCTTAATATCCGTTTACTGAACGTCTATTCTCGACGAGAGCTCATGTGGTTCGAATCCCACGTTAAGTTGTAGGTGTAAGTCACACAGCCTCCCTTCTGAAGGGAAGGTTAAGCTTAAATCGAATCAACCAACTTGGACGTTAACAAGATCTTCCATGAGCTTTCAGATACCCGTGACTGGACAACTCTTAAACCTCCACGGGATCTTTCTCTGATTACTTTGCAAAGAACCCAGAAATATCCTACAGGAATCTGACTGGAAGTCTCATTCGCGTATCCTTCTGTTGTTTCTGCTCAGGATCTGAGTAATTTCCTTGGATATCTCATAGCGAAATATATCTCAAAGCCTTCCTTCCCTCACGCCGTTTCTAGAGTTGTACAGAAATCGACGTCGCCTATTTCTATGCCAAAACGTATGTATATACTCTGATTACAACACGTGGAATATGCACACTTACAACGATACTTATATTTTTAACATCTTTATTACATCTTTATTTGTATTTATGGCCAAAATGTACTTTTAAATTATGCACAAGCTGTTCAAGAAAGGAAGAAGAAGAATATGAAAAGAGAAATAGAAGTAATTTCTTTTCCGTTGTTATGCGATGATATTTTGTTATGATAGTGATTTGACGATGTGAGTTTAGTTGTCATAGTAACGAAAAATAAATAATACATAACAAAGGATCCATCTCGTGAAAACTACATGTATAATTTTTAAAAGCCTGTAAACGATTAATTTGTTTTGTACTGCAATAAAATGGTAATGTCATAACGCAGTGTGTAAATGGATTTTGATAAATTAGTAGTCTTAGTTATATATATATAAAACCTTGTTTTACGTTACATATAAAATTGGTCGTTTGGCGCCTCAGGATTTTTAGGAGATTTGTGTGGAGCTATGTAAACAATCTCCTAGATAATTAACTTCAGGATTACAAATTTTAAAGCTACGTAGTGATTTTGATAAAAATATCAAAACGGAATATACTTTATTAAGGAGTGGCAGAAAAATTTTCAGAAATATCAAAATGAGTCTTCCTGGTATGGAAAATGCAACTGAATCAAATGGTAACAGGGAGATGAACTCCCTTGACCTAGCAGACCTAACCAAACAGCAAATTGGACAACTGGGGCAAGATTTTGGTGACCAAATGAATCAACAAATGGGACAATTAAGGCAAGATTTTGGTGACCGAATGAATCAACAAATGGAACAAATGAATCAGCAGATGGGACAATTAAAGCAAGATCTTGGTGAACAAATGAAACAACTCGACAGTAAAATCGACAGTAACAGTCAACATTTATTAGAACAGATTAATCAGACAAATCAGCGAATTGAACAGACTGACCTTAAAATGGTACAGATTATACGTAAATTTACCCAAGTGCAAATTTCCGTTGAAGTAATAGAAACTATAGTTAATGATGACACTACCCAAATAAGTGAACCTGTAGATCCTAAATTTGCATCGACGAAGGAATATGACGTCATTGATTTTAATGTGTGGATGAAATTTGCTGAGTGTTCGCAAAAACATACTGCGGTATTGGTTGGATTAGATTATCCTGACTTCTCTCTTTATTCGAATGTTTTTGATTGTCTTGCTGATGCTGCGTGTAACGAAGATTTTAGTATGCATCAATATGTGAAAAGTTATTATCATCTTCTTCTAATGAATGCTGTTGGTTGCTTGTATTCCCGGTATATTCAACATGATATTAATTCTGGTGATGAAGTAATTGTAATAGTATCGTTTAATGATTTGTATACGACATTGGTTCATGTAGCAGGAAGAAAGTTGATTCCAGTATTCGTGAAATTCAGAAAGAGAACGTGTGTTCCCATCAAAACTTGTGATTGGTCGATTGAGTTGGAGCTGTTGAAATGTTCAATCCACGAAAACACCAAAATGATAATAGTGAACAATCCGATGATGCTTTTACAGAACGTGACGCAATGCGTTGACTTCAATCATCTAGGTATGACATTGCAAGATTTTGAAAATCCATCAATGGTGCAATACAATACTAACCTGAACCAAACTAACCTTAATCGAAACCAAGTTCGAAATATCCATGGGAGAGCAAAGTGTGATGCCAAGGTGAAAAGTAATGCTAGATTCACATATACCGGTAATATAACTGAATCTAATCTTAGTAGCAACAATAATAAGGATCGTAATATACGTAGGAAACAGATAGTCATTAAATCTAATTTCCATCGAATTGGATTTCATAGAAATTTCATAGATGGCAAAAATTCTCAAAATAGGGAACAAAGAACTATAGAAGTAAGGAACGTGCAAGATTGTATTCCGATTTATGACTTTCGATGCAAATTGAATGAATTCGTTGCAGGGGCGTCATTTCAGATTTCACTTGGGGGGGGGCAAGAGCACCACCGACATAAGACTTTCACATTTTCTACTAGTATGTTAGTAGACAATCGATTAAAGTATATGTATTCCTCAAACTCATGGAGGAGGCAATTCCCCCTCCTGCCCTCCCTAAATGACGCCCCTGATTCGTTGGTCATGTAACTTAAGCTAAAGTTACGGCGTCCGAGAAAACCGTATTCAATTTGATTTTTGCTATAATTCACTGTAAATACTGTTATGATTTTATTTGTTATTCGTACCTTATTTAAATTTTATGAAGATAATTCCATGAATCAACAAGTGAAACAATTCATACATTTCTGATCTTGATAAGAAGTTTATTATCTCGTTTTGTTCTAGACATTGTCGATATTTTAATTTGTATTTTGTTAGAATATATCATATATACGATCCTTTCTTGTTTTAAAAAGCAATTATGTAAATGTCATAATGATATCCTTTTCACAATCTTCTTAGTTTTGCCCGATAAAATAACAGATTTTGTTAAGGTGGATCACCATCCGGAAGTCAGTACATATTTAGCTCATTGCCATAACTACTGCCCAATGAAACGTTATATATTATAAATATTGTACTATAAGCGAGAGTAATTTTTCAGCTACAGCACAAGACACTGACTCATTTGGTTGTGTCTCCTGCTATCGAAGAATGTAATAAATAAAATAAAATATTTGATTCGTTTTACAATGAGCACACAAGATGGCACTTGCTGTAAGATCTTACAAGAAGTGCTCAGTTTTACGAAATGTTTATTTGTATGTGTAAAGTACTTTAAAGTAACGATCTTATTACGAAATATATATATTGTTTGATCGTTTTTCGTGTTATGTTTCATATTTTATTTAAATATTGATTTACAATTAAGGAAATACATTTTGAGACGAAACGCGCAGAACGCCATAATGCGTTGTTGCCAAATTTGTACGTTTACTTTAGTAGTTACAATAAGGAAATTCCTGGATTATAGCGTTGCAGTTCGAGAAGCACAATTGCCGTAAGGGTCGAAAACTAAGTCCTTTAGTAAGTATCCAAGCAGAATTCCATAATTACTTCCTTTATTATCTAGCATCAGTAAGCACTCGACACTTTCTGCCAACGCCACACTATTTAAGCAGCGTTTAGCATAGCACTGGGAACACATAGTGATCCACCTTAACTTTCAACTTATAACATGTATTAATGGTCTCAAAAGGACCTAAAATTAAACAACTTTTATGGCGTTATTTGAATGTACCTCTTGTTATCAACGATGAAATGTATAAATATTTGAAATGAAATTAATTAAGAGAATTAAGATAAAATATGAAAATAATATTGATATAAAAGTAAATATGATATATGATTATATGAATTGTAATTTTTATATATACGGGGGTCATTCGAAAACTTATGTAATTAGTATGTAATAGTTAACAGTCCAGAATTTCTCTCTCTCTCTTTTCTTAAAAAAAAACAGGTACTATTGTTCAGGCGCCATATACAACAATACTTGTATTTTTAACATCTTTATTATCTCTTTATTTGTATTTGTGGCAGTGTTGCCACAGTCCTAGCTCTAAAGTGGGCTGAAAAATAGTACCAAATTAAAACAAAAAGGGCTGAATTCATTATTTTATACCAGTGTAATACATAGTTCGAAAACACGAAACTAAAAGAGGTAAAGTTCTAGAACACTTCCCCTCCCCCTCTTCCAAGAGTTCCAATCAAGAAAGTGCTCTTTTTAAAAAATATTTTTTTAAAAACATTCAAATAGGAGGACCCCGAACAATCGTGGAAGTAGATGAAAATTTTCTAACAAAGGCCGAAAATTAAAACGCAAAACAGTCATCTTTAGCATGGGTGCCCACAAAGGTGGGCTATGACGCAAACTGCGTCAGTGAAATATTTTTGGGGGGTTAAAATCTATATAAGTATGTTTTAGGGGATGTAAAAATTAATCGAAAAGATTTTTTTTTCATGGAAGAACACCTACGGATAGACAATTGGGGGTGCGTCATGGACATAAGGGGGAGGGCACCACTGTCTTTAGCATGTTTCGTAAGGAAACCAAACCCACCTCAATTTTAAAGTAACCAGAATCCAGAATATAGAACACTTAATTCAACGTGTTTTTTTTAAAAAAAAAAAAAAAAAAGCTGAAATGTCCACCACACTGCTTCTTTCTCGTCCGCTTCATGCGCTTATCTAGCTTCACTTGTTTCCCGATAGACTTCGAATTACGAATTTTCCACACAAAGTTAGTAGTATTATGTGGTACAGCGTCACAGAATGAATGTTTAACAGCATTATTAAGAATCCAACACACAGTATAAGTAACGTGAGATGTAGGAAAAGTCTTACTGACACTTTTGAAAATGTGCCAAGTGTTTGTTAAATGGTGCTGAATTGGGTAGAATTGTACCAACTTTTCCACAAAAGGGGCTGAAAATGCCAGCGTGGTACCAACGGGCCGAAGAATGACAAAAAGGGCTGAATTTGGTACAATTGTACCAAGTGTGGCAACATTGATTTGTGGGCAAAATGTAATTATGCACAAACTGTTCAAGAAAGGAAGAAGAATATGGAAAGAGAAATAGAAGTAATTTCTTTTCCGTTGTTATGCGATGATATTTTGTTATGATAGTGATTTGACGATGTGAGTTTAGTTGTCATAGTAACGAAAAATAAATAATACATAACAAAGGATCCATCTCCTGAAAACTACATGTATAATTTTTAAAAGAGTGTAAACGATTAACTTGTTTTGTAGTGCAATAAAATGGTAATATCATAACGCAGCGTCTAAATGGATTTTGATAAATTAGTAGCCTTAGTTATATAAAAAAATATAAACTGAAGACCTTGTTTTACGTTACACGCTGTATCGATTCATGATGGGTATGCATGTTGTATAGCACTAAAATTGTAATTATTTCTTGATGGTCATATAACGAACCTATGATATAAATTTCATTGCTGCACTTATTGCTTGCTTGCTGTTGCATTTCTCAGAAAGCAGTAAAAATGAAAAACTAAATGTTACAGTTATACGACCCATGGTTATGTCCGCAGTAAGCTTAAGGAGATGGATGGTGTAAATATACAACAATCCGTCCCATTAAAATAAAAAAAAGATCTTTGACTTTTCTTGCTTTAGATGATTTCCTAAGATGTTCTGGACTGTTACTACCCTGGCGCAAGCCCAAATAATTGCGTACATATTAATAACGTGCGTACAAACTGATGTCCCCTGGAATCAATTATGTGCTATTCTATTACCTAGGTATATGCAATTATTTAATCACGAACCTCACTCGCACCACGGACGGGGTACCTTAGAAATGTTTCCTAGGCTACGAGTTACATCCATGTGTACAGATTCACCTTACGAGGATTTTTCCATACGGGTATAAATACGTGTCTCGACCTATGGCATAAAAACGATGTGCAAAAAAACATAAACCAACTTGTACTAGGTGGCCCTTTAAAAGAGAGAATTACATATAACCGAGTAAGGATAGGACCACGGGAATGCAGCCGTACGGAGCAGCTCTCAACAACGGAAAGTATGCGCATAAATGAAGATAGTGTGCTCTTCCCCTCCCCCCCCCCAAAAAAAAAGTTGATATTGCATAAAATCACACAGGTTAGAGCACTTGTAATGGTTTCAGACGCTTTCAATATTAGTATCTCCATTCTTTGTAAATATAAAATATACAGGTTTCTTACATCGTGCAGAATTACTCTGCCGATGGAAATTTGTATGTTACACAGTCATCTTTAATATGAATAACTCGTTTTAACCCTAGTAATGCGCTGATATTAGTAATATTACATTTGTGAACAGAGAATAATGATTTCCTACATTGTGGAGAAATGCTCAGACAGTGGAAATTAATAACCTAGACCAATGATGGGCAAATTACGGTCTGCGAGCTACATTCGACCAACGAAAAAATTCTATCCGACCCACAACACGACCCTTAGTCTGGGGAATTTAGCTTTACTTCTGAGAATCAGTGTTCTATCTTTGACTCCTTTCCTAAAAAATTTGCCTATCGCTGTTCCAGACAGTCCTCTTTCATATGAACCCATCCATTTTAATCATAAAATTACTATTTTTATGACGGACCATTGTAAAGCAGTAAAGTTTACTGAAAGTTGTGATGTAATGCGAGAATTTTTGGTTGGTATACGCCCGACCAGGGGACACCTTAGTCTATTGATTATAGCGTTAGACTCATGTCCATGTGGTCACGGGTTCGATTCCTGGCCGGTGCTTCACCAATTTTCGGCGTCTACCCAGCGTCGTGAGACAAACTGGAAAGTCAAACGAATAAAAGACGTGACGACTACTCGGTCCAGAAAGCTCCTGATACGCTGACCATGCGTGCTCGTCGCTAGGTTGGATAGTTCCACAAATCGCTAACAGATGGCGCGGAGCGGCTCAAGCCCACAAATCGGGCCGCTACGCCAAGTAGTTTAGTATACGCCCGACCAACGTACATCAACAAAATATAGCGTATACTCTCGTTCTTTCGTAACTTTAAGAGACCTCATCCCGGCGAAATTAAAATACCGCTAATTTTACCGTAATTATGTGATATCTTCAAATAGATAAAAGATAATCGAAATGTGGAACAAGAGCGCCCTAGACAATATTATTTTACATGAGATACCGTTATCACGACTCACTTATCTGCTTTCGATTTCGAACCATTTTGAAAATCGGCATTTATTTTCGCGTTTCTAAACAGCTGAAAACGGAAAGCTACTAGGTGACTTGTGATAACGGTACCTCACGCAAAATAATATTGTCTAGGGCGCTCTGGTTCCATATTTCAATTATCTTTTATCTATTTGAAGATATCACATAATTACTGTAAAATTAGAGGTATTTTAATTTCGCCGGGATGAGGCCTCTTAAGGTGAATATAGTGGATTATAAAAATATTAGAGTATAGCTGGACTATAAAAATATTAGGTGAGTATACGTTCCATTATTTCCTACTAAAAGTGAGTGATTATGAAAGGAAATGATGGATTAAAAATCTGGAAGGAAACGGGATAACAGAGACAAAAAGGCACAATGTTGTTCTCCAGGCCTTTATAGTTACAAACTTATGTGGCCTGGGATCGAATTAGATACCCCTTGTACAGGAGGTGAACGCTCTACGACTCAGACATTGCGCCCGTACTTGGAATAGCAATGTACTGAAAATGTCTTAGCCAAGATTTACAGAAAGTTCAGAAATAGAGAAAATATTACCCTTTACTACTTAATTTTTGACATAGTTATATTGTATATTAGGGCTATATCGTAAAACTCATCTAATTTATAATTTATAGAAAAAAAGCAAAATTAAATAAAAACGAGTAAAACAAAAATATTAATAAAAAAACGCAACTATTCCAAATTAATTTTCATTGCATAAAAGAGATTACTTTTCTTAGTTCATTAAATCGGCCTTCAGCATTAGCCGGGAAACAGACATACAGACAGAGCACAAGATTTTTTAAAAAAATCAACGAAACTGCAAACCTAAAATAAAAACGCATTGAGATCTTTCCCATCGCCAGGAAATCAATTTGCTGAAGTATGGACGCTTCATCGCTCAAAAAACGCCATACAAAGCTACAAATAAAACTAACGATTGGTAACATAAATCTTTTGCCTCAAAAACTCCGTCGCGCAAAATCTCCGTGTGCGAGCTCATCTTATTTGCTTTACTTCATCACCAAAAAACAAATTTAATATAAAAAAATATCCAATATATAAAAACTGTTTTACAATCCTTTGAATCCTTCAGAATACTTAAAAAATACCCTCAACGTTCTCCCAAAAAGAGGGAAGTCGCGAAAAACATCGCCCTCAAAAATAAAAAAAAAATACTAACCAACTACAATGCTGGAACCCCAACTCCTTATTGGTCACCGCACAAGATAAATCTTCTAACAATTTTGATGTCCAATGAATTAAAGAACTTTCCATTCTTCTTTATGAACTAAATAAGTGTCACCGAACAACTTCTACAAACTGTGTAGTAGTGAAGTGTTTGTGTGTGTGTGTGTGTGTGTGTTGGAGCCAATTACGACAAACTGGAATGGAAAAATTTAAGTTCATATGCAGTAAGCATTCATTGACATACATCTAAATCTGTTGCAGTTTCTTTACAAATGCCTATAACTCTGCTCTCCCGTCTAAATGTCTGTTTTGAGGCTAAGTGTTGTTTTCAGTCCAACAGTAATCAAAATTTTCCTAAAAACTAAATCCCAAATTACTTGTAAATTCATTTTAAAAAACAAAGGTACTCGTATTAAGCCTCACACACTACCTTTGCTATTAAGGTGGATCACTAGGTGTTCTCGGTACTATGCTAAACGCTGCTTGAATAGTGCGGCGTTGCCAGATATTCTCGATTGTTTACTGATGCCAGATAATAAAAGAAGTAATCATGGAATTCTGCTTGGATACTTACTGGTGAAATTAGTTTTCTACACTTACCGCAATTCAAAGCTAAGTTGCGCTTCTCGAACTGCAATGCTACGATCCAGGAATTTTCTTACTGTGACTACCTCAGTAAAAGTACAAATTTGGCAACAACGCATTATGGCGTTCCGCGCAAATTTCTTCTCAAAATCTATTTCCTTAAATGTAAATTAATATTTAAAGATAATATGAAGCATAACAGGAGAAAAGGTCAAACAATATATTTGTTTTGTAATAAGATCGTTACTTTAAAATACTTTACCCATACAAATAAACATTTCTTAAAACTGAGCAGTTCTAGTAAGATCTAGCAGTAAGTGCCATCTTGTGTGCTCATTGTAAAACGAATTAAATATTTTCTTTTATTTGTTATCTTTTTCGATATCAGACAACATAACCAAATGAATCAGTGTCTTGTGTTGTAGCTGAAACATAACTCTATCTTATAGTACAATATTTATAATATGTAACGTTTCATAGCGCAGTAGTTAAGGTAACGAGCTAAAATATGTACTGACTACCGGGTGGTGATCCACCTTAATAAATGTTTTCTTTTGCTCACAATTTTCTCCACAAAATTTGTGTATCTTTTTTTACTCAAATAATCTCCCAAGTAAAATAAATATAAAAATACGTTCTAAATTTGTAAGTATGGAAACCTCATCTAAAAAAGAGCGTTTAGTGTGCGCTGTGCCTCTGAGCCTAGGTAAGCCTCACTAACATAGATTAATTAATTAAACTTTTTTAGATTAATTAATAAACTTGGTAAAGCCATTTTAATGAAACGGTAAACATTTTTAACATAAGATTCAATCTAAGTTCTAGTACTGAAAGCAATGTGTGTTATATTCCATTAAATTGTAATATTTGTCAGGTCTGTTTTGTTCAAAAATAGCCAACATCAACAAAAAAACTATGAAAGGGAAGTTAGCTCCAACGAACGAGCAGAAGTGGAAACAGCAAATTACAGTTCACAGTGTTCCTTGAACCAGTAAATAATTAGCGAAGCGGAAAACCGACAACTAACTTTGAACTAGTAGTAATACACATATTTTGGTTCTCACAGTGCTTTCTCCCATTTCCTAATAAAGTTTCTGTTATATAAGATAACGAAAACAGTTTTTTTTTAGTTTTGATAAAAAAAGGAAGAAATAAAACTGTTCTTTTTTCTTATTTCTGGTTTGCTGGCAAATATGTTAAATGGGACCGCATTACAGTTCGCGGATTTGTATTGTGTCATCGGACTACACGAAAATAAAGAAAAAAGGTATCAAAATGTACTACATTTAGTTAGATTATATTACTTTACGTTAGATTCAGTTACAAGTCAGTTACCTTCAAAACAGAGATGTGTACACTTTTGCAACCTGGGATAGAAAATTACTATCTGCGTATAAATACGGCGTCCGGATGTATGGCATAAGAACTGGCCTACAGTGAAAAAACAACCAACCTGTGCTAGGTGGTCACTAAAAAGCACGAATGCTACTAACCGAGTTAGGGTAGTGTGAAGCTGGGGTGCGCCTGAAGGGAGCAGGCACGTTAGCGACAGTGAGCACGCGCGTAGGCGAGGGTAATGAGAACAGGTGGATTTAATGAAATGAAATGAAATCTTTAAGTTTTACGTCCCATGCTTATGTCGGTTAGGCTAAAGGAGACGGTGATGGTGAGAGATGAGTGAAATGGTGAAATGAAGAAAGTGGGAAGAAAGGGGAGAACCCCGAGCATGGTGTTTGTCCACCACAAAGTCCACAAGGCGCGAGCTGGGATCGAACCAAATATCCCAAACACGGAGGTGAACGCTCTACCACTGAGCCGCCGCGCCCCCTACAGGTGGATTTAGTCAGTAATAGGAGTTTCAATAGCACTTGTCATGGTTTCATAAACACCAATACACAACAAAAAGTAAACCTTTATCCAAAATCAACCTACTTCTTTTGAAAAAAAAGTGCCTTTTGTAGCAGCTTTTTGCCACTTACCTTTTTTCCATACTAAAAATAATATATTATTCTTTCTGTTGCTACACGAAATCAAAGAAATTTGATACACACAAGTATGGCAGAATACGAAGCACCTATCACTACCGACGACGATTTCTATATAACAATGCGAGGAAGGAGAGGCGCATCATCAAACATGGTCTTATGAGGATGTAGCATGAACACAACTGCGAGTTATTTTCCTTTACAAATTCAAGCTGGGACATTTTGCACAACAAGCTCCTCGTCTCCAAAGAAATTCACAAACATTGCATTTGGGCCAAGAATAGCGAATGAACGGCACCATTTGCCATTGGTTTGTCAAAATACGTTCCGATGATCCCATTGCAAAATGAGTGCCGTGGTAACTGAACAACACAATGTTTGGATGTACTTCTCTAGAATGATGAATGAGAATGGTCTCATAAATGATGTATGAATTGATAGTATCCAACAAGAATCGCAGTCTAGAGGCGTGCAGTTGTCTGAGTGTAAGGAATGATTGGTAAGGTTTCCTGCATCGGATCGTCACCTTAAATGAAAGATGGATCTACTACGACAAGCGTGTACTGGTCAGGATAATGGTTGGATGTTGATCAAAATCCAGCACGGTTGTTGTTGCTGGTATAGTGATCTATGGTGGAATTCATCCATCATATGTTTCTCCGTCGAGGGGAAGCTATCACTGCACATCGTTACAGTGCTGGTCCATTATGTCTTTCTCCGTTGAGGCAAAAACCATCACCGCGGATCGTTACAGTGTTGATCAATCATGTCTTTCTCCGTTGAGGCAAAAACCATCACCGCGGATCGTTACAGTGTTGATCAATCATGTCTTTCTCCGTTGAGGCACAAAGCATCAATGCGGATCGTTATAGTGCTGATCCATTGATTTTCTCTGTCGAGCCGAAACCACCAATGTGGATCGTTACTATGCTGATCCATCGTGTCTTCTCTGTCAAGGTGAAACTGTTACTGTGGATCATTACAGTGCTGATCCATTATGACTTTCTCTGTCGAGCCGAAAGCATTGATGCGGGTTGTTTACAGTGCTGAGCTCCATGAAATGAACCGGAAACAACAATCCAGTAATGTTCAAAAGACATGGTGTCCTCATGTTCGAGAATAAACTGGCAAATGCCACTCAAAGGACAATGCAGACTCTCAGTATGAGACCCCTCCACAACCACTTTACTCTTCTGGAGTTTCTCCCACACACTGCCATCTCATTTGGCATATCGAGCACTTCTTGGTGGTTCTGGATTACTCCTTTATATGCCAAAAACTAATGATAGACAGATATACACATTATTCTATTCTATTACCTACTATGTACTTTATTAAACTTCAGATTGGTAGCAAACTTGTACTCATCCACTCCCAGCCACTATTCTTGAAATGCAAGTAACGTCCAAAAAATAATAATTTAAAACTTAAAACTACTTCAAGGGCCCATATCTTGCAGTCAGTCAGCGTAGACTTGACTTTTCAATACAGAGTAGCAAAGCAGT
Source organism: Thermobia domestica (assembly GCF_964235325.1). Classification (NCBI taxonomy): domain Eukaryota; kingdom Metazoa; phylum Arthropoda; class Insecta; order Zygentoma; family Lepismatidae; genus Thermobia; species Thermobia domestica. Next base: position 346,387,351 of record NC_137456.1, on the reverse strand, counting down.
CACTGAATTAAAGGCAAACCCGATCATAAATATTCATAATATTAATTTTTATGATAATTATCAAAATATGTGTAACATTGTTATGTTGAAATCGAAAGATGTAAACGTTCATTTGCTTTCTTTTAACGTTGTAAATACGTTTGAAGACCCCCAGAAGGAGAGGGCCTGTCATTATTGCAGCAAGGGGTCTCGAGAAGAAAAGACCAGTAGGAACAACAGGACTACCCTAGTTAATCAACTGGAGGAGATCCGTTGTTATAGCTTCTGGCAAGGAAATCAAAATTCAGCTGCTACATCTTCAAAATACCTCGTTGATTGGATAGCTTCTGGTAAGGAAATCAAAATTCAGCTGCTACATCTTCAAAATACCTCGTTGATTGGGCGACAGCTAAAATACCGTCCTGCTTCGGGCTGTCGTATGTATTATGGCACACTGGTTTTTGAACAATATTCCTTCTGAAAAAATGTTTGCAGTAGATCATTAAGAAGTATGAACACTTTTTTACAAGTATTTATTTTAACAAAACTGGTAACAAGTATTATATTAATACTATATATGGCCTGGATTCAAATTGTACATGATAGTTAATACCAGAAAGAAAACCATTTAAAAATCGGAATGTAAAAAGAATCACATCGGAAATCTGGGTTAGTCATGGGTTTCCAAATATACCTCATCAACTCTGGTGATATTTTTTGCGCCGTTGCAACGTCTTTGTAGAAACAAGAATGACTTGGATGTGGACGTGTTGTGCGAAACGCAGGTAGGTGGCGTAGTCTGAGACCCAGACTCTCATGAGCAACTATTCCCGTTATAAACAATTGGTCATGAGGAACCACTGGCGTTACTAATGCCTTATTGTAGATGTCTCTCACCACGTCACGAGATAATACGTACGCAACTGCTGACAGAAACGGTGGCTTAGATCGTTTAGATTTCAGTTTTTGTGAAATGTCTTTCAACCGAAATGCACTGTCGTCCGTGCTTGAATCGTGCTGCACATGTCCTGCTATCACTTCTTTTTCCGTCACCCACAAAAATAATTGTTCTCGCAAAACAGATATGTTTAAAAACGTATCATCTTTGGTTTTTGTTATGAATAAGACATGAGCACAAACACGTAAAATCCATTTCAATACGAAAATCGTCTTTAGAGTTAAGTTCTCTTCAGTATCTTCAAAGTTCTCCATTATGATGTCGCCATACTTGTTTGATTCCTCTGCTATTTGCTCCTGTAAAACAGAGAATAAATTTAATCGAACAGTACACATAGTATACACTGACTAGCCAAAGCATTATGATAATATGGTAAATTTTCAACCTAGTCGTTGAGCTGCCGTGAGAGTCACAGGGACAATAGAACCGCTGACCAGACTTTGACAGGAATCTCACTTGGTCAGTCGATGTGGTAATCGTGCATAGAATGGGGAAGGACGGTGATATATCAGAGTTTGATAGGGCAAGGTTGTTATGGCCAGACAGCTGGGCACGAGCATCTTGAAAACAGCGCGACTTAACGGGTGTTCGCTAGCTGCCATGGTTAGTGTCTTCCAAAAGTGAGAAAAGAACGGTAAAACCAGCACCGAACCACAAGAGTTGGCGACAACATCTGATTAGAGATGTCGAACGTCGCAGACTGTTGAGATGCGTACAAAAGATAAAAGTGCAAACTATGGTATAATTAACAACATACTTTAACAGTAGACAACGGTCGAGTGCGTCTGAGCACACATTTCACCATACACTGTTAAGACATAGGCCTCCACAACCGACGTCCCACACATACCAAAATTAACCGCACAGCATTATCGATAAGGACTAGAATGGCGTGCGCCCATCGTCACTGCTCCTGAGAGTAATGTCATAACGTTGCGTGGTCCAATGAATCATGATACTGCCCTCCACGCCGGTGGACGGGTCAAAATCCGTCGTCTTCCAGGAAAACAGCTGCTGAGACGTGGTCAGTAGGATGACGATAGGCCGTTGCTTGCTCCATTATGATTTGGAGTACCTTTATATACTCATCCACGGGACCGGTAGTGCGGAGGACACTATGACAGCTTTCAGCTAGTTGCAGTCATTGTTGATCACGTACAATCATTGATGGTTGCCATATTTTCAACTGCAAATGGCAACTCTCAGCAGCAGAACGCTCCTTGTCATAAGGGTAACGTTGTCCTGCAACAGTTCGAGGAGCGCAGTGGTTAATTTCAATTCATGCAGTGGCCCCCAAACTCACCCGATCATAACCCAATGGAACATCTTTGGGATGTCATTGAACGTTAGATCCGAGTTTATCAACTCCCTTCACGGAATGTCCAGGAATTACGTGACTTTGTGTGCAGATGTGATACGCTATGTTTCCAGCCATCCACCAAGGCCTCATGGCTTCCATAACAAACGGAATTGCTGCTGTTCTGTGAACCAAAGGTGGATACACCATATATTAGCTAGGAGATCATAATGTTTTTGCTAGGCAGTGTATATTGAACATACTTAATGATTATTTTAGATATTAACTACAAACACAAATCTTAATGTATAGTCGCTTAGACCAAAGTGAATAACTCAATAAATATAAATAAAAGACATTGAAAGGTACCACCTCGCGACGGATAACATGTTCGAACGGTCTACGACATTGGACCAACAGGGAAACAGTATTATGTATCGTATCTTCACCATTTATTAGACAATCTTTCATCTCTCATAGTTTTCTATAATATAAAGCAATGATGGCCAATGTATAACGTACTGCGAGGCAGGACAAAGTATAAACCTTTCGTGGGGGATCTTTTCCTTTCTTTTCTGAGGCGACAGTTCTTAAATTTGGGTATAAATCAAACATTCTCTGAATCTATTCTGTGTGTCCTGTTCAATGTTTCCATGTCTAGGCTGATTATGGCCTGAGCTATGAACATTTGAAAGTAACTTATACGAAACCTGCATTCTCCTAGAACTCGGCCAGATCTTAAACTTAACTTAGCAGAAAGAACAAGATATTATGTTGCAGAATGGGCTTGGTAACCAAAGGATTAAAGAAAATATATTTTACATTTAAAACTCAGTTCTCGATTTAGACATATTAATACCTGATCACCTATATCATTCCTGCTCTGCATGGAGTTTTAAAAAAGGAACATATCCATACCTTTTTACTTCTATTTGCGAGACGGATGGAGCATTCATTTAAACCATGGACGTCAAATGAAATTTCTTGTTTTACGTCTCACACTTACGCGTTTCAGGTTAGAGACGGGCGATTAATAGCAGTTAACACTTATGGAAGAATTTGTGGAATAAGAATGCAGGAGAAACTGGGAGATCCATGAGAAGACTACAGACATAATTTTGTATAATTCACAACAAATTTACATGACTTGGTATCGAACCGGGTGCCTCTCGCAACAGACGTGAATTATTAGGCCCTAAGCCACTGTGCCCAACACAAATGTAGGCACGTAGCTCAAAAATAAACGAACAAATAATAAATTATTAATATTTGCCATGGTCAAATATGATTGATGTTATTGATTTAAAAGGGTTGAGTTGATTTTGAGTTTAACGTCCCTTTTAGCAGCGAGGCTATATGAGACGGAACCTACTGATTAACGTAGAATCCGAACCACATGAGCTCACGCCGGGAATCGAACCCGGGTCTCCCACGGCGAAGGCGCGTACACTAACCGCTTAGCCACGAAGGAGCTTATTGATTTAAGTGATGATCCGAGTTGAATTTCAGGGGGAGCTATTCTGGGCTACGTTAAGCTGTAGATGCATGCAGGCCCGTAGCCAGCCCAAAAACTTAAGGGGGGCCCGGCTGAAGTTAGGGGGGCCCGATCCAACCATATGATAGTTCATCACCATATTATAGTTCTTTTGCAAGCCTACTGTAAAATTTTTAGGGGGGCAGCCAAAATTTGGGGGGGCGGCCCCCCTAGATCCCCCTGGATACGGGCCTGGATGCATGTCTCAAATGAACTCTGTGCCGAGAGAAGAGAGCTCACAAGCAACCAATGATCAGCGTTCGCAACCAGGGTGGAAATTCTCAAGTGGGAATACATGTGATTCGGATCACACGTTACAGAGTAGACCCACATCTTATACAGCTTTTGTGCTGCAAAGAAAAAATACTATAAAAAGAAACAATAATTAAATAATGCAATTGGTTAATTAATGAAGCAAAAGGAAACCTAAATTCTTGAATCTAAGAACCTCATAGAACCTGGGAATTTTGTGGTGAGTGGTTGATTTGTATTTACCCTCTTTTCCGACAGTGGCTGCATAAGATGAGTATAAAAAGTTTACTGAAATTTTGTATGATCATTTATGAATGTATATGTACTGAAATTTTGTATGATCATTTATGAATGGATATTTACTGAAATTTTGTATGATCATTTATGAATGTATATTTACTGAAATTATGTATGGTCATTTATGCATTATTGAAATTATGTATGATCATTTATGCATGTATATTTACTGAAATTATGTATGATCATTTATGCATGTATATTTACTGAAATTTTGTATGATCATTTATGAATGTATATTTACTGAAATTTTGTATGATCATTTACGAATGTATATTTACTGAAATTTTGTATGATCATTTATGCATTATTGAAATTAAGTATGATTATTTATGCATTATTGAAATTATGTATGATCATTTATGAATGTATATTTACTGAAATTTTGTATGATCATTTATGAATGTATATTTACTGAAATTTTGTATGATCATTTATGAATGTATATTTACTGAAATTATGTATGATCATTTATGCATTATTGAAATTATGTATGATCATTTATGCACGTATATTTACTGAAATTATGTATGATCATTTATGCATGTATATTTACTGAAATTTTGTATGATCATTTATGAATGCATATTTACTGAAATTTTGTATGATCATTTATGAATGGATATTTACTGAAATTTTGTATGATCATTTATGCATGTATATTTACTGAAATTATGTATGATCATTTATGCATTATTGAAATTATGTATGATCATTTATGCATGTATATTTACTAAAATTATGTATGATCATTTATGCATGTATATTTACTGAAATTTTGTATGATCATTTATGAATGTATATTTACTGAAATTTTGTATGATCATTTACGAATGGATATTTACTGAAATTTTGTATGATCATTTATGAATGTATATTTACTGAAATTATGTATGATCATTTATGCATTATTGAAATTATGTATGATCATTTATGCATGTATATTTACTGAAATTATGTATGATCATTTATGCATGTATATTTACTGAAATTTTGTATGATCATTTATGAATGGATATTTACTGAAATTTTGTATGATCATTTATGAATGTATATTTACTGAAATTTTGTATGATCATTTATGCATTATTGAAATTATGTGTGATCATTTATGCATGTATATTTACTGAAATTATGTACGATCATTTATGCATTATTGAAATTATGTATGATTATTTATGCATTATTGAAATTATGTATGATCATTTATGAATGGATATTTACTGAAATTTTGTATGATCATTTATGAATGGATATTTACTGAAATTTTGTATGATCATTTATGCATTATTGAAATTATGTATGATCATTTATGCATGTATATTTACTGAAATTATGTATGATCATTTATGCATGTATATTTATTGAAATTATGTATGATTATTTATGCATTATTGAAATTATGTATGATCATTTATGCATGTATATTTATTGAAATTATATATGATCGTTTATGCATTATTGAAATTATGTATGATCATTTGTGCATGTATATTTATTGAAATTATGTATGATCATTTATGCATTATTTAAATTATGTATGATCATTTATGAATGTATATTTACTGAAATTATGTATGATCATTTATGAATGTATATTTATTGAAATTATGTATGATCATTTATGCATGTATATTTATTGAAATTATGTATGATCATTTATGCATGTATATTTATTGAAATTTTGTATGATCATTCATGCAAGTACGAAGGGGTGACCCAAAAATAACCGGAATTGTTCTCCTGCGCATCTATACCTCTAGTATGAGGTTGCGCCGCTAGGGCATTCTGAAAGAACCTCTCCTGTGTCAGTACACTAAGTACCGTTAACCGACAACGTGTAATATCTCTGGTAGTTTTGTGTTTGTGTCTGTAGTACACTCTTGACATGAAGAAATTACAGATTCTCACGAACAACGTGCGACTCTGAAGTTTTGTTTTTTATTCGGCAAGAACGAAGCAGAAACTGCTGTGATTATACAAACAGCTTACAAAAAACATGCTCTCAGTAAAACGGAAGTGTACGAATGGTTTGTTCGGTTTAAAGGAGGTAAATTTCCATTGAAGACCAGCCGACTTTCGGTCATTCTTCATGTGCGTGAACCTAGGACAACATCGCCTAAATCCGTGACTTATCAAGGAAGATCAGCGCAGAACAATCTATCAACTCGTATACTTATCCGGGTTACCTTGGAGCTCTATTCAGTGCATTGTGCACAACGATTTGGGACTGCAACGAGTGCCTGTGCCCAGACTTCTCACCAAAGAGCAAGGGAATCGTCGCGTGGAAGCCTATCGCGCAATGAAGGACGCAGTCACAGACGATCCAGTCTTATTCAACAAAATTATCACAGGCGACAAGTCATAATGCAATACGATTCCGAAAGTAAACAACAGTCAAGCCAACGGAAGTCACCTGGCTCGCCTCATCCATAAAAAGCTCGTCAGGTTAAATCGAATTTGAAGACGCATTGGTACTAATGGAGAGGTCTTTTAGGGTGATTAAAATTGTATTTGAAACAAAGTTGTATTTAAAAAATGCTTTTTCTCTGGATATTTTTGGGCCTAACTTGCCTATTGCACCACTTACTTTATTTTGTTTACATTAAAAAGAAAACTAGTATCCTTCTGTATCCTTCGTCCAGGAGACAATCCACCCCTTCCAAATGATCCTTCTTGAACCCATTAGTGACCAGAGCTCTTTAAGTCTATCAATTCCTCTACCATTCGCAACCCTGCTCGCAGCCTAGTATTTCGACTGAACAATAAAGAGAATAGTGAGAGTTATTCTTAAAATAACAGAAAATTAGAAAATCTGAGGATACGTACCATTACTTCCATTTGTTCTGCTGTTCCAAGAAAGAACACAAGAGCGGTGTCTTTGTACTGAAGAGCTTCTCCGCCCCAGGTGTCTCTGATGGCCTTCCGTTCTTCGAAGTTACCTGGTGACGTTGCAACAACTATTAATAGCACTTCTTTCCCCTTGCAGACGTCTGGAGCGTCAATAATGGTCGTCACAGTATCCGGAAGAATATAGTTTGACACGTTCGTCATTTGAGTCCATGGGTATTTGGTTACATGAAACTCTTGTCGTTGTGACAGGAGGACAAAGTTGAATACTACGACAATCGCTATCAGGAACAGGAGGATTCCTCCTAATTTCCATCGTATGAAGCGAAACAACCTCTGTCGCCCTGGAAATATACAAATAAAAATGATGATAACAATAAACACTGGCGAACAATCAATTTTAAATATTCCACATCTTTATATAATAAGAAATGGGTATTATATACTTCCGGAATTTCGGTATCTAAGGCCATTTTAGTTCGGCACATGAGGGATGATGTCCGTCAGCGATCACACTACCGAGTGAAGTAGGGAAAGAATAAAGCAGTCTGGGACTTGTATGTTAAGTACCGTCCTGGCACTTGCCTAGTGTGAATGAGGGAAACCTCACTCAAGATAGTTTTCCTGAAAAGGTTGTTATACCTTTTCGACTAAGTGTACTACCGGGAATCGAACCCAAGAATGCTCATAACAAAGGTGAGAGCGTTAGGAACTACGTTACGCGGAGTCACACTCATGTTTCATAATATCTTAACAGGGGATAAAGAATGAAAAACAAGAAAATTAGGAAAACCAAAAATGGATCAAAAGCTTGCGATCTTGGCCAAAAATTAATTTTTGAATCAGAGGCCACAAAATTTTTGAACGGCCCTTAGATAGAGTTTTCGTATTTTCTACGGAATCAGCACATCATGCTGAGTTAAGTGATAGTTTGGGTTTGTTTACACTATATGTAGTTTTCCAGATGTAAGGGCCTAGAAGAAATTTTTTCTTTGAAATATATTGGATCTTTTGATCCAAAAATATAAGAAAGCTAATGCAGGTCGAAATTTAAACGTGAACAGCCAAAATGAAAAATAATTCATTTATCTTCAAAGACGGTGTCTATATGTTAAACTTTCCAGGAACCAGCACAGCAAGTTTAAGCTGTTTGGTAAACTCAAATAAAATGCATTTCCTTTCAGTAGTCAAGACTGGCCTAAGAAAATAATGCTAATCACTTCTTAAAAGAACTGAGATTTCGAAACTCTTAGCACTGGACATTCAGCGTTTCGGTACTTTGGTGGACCTAAGGCACTTCGAGAAGAATTTGGTTGAATTTTTATTTTACTTCATTCTGCAACACCGAGGTTATTAAAGACTATTAGCGTAAGCTCCAGAACATGACGAAGAGTTCAACATTAGTGTTACTCACGAAGCTAGAGAAATATCTTGCCATGTCTCAAGCGACAACGAGGCGAGAAATGTCATGTTTCTAGTCTCGTCTCAAATTTGAAAAGGTACCCATTATCTTTACTCTGAGCGTATTTTTTGAGACGAGATAAAGAATTCCTCGTCCCGTGGGCAACACTAACTCTGATATTCAGCTTTAGTTCAAAATTATTTTCTTTTTCTTTTTCTTTTTCTTTGTCGTCCATGTGCACTACCATTATTTTCCAACACGGTGGACGAAGAGCTTCAGTAAAGAGAGAACTCTATTTTTTTTATATATCAATCTACGTAAGTCAATCTAGGTTATAATTATTAGTAATGATATGAAGTGTGAACGTGAAATAAAAGCCAAGATAGGAACGGGGCTGAAAAAAAAGGCCTTCAGAAGGAAGAAAATACGGGACCTTGAACAAAGAGTTGAGAAAAAGATAAAATGCTTCGTGTGAAGTATTGTTCTGTACGGGTCAGAAAGATGGACATTATGCAAAAGTGATGAAAAACGACTGGAAGTTTCCGAAATGTGGGTGTGGAGAAGAATGGAGAGAATTAGCTAGGTCGAGTAGAAAACGAATGAGAGAGTGTTAGAAATTGTGGGTGAGAAAAGAACACTTTTAGATGTTATTAAAAAGAGGCAGAGAAACTGGCTGGGACATTTGATAAGAAAAAACTATCACGAGGGACGTGCTAGAGAGTATGGTGGCAGGAAAGAGAGGGAGAGGTTGAAAGAGACTACAATTAATGGATGACATCAAAACAGAGAAAACATATGTCAAGACGAAGAGTTTACCGGAAGACCGTGGATCATGGAAAAATGAAAATGAGATGAAATCTTACAGTTTTACGTCCCACGGTTATGCCAGTTAGGCTAAAGGAAACGGTGATGATAAGAGATGAGTGAAATGGTGGAATGAAGAAAGTGGGAGGAAACGGGAGAACTCCGAGAAAAGCCTCGAGCACGGTGTTTATCAACCAAAAAGTCCACACGGCGCGAGCTAGGATCGAACCAGGGACCCCAAGAACCAGAGGTGAACGCTCTACCACTAAGCCCCCCCCCCCCGTGGATCATGGAAGCTTCTCAGTTGCAGCAAGTGACCTGCCAATAACAGCAGAATAACTATGATGATTGTGATGACGTAAGTCACAAAACGTTAATATAACTTGGTTCTGCAGAAGACTGCAACTAGGAAATCAGTCTAGTCGTTCAAGCAGTAACCTTGAGTTTAATTGAATTAGTGGTTCATTTATATAATCTACTGGAATTTAATGGAATGTATACGAATAAACACGAACTTCGTGCGTTTGATCTAAGAGAAATTAAGTCATAACGTTTTATTCTATTTTCCATTTCAATTTTCCTGATATTTACCTTCATTATCTAATCTTTTCCATGTGAAAGATCTATTTTTTTTCATAATAATATTCAATTTAATCATTATGTCATTTGGCATTATAGTAAGAAATGAATTGAAGGTTAGTTGAGTATGAATTCATAATAATCCTTCCATATTAACAAACTTGAAAACATTGAGAAGAAATTTCTAAGTCATTTCCGTCACCGGAAGTTCTGAAGGTGATTTCAAGGGTAATAGAAGGGATAGTTTAAGGGCCTATATAAAACTACATGAGCTGACAAATTATTGAGCATTTCCTGTAGGGCTACAATGATTAAATTTGGTATGATTGTAGCTTCCGGAACTAACCGACAGGAAAATTGCCAAAAGTGAATATTTTTAATTTTTAGGGGGTCTAAAGAGGGGATGAAGAATTTCCCCATGTTATTTAAATTTGCCTTTTTTTGGACCTATAGTCTCATGTGTTAGGTACTTAGAATTGGAATAAAAAGTTGAAATTTGGTATGCTTATACGTTTTCGTTAGCGTTACCTGAGTGAATCATCAGAAGTAAAAATTTCCAAACATAGAGCGGTTTTATGGGGAACTGAAAAATCTTTCCCATGTTATTTAAATGGGACGTCTTCTACATCCCAAAATGTTTAGGCACTTCCGGCGGGATTAGAATCCTGAAATTTGGTGATTATCGCCTTCCAGGACTAACCTACAGAAAAATTGCCAAAAGAGAATATGTTTAATTTTTAGGGGTCTAAAGGGAGACGAAGGAATCCCCATGTTATTTAAATGGACTATTTCTTGGGATACAAAATCTTACCTTTTAGATAGTTGAAATAGGAAATAAAACGATAGAATTATGGGTTCAAGAGGTGCGAGACCGTAGGCCGAGCAAAAATAATGTTTGGGAGCGAAGCCTCCGCGGGAGCGAGTAAGTTTAAAGAATTCACTGTTGATGCAAAGGCCGATAGATAAGAAATGCGAGGCCGTAGGCCGAGCAAACTCGGGAGGCTGAGGGCGCCCCCAGCTAGCCAATGGCTAGTGTATATATATATATATATATATATATATATATATATATATATAGTATTGTAGAGATCTTCAAAATCTGAATGTTTACGCATGTTTTGCTGGTATTGTAAATGTTGGTTTAACATGTTGGTTTGAAATACGTAACTTGACGTAGTGCTGTTTTTTCAAAAATACAACTTTATGTTTGGTTGTCAACACTGTTACTCGTGTAGTATTGTGGAGTATGTGAAACAATGGTCCACTGTAGATAACTGCTGCTACAAAATTTTATGGATTTTAATCAGTTAGTTTAAAAGTTACAAGAGCATTTCAAGATTATTGGTCCAGTCCATATATTCGTGCACGGTGGCTCAGTAATAGAGCGTTTACTTCTAGTGCGTGGGGTTCTTGGTTCGATATTCGGCCAACTAAGTTTGTGGTGGACAACATCGTGTCCGTGGGTTTTCTTGTGGTACTCCCGTTTCCTCCCACTTTCTTATTCAACCAGTGCTTTTATCATCATTCACTTGTCTGGGCTTGGAAATGTTTCTTCTACGTTTTTTCTATCTTCAACTTCCTCTTTTAACTTCCCATATTTTTTTTTCTATTTTTCAAAGTCATCGGTCAGTTGTGTTCTTCTTCTTCCTATTCCTCGCTTTCCTTCCATCTTTCCTTCTATGGCGGAATGAAGAAGACAATTTCTTCGCAAGATGTGTCCAATCCAATTGGCCTTTCTACGAAGGATGGCGGCTAAAAGCGTCCTCTTCTCTCCTATCCGTTTTAAAGCATCTCCGTTTGTTACTCTCTCCGTCCATTTTATCTTCTCTATCCTCCTCGAACACCACATTTCATAGCTCCTTAAAATTTCTTCTCTAACTTCCGTAATGTCCAAGTCTCTGAACCGTACAGTCCAATGCTCCAAATATAGCATTGATCAGCTTCTTCCTTAGTCCAACCAGTATATAGGATGGATCATTTATGTTGAAAGGCCTCTGTAAATTTTAAACTAACTAGTTAAAATCCATTAAATTTTGTAGCAGGAAATATTTACAATGCAACATTATTTATTCTACCCTATAATATCACCCGATTCCAAGTATTGCCAACACATCATAAAGTTGTATTTTTTAAAATAGCACTACGTCAGGTTAATCTGTATCCCAAATCTATATGTCAAACGAACATTTACAATATCACATTTATTTTTTTAGTGTTTCAAACCAGGGATACGAAACCAACAATAATATGAAATAATAATACGAAAACATTCCTAAACATCCGTAATTTGAAAGCTTTTATGACAATAATAACTCAAGTGGATAGGTGACTAGTTTATTAGTTTGGACATGATATGTGAACATGAAATAAAAGCAGGGACATTGAAAGTTTTAGAAATGTGAGTGAGAAGAAGAATTAAGAAAATTAGCTGAATCGAGCGGAAAACGAGTGCGGAAGCATTAAGAGTAGAAGGGAGAAAAGAATAATTTTAGATGGACTTAAAAAGAGGATAAAAACTGGTTGGGACATTGGCTGAGAAAGAACAGTATCATTAGTGCTCTCAACGGGTCGGGTCGGGTCGGGTTGAAGACCGACCCGACCCGACCCGTGACCCGAATTGACTGACCCGACCCGATGACCCGACCCGACCCGACTGACCCGACAACCCGACCCGATCTGACCCGACTGACCCGACCCGATAACCCGACCCGAGTGACCCGACCCGATAACCCGACCCGAGTTGACCCGATTGACCCGACCCGACAACCCGACCCGAATAACCCGACCCGACAACCCGACCCGAGATGACCCGATTGACCCGACCCGAATAACCCGACCCGACAACCCGACCCGACCTGACCCGACTGACCCGACCCGATAACCCGACCCGAGTGACCCGACCCGATAACCCGACCCGACTGACCCGACCCGATAACTCGACCCGATTTGACCTGACCCGACCCGACCCGTAACCCGACCCGAGCTGGCCCGATCCGAGTCGGGTCGGGTCGGGTCGGGTCAACCCGATCCGTTTGAGAGCACTATGGTCACAACACTGGGTGAACACCAAAATGCACTCCCATTGGGAATTGAACCCGGACCACGTGTACCGAAGTCTTACACGTTAACCACTAGCTAGATCAAGCGGGGATTTGTATATGCATCTTAATGAATATTTGGCACTTTTGAGGTTTGGTTATTTCTTTTTATAACTGATACCAATGTCCGACGTGGGAGAAATTTATTTTTATTTTTATTTTATTTATTTATTTATTTATTTATTTATTTTTATTTTATTTTTTTTCTTTAGTTCTATGTGACGAAATTTTTCTTCAAGGTCAGTGTTCTCACCTGCTGGGACGGCAGGGCGTCTTCTCGGAAGGCAGTAGCAAGAGTCTCTTGGCGGAGACAAAAGGAAATCGTTTAACTACAATGATGGAAACAGGAGAACACCTGTGATTTTTTCCAACCCTTCAACTTTCATTTCAAAATAGGTTCTTATGATTTCGGGACCCGTACCACTTTGATTTTTCTTTCTCGGTAATTAAAACGTATTTTACAGTATATATAGTTGCACGTAAGAAGATACATAATATGAATTTAAAAATACAGGTTGATATTTAATTATAAAGTACTAATTTTGTTTCATCACTTTCAGTCCAACAAATGAAATTCAAACAATTCGCTCCCTAGGTCTTGGTCATCAATACTGCGTCTTATTCTTTGTCTTGCAGTCAAGTCTTGGTCCTGCATTTCGTAGTCTTGGTGATCTTTCATGCTATACAAGATCCAAGAATGCTCACCTCATCGGTACAAATGAAGACCAAGTGTGATTTTGATTATGGTATTTCATACTATACGGAAAGCTAGAAAATACGCTCATCGCTACTTGGTGATCACCAAAACAAGGCCAAGAGCAAGATTACTATGCAATTCGTCTTGCATATCCAATCTTTATCTTGTTCTTGTATCGATGTCCTTGGGCTTGGTGAAATAAAATGAAATATTCACTTTAAGCAGGAGTGTAACCAGCAGGTTCGTGTAGGAAGGGCCCGTCGTTTTTGAGGGGGGGGCGGCTACAATGTACAAAGCAAAAAATGTGTTGCTGCTAGTGTTTTTCAGGCCGAAAAGAAAGGAAAATTTTGGTTTCCTTCTGGAAAACTAAAAACACTATTTTATCTTATTTATTATTATTATTATTATTATTATTATTATTATTATTATTATTATTATTATTATTATTATTATTAATTATTATTATTATTATCCATAAATTATATTCAAGATAGTTTTTATTATGCTTAATCAAGAACTACTGCCCGGGACCAAACGCTATACTTTTGTGCATAACTATAAAAATAACCAGAAAGTTCTGTCCCTTTTCGTGGAGGTCTGTGTTCAATTGGACCTCACACCGTGAGTTGAATGCGAGTGGAGATAAGGCGAACGTCAGTTGTTGGTGTGGGTATATCCAACATACTACCTGGTTGTGGCAATTCAGATACACAGTGAACTTGCATAAAGACAGAGGGAACATGGGACATCCACAGAGCGTCATAAGAGCATGTATGCTGAACGAGTTCAAATGGAGGTCAAACGCCGCTGTAGCGGGACAGAAAATATGCCAGGCCTTTGTTGAGGGTGTCGTGACGACGCGGACAGTGCAGCCATGGTTTAACAAGTTTAAGGACGATGACCAAACACCCGAAAACACCACATGCCAGAAGACCAACACATGTACAAAGAGGAACTGGAACTACAATTCAGTGTGTAGAGAAACCATTCGGCAGCACATCCATCAAGTTGGGAAGCACTACAAGTTGGGTCTCACATGTTTTGACTCCGGGCCAGAAGGCAACGCGGCAGTCGCATGGGTTTATTTACTGTTTCGGAGCCATTTCTGGACAGGGCGTTGACATGTGATAAAAAGTGGGTCCTATACGAAGCTCCACGGCGCCGTCATCATTGGTTAGCATCCCATGAACCGATTTCAAAACAGCCGAAACCAGCACTGTACCAGAAGAAGGTCCTTCTGTGTGTTTGGTGCATCGTGCATCGGGAACTGCTACCAGCTGGTCAGAGTATCAATGCAACTGTGTAGTGTCAGCAGTTGAGCTGTGCTCAACAAAAACTCAAAACTCTGGAGCCATCACTTCTGAATTGCAAATGGGCCCTCGTTTACGGGACAACGCTAAGACCCACGTGGCTAGGATGACTCAGGACACCATTCTCCGCCTTGGATGGGAAACAATATTGCAACCACTATATTCCCCGGGTATTGCACCGTCCGATTATTACCTGTTCCATTCTTTGGACAATCACCTTAGAGGCTGCCAATTCAAATCCCTAGTAAAAGTCCAAAATGCACCTGATACCTTCTTCGTTTCACGGCCCACCAACTTCTACCGCGATGAATTCCATGGCCTTCAGGAACGTTTTCAGAAGGTCGTCGATGTTGATGGGGACTATTTTTGATCTTCCAGGTTAGGTGACGTATCGATGTTCGAAGGTGGTGGGTGAAAAAGCAACAAAACTTTTCTTGGTTACCTTTTTATTTAAATTTAAGACCTTGTATACAGAACCTATGTACACAAGATTGATTTTCTTTAAATTTCATTTAATTTCTTTATAGTTTCCTGACAAAAATATTTATTTATTATTCGTGACTAAAAAAAAACAATTATTTTATTACACTGAGTAGAAATAAAAGAGAGCGAATGAAATCCAAACTGAATAAAAACATTGTGTCTCACCAAATTTTCCATTCTCTGTCTTTTAAAATACTTGTTAAAGCATATAAAAATATAATGTACTTACAAATCAGTTTAGTACCTTTGTTTTATGGCTGTATTTATAATATCTTGTTAAAATGTTTGTCTTTAAACTGTCAAATATAAATCGCAGTAAATTGTGTAATCTGCTGTCACAAAAATGTATCCTATTTTTCGATCGGTATGGAAAAACAATATTTCTCCATACTATTTTACCGTATATTATTAATTGTCAATAACTGTTACTTTTAAATGAAGGAAGCGAGATAATTTTACTATGATGTTTTTAAAGCTGGTCATTTGGGGGGGGCAGGAAACCATTTGGGGGGCCTGGACCCGATGGCCCCCCCTTAGCTACACCCCTGAGTTTAAGGTCCCTTGATTCTGCTTCGAGGCTAAGGGATATGGTGACCATAAGAAATGAATGAAATGGTGGAATGAAGAAAGTGGGAGGAAACAGGAGAACCCCGAGAAAACCCACTACACGGCGTTTCTCCACCACAAAACCTACTTAACACAAGCTGGGATCGAACCATGGACACCATGCACCAGAGATGAATTCTCTACCACTGAGCTACCGCGGCCCTGCTTGGGCTTGGTCGTCCATATCCAATCTTTCTTTTGGCCTTGCTTAAACAACTTCTAGTTTTGTTCTAAATCCAGACTCCATATTGGCGTAGATATTAATATTACAGTCGATTGGTAAAATCAATCTTCCACATTTAAAAATTAGAGTACACACAAGTACAAAAATAAGCATTTACCATAAAAACACTAGCTGCAAGTGTTCAAAATACATTTATGGCTTCTATAAAATCAATTGAAAATTGCTATTTTTAATTACGCAGGTAGTGTAAAACAGCAGTTTTCGACTCCAGCCGAGTTCAAGCTCAACCTAAACTTAGTTGACCAAAGTGAACTGACCCGACTGACCCGACCCGACAACCCGACCCGACTGACCCGACAACCCGACCTGACTGACCCGACCCGATAACCCGACCCGAGTGACCCGACCCGATAACCCGACCCGAGTTGACCCGATTGACCCGACCCGATAACCCGACCCGAATAACCCGACCCGACAACCCGACCCGACCTGACCCGATTGACCCGACCCGACAACCCGACCCGAATAACCCGACCCGACAACCCGACCCGACCTGACCCGACTGACCCGACCCGACAACCCGACCCGAGTGACCCGACCCGATAACCCGACCCGAGCTGACCCGACTGACCCGACCCGACAACCCGACCCGAGTGACCCGACCCGATAACCCGACCCGAGCTGACCCGACTGACCCGACCCGATAACCCGACCCGAGCTGACCTGACCCGACCCGACCCGTAACCCGTCCCGAGCTGACCCGACCCGAGTCGGGTCGGGTCGGGTCACGGGTCGGGTCGGGTCAACCCGACCCGTTTGAGAGCACTAAGTATCATGCGGAATGTGGTAGATGGTACGGTGGCAGGAAAAAGAAGGCAGGAGCGAAAGAGGCTAGAACTGATGCACAGTTACAATGATGCTAGCCTGTGGGGAAAAATCCTATATCGTGGGAGTTTTTGCCTTATTTTCTTGGAAAGGGATAATAAGCAGCATATATGGGATTTTTCGAGAAGATCGAAATTTACGGCTTATTCATTTAGATATTGTAAAAAGTGACTAACACAAAGAAATTTAGTTTTTAATATTATACACACTTTTAATTAGTATAACGTGGGAAATTCAGACGTAAAATGGGATTTTTTGCCTCTCGACATGGGATTTTATATTGTTTCAGGTTGGCATCACTGGCACAGTATTCTAAAATTACCTTAATAAGGTACAAGGTAGATGAATTCAGACACCGGGTTAGATTTTCTCCCACAACCTTATATTATAAAAGTTTCTGTTATAAAACAATATAACACAGAATCACTATAAGTGTAATCCTAAGATCAATATAAAATCTACTAAGTAGTTAGGGTAAATATGTGTTCTAAAGCCCATGCAGCCAAGGGAAGGTTTCCCACAAAGCTCCAGGCAAGCTGAGTGGAGGTGGGCTAGCATTCTCAGTGCTCTAGGCAAGCAAAGAGAGGTTGCAGTCCCGTAAACCTCCACGCAAGTAAGGCGGGAAGCGAAAACCACGAAGCTCCACGCAAGCTAGGTGGTTGCTGTTAGGAATCTCTCGCAGCTCCACACAAGCTACGAGTGGGGTTGAGTTCCCATAATGCTCAGGCAAGGTGAGTAGGGAGGAGGCCTCAGAACTCCAGGCAAGCTAGGAGGCTTGTGTTAGTATAAGATTTCTCAGAGCTCTAGGTAAGCTAGAGAAGGGGAGTTGACCAGCCAAAACTCATGTCGATTGAGGTGCTGCATGAAGTTCTATAAGTTCTTTTGAGCAGCAATGTTGCTGGTGTTCCTCTTGTCACATGATCAGGCGATGACGAGGTTACTACTTGTAGTTGAAGAGCACGTGGTTTTGTGTATAAATAAAAGCCACGTGTTTATATTTACAAATATAAACCACGTGTAGAATATTATATATATATATATATATATATATATATATATATATATATATATATATATATATATATATACAGATGGTGATCAGAAAAATGGAAACACTTGAACGAAATTGCATCTTGCCAGATTAATATGGTGTCGGGCCACCTTTCGCCTTCAGAACAGCCTTGATGCGACGTGGGATGGAGGCATAGAGGTCGCGAATGGTAGCAAGTGGAATTTTACACCATTCCTCGTGTAGAGCATCGGCCACTTCTGTGAAAGAGGATGTAGGTGAAAATCGTCGCCGGAGTCGTGTTTCCAAGACGGACCACAGATGTTCAATTATGTTGAGATCTGGTGATTGGGCGGGCCAGGGGAGGTGTTGAACTTCATCCCGATGTTCCTCAAACCACGCTGCAACAACGCCAGCTGTGTGAATGGGTGCATTATCATCCTGGAAGATGGCGTCATTGTCCGGGAACAACATCCGGACCATAGGATGCAAGTGGTCTCCTAAAATTGCGACATAATCGTTGCCAGTGATTCGTCCGCTAAGTGTGACCACAGGACCCAATGAAAACCATGATATTGCGGCCCACATCATCACCGAGCCGCCGCCATGTTTCACAGTTGGGCGGGGACACTGCAGATTATAAGCTTCTTTGGGCGTTCTCCACACATAAACACGGGCCGTGGTTGGGAATAGGGTGAAGGATGACTCATCCGACCATATCACATGTTTCCAGTCCTCAACGGTCCAAGTTGCATGGTCGCTTCACCATTTGCGGCGTGCGAAAGCGTTATGGTCCCTGATCAGCGGTTTGGCCCGTGCAACACGACACCGTAAGTTCATGTCATGTAATTCGCGGCGGACTTTGATTGTCGAAACAGGGTGGGGGAGGTGCTGATTGAGTTCCTCCGTCACTTGCTCCGCAGTGGCACGACGGTTCTGCGTGACAATGCGCTTTAATACCCGGCTGTGACATGTCACTCATGATTTTCTTTCGCCCACTGTTCCGCTTCCCCGATGTGGTTTTCCCGTGTGTTGTGTAGGCCGTCATCACCTTCGACACTATCGCACGCGACACACCTAACACAGTAGCCACTGCCGTCACACTCACTCCACATAACCGCGCACCAACAATTTGCCCTCTTTGAAAATCTGAGAGGTCTTCCATTTTACACTACCTCCGTCTGCTGCAGCCACTGGACACTGCTGTTCCACTGCGCCTGACGTAGTATGGAGACCGACCTAACATACCACCACCAGCGGTCCGGCGCTGCGGGCGCCACGACACCACTGCCAACCCATACATCTGACGTGTTGCCAACTACAGGTGTTTCCATTTTTCTGATCACCATCTGTATATATATATATATATATATATATATATATATATATATATATATATATATATTGTGGAATCGACACTAATATTGTGTTTGAAGTGCACTACACTCAATTCTATTGCTTAAAATACCCGAAGATTACTGCGACTCAGGAAGGTATGCAGAGTATTGGTCTTGGGGGTTTGGGCGCCCCGAAATTTCGATTTTTCTGTAAATTTAGGCTAGTTTTAGGAGTGATTCAACCAATTTTAATACAATTTATCCTCAGATTGAAATTAGAGTCCTTCGGGGAAAAAAATCCTATGTATATCCTGGTCAGAGAAATGAAGTTTCCCTGGGTTTTCCTCATTCACACCAAACAAATGCCGGGGTGGTACCTAACTTATAGGTCCCAGGCCTCTTCCTTCCTTCCCTTTGCCCGGATAGTGTGCTCGCCGAGAGATGTCATACTTCAAATCGCGAAGGGCTGAATGGCCTTAGATGCCGAAACCCCAGAAATCTAAATCCTAATCCTAAGAAATATAAGTCAGTCTTAATATTCCACTTTGACTCAGATGTTACCATACTAATAAAAGTATGTCGTATCTCTTACGATAACAACTTAATAATCCCATGAAATACACTTAATTGACCTCTCATATCGTTTAATGTACTTTTTAGTCGACGCTTTTATTGATTAATAACCAGATATTGATTTAAAATACGATAAAGATTTCTGAACAAACTATTATTGTATAAATATTTAAATGTAATAGGTATGATGTTTCTGTTCCCAACAAACAACTTGTGGTTAGAAATTATATTTCAGTGAGATTTTTAAAATATTGCCGCCGTAACGAAGAGACATCTAGACTACTACAGAGATAAGAAGGTAAAAATTTCTAAAATTTTAAGAAAACCTAAAATGTTAATTTTTATTAACATTTTACGAAAAGTGTTTTCTTCTAATTTAGTAGAAAACAGCGAAAAAAAATTCGAAATTAATGGAAGAATTGAGAATTATCTATAATATTGTTAGCGTTCATCGAAAAGGAAAGTGCAAATATGAGACGTATGTAGGATTCCCAGATGCCCTAGTTTAGCTAGACAGTTCAACACTTACATCTGCCTTCGCAAACATTATTCAAAACTTCAAATGGCTCGGATTTTTTTCCCAAAACATAGGGATGTATTATTCCCGCGATATTAAAAAAAATCCTGTTTTTATTAGTGATCGATTCTCAGCTGATGGGAATAATCTACTCTGTCACTCACTTTAGATTAATTTACGTTTAAATAAATAGAATTACTTTGTCACAGGAACCTATATTCACCATCACAGGAACCTATATTGAAAGTTGATGTTGCAGAACAGTAGAACGTAGCGTGTATCATATTAAGACGTTCTTTCTTATTCCGACTCGTCGATGCAACCTTTTAGGATTTCCACTTTTTGAGGTAAATTTTAGACTTGCAATCAAACAGCTACTGCTTCCTTACTATTTATCGTAGGATCATGGTTCATACCTCATTTTTCTTTTTTTCTTTCAGAATAGAGCATCCTTTCCAATGGTACCACTCGTTTGTCTGTATTATACACTAGAAGCAGGTAAATCAGGGGAAACCGGAAGTTTTTTCGATTTTTTTTTTCAAAATTTTTGCACCCCTCTGGACCGAATCTGGGTTCACGTAGGGATCTGATTTTTTTTCGGGGGGAAATACGTAGTTATGTATACAATGCGTGTGCAAAATTTCAGTTGTGTATCCTGAAAACAAACAACTTTTTGAAAGTCGGAAAGTGATCCATATATATATATATATATATATATATATATATATATATATATATATATATATATATATATATATATATATATATATATATATATATATATATATATAATACATATAAAATAATCTAAAAGTTTACTACGTCATGTGGCCTAGAGCCACGGTTTAAACACCATTTTCTTCAGTATGACGCGCCTTTTCTAACAGTATCACTCACATATCCGTATCATACATCTGAACCGGGAAATTCGGGAAAAACCGGAAATTTTTCTGAAAAAAAATCACTGTCTCAGAATATTTTCGCCCCTCGGGCCCGGGTTTACGTAACGATCTAAAAAAAAAAATAATAAGAAATACTCAAAGGTACACGCAATCCGTATGCAAAATTTCAATCTGGCATCTTGAAAGCTAAGGGCTTGAAATTTGCCTTAAGAAAAAATGCCATGCCCCTCCGACCCCTCTTGGCGCCCCCAAGTTGACCATCCGGTTCCAAATTGCATCTGGGGAGTTCTTTTGTCCATGCTTGACTTGACTAATAAATAAAAACCCGGCTTAAGTGTCTGTTATAGAACCTAAATAAGCAGTTAAAAACAACAGTACGCTATGATAAATCCTAAATAACGGCCACAAATCCTAAAAAGGTTAGTACACAGTAATCAAGATTTATGAATATATGGCTACATATTGTCAAATGACACGTTTATATAGAAAAGTGCATTGCATTGGATCTTCGAGAAGAAATTGAAACGACGTACTAGATAACATGTTTGAAGTATAAATTTGACCAAAAAGGTTATGGGTCAAAATCAATGGCGTATTTAAGGGGTGACTATCGGGTTCAGGTCACCCCGTAATCAATTTGTTACATGCACAACTTCATTAAAATTTGTCGGCACACAAAAGGAAAAAAAAAGTGCTTATTCACGCCTCATGCATATCCCCCCCCGAAACCAAATCCTAATATACGCCACTGGTCAAAGTATATACTGCCTTCATCGGATGCCAGGTAACAATAAGTGTTTGTTTTGGACAGCTAACATCAGGAACTTATACTTTGGAGTTTTACGACTATATTTTTCATATTGTGTATTAATACGCAAATCACAACTATCGTAAGATGAAATATTAACGCAAACGTTTAGTTGAAGAACCAGTGGGTTACAATATAACGAGTTCCATTGTTCCTTCACAGAAATAATTTCTCCACTGCTTTAGAAAAGGGTATTTTATTAGCGCCAATCCATTTTTACAACTCACCTTGTTGGCCAAACGAGTGGCATAATACAATGACTATGAACTATTTCCCTACACATATCGTTTTTCTAAGTGTAGAAAGCGACCTTCCATATTTATTAGCTAAGCTGAAGGAGGAATTTCCATGGTGATTCACCATGAAGGACGGGAAACAAAGCCAGAGTAGCACGGAGGATTATGGCGTTGAAAGCACAACCGCTGCTGCTCTCTGTTGTCAATTTTACTGTAAAAAACGGTTACAAAATGACGAGAAAATATTTTTGTGACGAGATACAGACGAGTAAGCCTCAACTCTCGTAGCTAACCTTAGAAGTTTAGGATTTTAGGATTTAGGAATTAGATTTCTGGGCTTTCGGCATCTATGGCCATGTTAGCCCGTCACTAGGATTAGAATTAGGAATTAGATTTCTGGGCTCTCGGCATCTATGCTCATGTTAGCCCATCACTAGGATTAGGATTATGAATTAGATTTCTCGACTTTCGGCATCTATGGCCAGGCCATGTTAGCCCATCACTAGGATTAGGATTAGGAGTTAGATTTCTGGGCTTTCGGCATCTATGGCCATGTTAGCCCATCACTAGGATTAGAATTAGGAATTAGATTTCTGGGCTTTCGGCATCTATGGTCATGTTAGCCCATCACTAGGATTAGAATTAGGAATTAGATTTCTGGGTTTTCGGCATCTATCACCATATTAGCCCATCACTAGGATTAGAACTAGGAATTAGATTTCTGGGCTTTCGGCATCTATGGCCATGTTAGCCCATCACTAGGATTAGAACTAGGAATTAGATTTCTGGGTTTTCGGCATCTATGGCCATGTTAGCCCATCACTAGGATTAGAACTAGGAATTAGATTTCTGGGCTTTCGGCATCTATGGCCATGTTAGCCCATCTCTAAGATTAGGATTAGGAATTAGATTGCTGAGCTTTCGGCATCTATGGCCATGTTAACCCATCACTAGGATTAGAATTAGGAATTAGATTTCTGGGCTCTCGGCATCTATGGTCATGTTAGCCCATCACTGGGATTAGATTAGGAATTTGATTTCTGGGCTCTCGGTATCTATGGTCATGTTAGCCCATCAGGATGACGTCCCTCGACGATACACTATCCGAAGAAAGGGAAGTAAAGGAAACGGCCTGAACCTGTATTTGAGTACCATCCCAGATTTGCCTAGTGCCAATCAGGAAAACCTTACTCAGGATGGCTGACCTGTTAAAGCTTTTACACTTTTTCGAATGAGCGTCCCCACTGAGAATCGAACCCGGGACTTCTTGACCCAAAGACAAGCACTCGCGACTACACAACGCAGGACCGCATAATATTAGAAGTAAGCCTAGCATTATTTGCTTCTTCTGTCTTATTACTTTAGTTAGATATGCCGTCTGCAAAATAATAGTATGAATTATTTTTTTAAAGTTATTAAGTTCTATAGTAAAGCATGAACTCACTCTCTTGATTGACATAATTGTAGGGAAGGCGTAAGAGGATATAAACTAATTCTATTTAGAAAGAAAGGAGCAAAGGCCACCAACTGAAGTAGTCTTCTATGTATTTGACAGGCAAAGCCGTGCGGAAAACCTTATCTTTCTTGGGAACAGGGACAATCAGGACACCATTTTTTTTTCGGGAGGGGGAAGTACTTTTGGAGCAACTGCGCCGAAACACACCTGGAATGGACACCTCTAAACACCTAGCACCTAGAACTCTCTACTACTTAACCATCGTACTTCCACTTATACTAAATTAAAAGAAGCAAATTACGTTAATAATAGAAGCGTAATTACCACGAAATCTACATAGATAAAAGTGACTACATTTGTGACTTAATAACGCTTAAACCACCAGACCGATCTCGATCAAATTTTCAACATGGATGAGGTTCGAGCCTGGGATGGTTTTTATCATTTCACTTTGACAGTGCAACTTAGGAGAGGGGGAAATATTTGAAAATAACCAAAAATGACCGATATTAGTGTCGAATCCCGGGGTCACTGAACATGAAGAGTGACACTTCCGATACTGTTTAAATCCAAATTCAGACCACAATAGTAATATTTAATTTTTACTGTCATTTTTACCAAACACATGACAGAGTTGTGGGTTTAAAGATATTCCAACCCAGTGAACCGGGTAATCAACACTAGTATTCTATAAGCAAAACACTACTGCACACTCTAACACTTTATATGAAATTTTCCGAGGTATTTAACGTCTCAGTGTCAGTAAATATCAGTTCTCTCGGTACCTTCACTTTGTTCAGGTCAGTACACTTCTTAGTAGATTACAATTATGGTTTCAGGGGTTGGCCCGGACGAATATTTTCCCGGGGTTATGTCTCCGAGCGTGTGCAATGTGGATTGCTAGTATTTCGTGTACATGTTTTCACCAGAGGCATCATTTGGGGAATTCAGGGGAGAGAAACACATCCTTTTCGATAAATTGCATATTAATTTATGTTTAGTAACAGAAAACGTGAAACTAAACCGCCGTCTTTCTGGCAAAATATCAGTGACGTAATAAGGGGGAAAACGAGGCTTGTGCCCCGGGCGCCGGATTAGGGGCGCAAAACTGGACAAATATTTATTTTTACTATAAGACAAGGAAAAGAGTTTTAGCAAACTAAAGATCATAAAAACACTACCTCAGAAACTTACCAGGACAGCTACTCACCAACCTTAGGACCATATCCATAGAGCATAAGTTAGCTTCAAAGCTATCTTTTGAGGACATTGTAGAAACCTTTGCAGCCAAAAGAGTCCGCAAAGTTAAATTTTAGTTCCAGCTTTTTGCGTTTTCATTTAACTGACATCGATTTAAGAGATCTGCAAAATGTTCGACTATAATACTCGATACAACATTTTGGCTGTTCGTCATGATTACATATTCTATTCTAAAGCAACAGATTGTTGATTCATTTTACACATATGCACATCTCGATATAAGTCCAAAAACATTGTGATTTGCAGTTATTATGATAAGACCAGGCACGTAGCCAAGGAGGGGTCAGGATACTCCTTCGAGACCAGAAATAAAAAAAAAAATAAAGAAAGATGAAACAAAAAAAACTATAAAAAGGAAGAATCAGCGTTAAAAATAAGGAGGCTAAAAATAAAAAAGTAATTTTTCGTTATCGCTTCTCTGCAGTATCAAACATGTTATTTCAGAAACAGTTTTGTACTGCTCCTTTAACCTGTCATTTGGAACAGACAATAGCTGACGGAATTGTAAAAACAAAAAGTTACATGGAAAGTTCTGTTAACATTTGATTCAACAGAGAAATAAACGCAGACATTATAAAATATTTTACAGGACATTATTGGATATGTACTTTTCTGTAAGAGTGGATATGTACTTTTTAATAGCTCAGGTCATAATGAAAGGAAAATTGTTATATTTGAATGAACAGAGGAAGGAATGTAGATATCGTAAAATATTTTTAAATATTCTTTTACTCGAGATTTCTTTAGAGTTCGTTATTAAATACTTACTAGCATATACTCATTTTATTGTTTTAACAAAGCAATATATGTTGCCAGTAAAATAGTTTAGATTGATCCAGTTCCTGGTGTGATAACCACAATATTTTATATCATACTTCCTCCCCTCCCCCGCCCTCGCACACACATTACGAAATCCTGACTAAACAAACCAATTCATCTGTATATGTTACCAGTAAAATACTTTGCCCTGGTGTCATAACCACAGTATTTCAAGCCACAGTATTACGAAATCCTGGCTACGTGTCTGAATAAGAGTACAAGAATATGTCAAGCATGCTAATCTCAGATTATTTGGTAATCAAATACTAATTAGTTTGGTGTTTTATCTTGAACTAAAAATTAAATTATGTTTACTGCCAGTTTGAAATCAGGCTTTACCACTTGAAGAAATTAATGGAATGGGAGAATTACTGTGTGATACCAATATTAGGTGCAGTCGGAGAGCGTCTTGGTTTGGTTGGTCAGGGGGGAGGGGGGCGCTAAGACGAGTTCTTGCCCGGGCGACAACTAGTCTAGTTGTGTCACTGGAAATGACGCTATTGCTTTTCAGCCCAATGCATATTAAAAAAATCCTCCATCCCAGGAGAGACATCTGAAAGGTTATGAAATAAAAAAAAAAAAATGAAATAAAATCTTTCCGCCTTATGCAGAGTCGTTTTGATAAATGATTAGCGTCATACTAAAGGCCTGACTACTGCAGGAAGCATATGCTAATCGAACTCTTTAGTATGGCACTAATCACGTGTCAGAACGACTCTGCATAAGGCCCTTTGAGTTTTACGTCCCCATGGTTATGCCGGTTAGGCTAAAGGAGACGGTGATGATGAGTAATGAATAAAATGGTGAAATGAAGAAAGTGGGAAGAAATGGGATAACCCCGAGGAAACCCACGCACACAGTGTTTGTCCACCACAGTTCACTTGGCGGGGGCTGGGGTCGAACCCGAGACACCAAGCACCAGAGGTGAACGCTCTACCACTGAGCCACCGCGGCCAATGGTTATGAAATAAATTTCCTCGTGCAAGCATACAGGCTACCTGGTGAAATATAAAATCCGCTAGGATAAGTTTGTTGAAAACTACGACAACTAGCCTTATGCCTTCCCCCTGAAAACTATATTTGTAGACAGTACCGGATTTACGTATAAGCTAAAAAAAGAAAAAAATCTATAGCTTAGGGCCCCACTCGCTTGGGGGACCCAACAAATTTAAAGAAAAACTTAGAAATTCCAAATAACAAGAAAAAGCAAATAAGATAAAACGCACAAACAACAATGGTGTTTTGTATTGTTACGTACTATGCTTTTATGAAGCAAGTAATAAGGCCCCTGTTATCCCGCCTCCCTTATAATGAAGTCCCCGTTTCCCAGCACTGCTTGTAATGGGCCCTTGTTTTCATTAAGATATTCATTAGGCAGACACGTAGCCAGGATTTCGTGAAGGGGGGGGGGCTCCGTGACATGAAATACTGTGATCATCACACCAGGGGCTCGATCATTGTAAACTATTTTACTGGAACATATGTTGGTTCGTTTAGCCAGGATTTCGTAACCGGGGAGGGGGGGACATGAAATTCTGAAGGCCCAGGAGCTCGATCAATCTAAACTACTTTACTATCAACATATTTTGGTTTGCGAGAATATGTTGGTAAGTATTTTAATAAACTATGAAGAAGTCTCGAGTAAAATTAAAAAAAAAAAAACTTATTGAAAAATATTTTACAATATTTACATCCTTCCTCTGTTTATTCAAATATAACAATTTTCCTTTTATTATGACCTCAACTATTATAAAAAGTACATATTCACTATTATAAAAAGTGCATACTCTATAATGTCTTATAAAATATTTTTACAATACCTGCGTTCCTTTTTCTGTTGAATCAAGTGTTAACAGAACTTTCTTTTCCACATATATTTTTGTTTTTATTATTCCGTCAACTACTGTCTGTTTCAAATGACAGGTTAAAGGAGCAGTAGAAAATTGTTTTTGAAATAACATGTTTGATACTGCAAGGATAGGATGACGAAAAATTATGATAAAAAAATGTCCACGCTGTTACACAACGGCACTACGGTTTCGGAAGCTTGAAATCTCCTTGACTAGTAGCAGAAATTCTGAGAATTCCGCAACTTTTCTAGAAATTTCAAATTCCCTGACTCTTCCAGGATATATTGCTCACCTCGCAACCATGTATTGCAAGTAATACAAATTTCCTCATAAGAAAGAGTAACTTAACCAAAAGCTTCCTGTAATTTATTTTTAACGCTGATCCTTCTTTTTCTCATTTCATTTTGTTTCATCCTTCCTTAATTTTTTTCATTTCTGGTCTCGAAGGGGGGGTCAGGCCCTCCCGGACCCCCTTCCCCTTGGCTACGTGCCTGCATTAGGTCAATAAATTAGCATAGAATATATTCAAATCTAAAAAACGGCGACATTTTGTCGCAGAAACTGAAAGTTCGACATTATAAAGGGTTCCATCAAACCTAAATACAGCACAGTTTGTAGACATAGTATGTGCTGGAGTATTTTCAATCTTTACGAGAAAATAAACCTACTTACTTATTCGCTGTATAGTTAGCGTTTGTCTCCACTTCATAGAAGTTGGCACTCAACTACACTTGCTTTTACATGTGCCTTTACGTATACACTCAACTCCTTACGTTTATCAAGGAGAGGTTCACTATCGCAACGAAACTGATACAGAAAAGAATTTACACAACTCACACATATCATTATATTGCGCAGAACTATCTTTCCACTCCGTATCGCATCGACCTACAGAACAGCTGATAAAACTTTTTACAGTCGATTTGTTGAATTGTAAGTAACACAAACAGAACTCGATAACGGCACCAAACAATGCAGTGTTGGCAGAAAACTGGTTCACTTTATGTTCTGTATGCGTAATTGTATTTGGTGCTAAACATAGCCAGGTAACGTAACGTAACGGAGGAAAGAGGAAAGGGGAACAACGGAAGGATTGGACTCTGAACACGGACTAAAAGAGTTCGCTGAGGCAAGGACGAAACGAAACAATAAGGAAAAAAAATGCAAACGAGCAAAGTTAGAAGTTGCGTGTGAATACATTTAAATGAATGAGAGCTTCCTCTCTCTCTCCTAAACAAACTGTGTTGCCAAACTTCCGCCATTTCAAAGGTCGTTGTTATGTAATCAACATCTCATATAGATCCCGGAAGAGAAAATAAAACTCTTGAGAGCATATACGAGTTTTAATTATCTGAGTGCTTTTCTTTCCAGGAGTGTGTGTAGAGCTTTATGGCTTCTAGAAAAGAGTGGGAATTAGTGAATGGATTATTCCTCTCGCATAGTATTAGAGAGGTTGCTGGTTCCAATGCTGGTACGACTGCCCTGAACAGAGGTGTCCAAAGCTCCAAACTCGCACTCTACAAGGCACGGGCTCACTAATTGAGCGATAT
Source organism: Thermobia domestica (assembly GCF_964235325.1). Taxonomy (NCBI): domain Eukaryota; kingdom Metazoa; phylum Arthropoda; class Insecta; order Zygentoma; family Lepismatidae; genus Thermobia; species Thermobia domestica. Next base: position 346,357,819 of record NC_137456.1, on the reverse strand, counting down.
CCCGACTGATTCCAAGTCCGAGTAAACGCGAGTCCACTCCACACGAAGTTAAGAGTCTTCATCTCGGCGAAATTAAAATACCGCTAATTTTACAGTAATTATGTGATATCTTTAAATAGATAAAAGATAATCGAAATGTGGAACAAGAGCGCCTAGACAATATTATTTTACATGAGAAACCGTTATCACGACTCACTTATCTGCTTTCGATTTCGAGCCATTTTGAAAATCGGCATTTATTTTCGCGTTTCTAAACAGCTGAAAACGGAAAGCCACTAGGTGACTTGTGATAACGGTACCTCACGCAAAATAATATTGTCTAGGGCGCTCTTGTTCCATATTTCAATTATCATTTATCTATTTGAACATATCACATAATTACTGTAAAATTAGCGGTATTTTAATTTCGCCGGGATGAAGACTCTTAATGAGATAGAGCCCAATTGTGGATGCATGCATGAACTCCATTGAAATACTGTATATGGCCCCGCGCAGCGTAGTCGCTAGCGCGCCTTCGATGCGAGCGGTCCCGGTTTCGATTCAAAAAGTGTAAAAGGCTTTTTTTTTCAGGCCAGTCATCCCGAATGAGGTTTCCCTGGGTTTTCCTCATTCGCACCAGGCAAATGCCGGGGTGGTTCCTAACTTATAGGTCCCAGCCTGTTTCTTTCCTTCCCTTTCCCCGGATAATATGCTCGTTGAGGGACGTCATCCCTAGTGGCCATAGATACCGAAACCCCAGAAATCTAAATTCTATATCCCATTGTAAGGTGTCAACCCAAGCCCAATATAAAATAACCATCTTCGCTCATGACTATTTTTTAGGGTTTTTCCCAATGTTTATCTTGAAATATTGGCGATGGCCGACACTCATCCTAAACACCTGCTGATATTTCGTTGTCAGTTTGTCCGACTGACGTGAACTCCCTCTTGACTATATGATTAGCGTATAAGCCTTCGGAGCGGGAGGCCAGGATTCGATTCCCAGTGGAAACTCATGTAGGATTTGGGATTTAGATTTCTGGGCTTTCGGTATCTATGCCCATGGTAGCCCGTGACGTATGAGGAATGATGTCCCTCGGTGATCACACTATCCGAGGAAAGGGAAGGAAAGAAGTGGCTTGGGGCCTGTATGTTAAGTACCTTACCGGCATTTGCCTAGTGGAAATGGGGAAAACTCAGGAAACCCTCACTCCAAATGGCTGGCCTGGAAAACTTACACACTTTTTCGACCGAGTGTCCCCACCGAAAATCGTACCCGGGGCCGCTCGCACCAAAGGCGAGAGCTTTAGCGACTACGCTACATGGGGCCACGGAAGCCTACGTTAAGGCGGGCTGCACATTGAGCAGAAGGAGGACCGACAAGCCGAAACAAAACTAAGTCAGAGAGGATACGGAGAAATAAGCATTGACTTTGTGTCTGAATCATAATGAAGTAGAGTGAATGTGAAACACCGAACTTTGTTGCATCGCTTACAGCACTCTACAGCAGAAGGACTGTCCTATCCTCTGGCCAATCTGCGGACGATCTAAACTGTGGGTCCACGTCTGATATAGCCTCTGAGCTGAAAGGAATACCAAAACTCCAAATCAGTCATTCAAACCGGCGTAAAGTGTCTTTATAGCCGTACCAGTATCTATAGCTCTTTCATATAACACATGAATCATCATTCTCATCATCATAGGTATTTGCTATTATCGGCAGGTCACTTGCTGCAGCTGAGAAGCTTCCATACTCCACGGTTTTCCGCTAACCTTTTCGTCTTCACGGACCATTTTTCTGTTTTGATATCGTTCATTAATTGTAGTCTCCTTCGCCCTCTCCCCCTCTTTCCTGCCACCATACCTTCCTAACACGTCCCTCATGATACAGTTCCTTCTTAGCCATGTCCCAACCAGTTTCTCTTCCTCTTCTTAATAATATCTAAAATTATTCTTTTCTCCCCAACCATTTCTAATACCCTCTCATTCGTTTTCTTCTCGACCCAGCCAATTCTATCCATTCTTCTCCATAACACATGAATAATCAAAATAAAATAATGAAGCACGATGAGCACACATAGGATATAGATCAGGGTGCTCCACAGGAGATGTGGAAGTAACACTTAATATTTTCTTATCCTACACATCTATATAAGTGACGTAAAGAGTAAAACTGAAAAAATGTGGTTTCGTTGAGGTTTACGTCCCACGGTTATGCTGCCGGCTAGGCTAAAGGAGACGGTAATGATGAGAAATGAATGCAATGGAGAAAGTGGGAGGAAATTGAAGAACCCCGAGAAAACCTACACACATGGTCTTTGTCTACCAGAAAGTTCAGCTGGGATCGAACCACGGACCCCATGCACCAGAGGTGAACGCTCTAGCACTGACCCACCTCGATATAACCAGTAAAGACCACATTTCAACCGATTTCATCCTTTCATAAATTTTTCTAGGCACCCATTCTAGAGAGTGTCTGGGTGAACGTGAATTTCAGTGCGCAACGAAGGTTAACGAGAAATAAATCCCCGATTTCATGGCTGATGGAACCCGCACCATTCAGTAGGAAAGACCACTCAGTGTAGTGGTAAATTATAGACTACACTGCCGAGGTTCTAATGGGAACAGTAATATCTATGAGTGAACATAAAGACACGCAGATTATCGAACACAAATAGACTCTCCTGAAGACAATGAAGAGAATCACGCGAAACGTATATTTATGAATGAATAGAATATGGATAATCAACTTTAAAGCCTGCGTTACACACACACACACACACACACACACACACACACACATATATATATATATATATATATATATATATATATTAATGGATTGTCCAGTAGGGTATTTAGGACCTTATTTCGGGGGGGGGGCTTGAAAACCAGTAAGAAGCATTTGCGTTGTACTTATAATGCGAAATAATAATAACCAAATTATTTCGGGAGGCTTGAGCCTGATATCCACCCCCCTACATACTACACTGGCAAGGGCGCCCATCAGGAGGGGCAAGGTAGGGTGCTCGCCCTCTAAAGAGGAAATCGTACTTGGGAATATCGAAAGCCCAATAGAATTTTTATATTAGTTATAGCAAAATTTTAAACTATATTTGAAACCTCGCTTATATTTGCCCCCCCCCCTTGGAAACCACAACATGGGCGCCCTTGTCCACTGGGATTAACTCTATTCACAAACTCGGCCGCCATAATCACTCTAGCTGTCTATTGCCAAAAACGCAATTCAAAATTTGGCGTTCGTCCAAGAGATATTAATACTATGAGTACAATCTTTTAGGTGCTGGTACCTGTAATCAAACTTGCAACTTTCCAAATAATGGGTCACTAGTAAATTCTCAGTTATTTTCTTACAGTATTTTGGTTGTTTAATGTTTGTTTGCCGTATAAAAGAGACTGCAAGGTCCGGACTTAGTGTTTAAAGAACCATATGAAAATATTCTCCTACTGGAAGTTGGACCGAGTTCTTCCACATAAGACCATATTGTTTCTGGCACAAGTGGGGTGATTGTGTCAGGCCCCGAGTTATAGGAGGAATCCTAAATCAATTTTTGGATTCAAAATACAGTATTTAGACACAATAACCATCATATTGTAAGACATTTTTATGACTATATGCTATTAAATGTTACGAGTTGCTCTGGTAGTGCGATATTATTATTATTGACATTAAAATGTCGAAGTTGTAATCGAATAATTTATTCAGTCTGGACATTTCACCTACGAACTCTACGAACTGTAAGACCTAATTAGAATAAACAATGGCAAGTAAAAATTAAATTAAATGAAAATTCTAGTTTAAGGTTCCAGATTATGCTCTTTAGGATAAAGGAGACGCATCATTAAAGAAGCTGGATAATAATGCAATAATTAGCGGAATGATCATGTGAAAGGAAACTGAAGAACTTCGAGGAAATTCAGAAACATGATATTGTCTACCACAAACTATTTTGACCTGGGATCTAACAAGGGATCTCTTGTATCAGAGGTGAGCCTTTGCCTTGGGAGACCCGGGTTCAATTCCCGTTCGGAGCTCATGTGGTTCGGAACCCATGTTAAGCTCTAGGTCCACGTGTCATGTAGTCTCGCTGCTGAAGAGGACGTCAAACTGAAAATCAATCAAAGCAATCAGAGGGGAGGGCTTTACCACTGAACTATCGAGTCCCAGGCGAGTAGAAAGTTACGCCTTTTTGTGTGTGTTCATAGAAGAATTTTCTTTGCTATTTCTTGTTTCAACCAAAGAAACGACGTGACAACGTAGAACTCTGTCTCGAGAGCCTGAGAATCAGTTTACAGGAAATGCTTGGAGGGTGGGGGTTCTAAGTGATTTCTCGATTATGGACACTGTGTGCATGGAATCGGGAGCAACTTTTCTTCACACACCGTGTATATGAAATCCTGTGGTTACAATCCATAATCGAGATACTTTTCACAGAACCAATAAAACTGTTTCTATTTTTGTTCCAGTTGTTTTATGCGTCATATTATAGTAGGGAATAAAAAACCCACATAACAGAATGGGAATTTTCCGTCAGTGAAATATCTAGAAGTTGACCATTGGCCAGCTGTTAGAAATCTCTCTTTCTCTCTCTCTCTCTCTGCGTGTGTGTGTGTGTGTGTCTTCCTATATTATGAGCTTTCCTGCGGACAACCTAATAGCATTTTCCTGTAACTCAATCGCTATTATTTTATTTGACGCATTCTGTATTTAAAGGATTTAGCAGTTGTCTAGATAACAAACATTTTCTTTTATGGTTTTTGATTTCACATTTCTGCTTTATATATTGTTTAGTAATATGAATAGCTTAAGTCTTCATCCCGGCGAAATTAAAATACCGCTAATTTTACAGTAATTATGTGATATCTTCAAATAGATAAAAGATAATCGAAATATGGAACAAGAGCGCCCTAGACAATATTATTTTACATGAGAAACCGTTATCACGACTCACTTATCTGCTTTCGATTTCGAGCCATTTTGAAAGTCGGCATTTATTTTCGCGTTTCTAAACAGCTGAAAACGGAAAGCCACTAGGTGACTTGTGATAACGGTACCTCACGCAAAATAATATTGTCTAGGGCGCTCTTGTTCCATATTTCAATTATCTTTTATCTATTTGAAGATATCACATAATTACTGTAAAATTAGCGGTATTTTAATTTCGCCGGGATGAACACTCTTAAAGGAAATGCTTGGGGATGGGGATTCAAAGTGATTTCTCGATTATGGATACTGTGTGCATGGAGTCGGGAGCAACTTTTCTCCACAAACCGTGTATATGAAATCCTGTGGTTACAATCCATAATCGAGATACTTTTCACAGAACCAATAAAACTGTTTCTATTTTTGTTCCAGTTGTTTTATGCGTCATATTATAGTAGGGAATAAAAAACCACATAACAGAATGGGAATTTTCCGTCAGTGAAATATCGAAACGTCGACCACTGGCCAGCTGTTAGAAATCTCTCTCTCTTTGTGTGTGTGTGTGTCTTCCTATATTATGAGCTTTCCTGCGGACAATCTAATAGAATTTTCCTGTAACTCAATACCTATTATTTTATTTGACGCATTCTGCATTTAAAGGATTTAGCAGTTGTCTAGATAACAAACATTTTCTTTTATGGTTTTTGATTTCACATTTCTGCTTTATATTTATTGTTTAGTAATATAAATAGCTTAATAGCTCTAGTAATATTGTTAAGGACTTTCAATCTATTCCCGGTGGGAACCAAGTTCCTTCGGTGTCAGAGGAGGCGTTAAGTGCGCGCGGGGCCTAGTTAGTGATGGGCAATGGGAATATTCCCGGTGGGAAGGAATATAAAAATGGGAATATTTCCAGGTTTTTTCCCTGGCATATAAATTCCCGGGAAGTAATTTATTTCCATTTCTTTACTTTATCCTCCAAATTATAAGAACCATATAACTAATTACTTTATTTTCATGTATTATAATTTACTTCTAGGTTTTAAATAATTTTGGAAGTTAAAAAAAATAAAATTCGTTGACTGTACTTTATATAACTAATAATATGATTTTTTAAGTTCCATTTCCATTTGCACTAAAAAGTAGCAAATTACTAATTTACAAATGATGAAAAGGAACCAGTTTGTAAAGTAATGTAAAAATTATGTAGAAGTAAAGATGAAATTCAATTAATACACCGCGAACCATCATTAATAATAGACGTCGGTTTGCCTGCTGCGTCTGACTGGAATTTCTGAAGAGATACTCGGTCTTCTGTTACGTGTGAATTAACGCATGAAATTTCGAAAAATAGATAGGAAGAAAGGTCGTGTGGCAATGTTACGTGTAAAATTATAAAGATAAGTCAGTATCTTGCAAACATTGTGAACATAGATATGTATATGGAAATGTTGATAAAATGGTGAGACGTGTGTCTTCTGGCAGTTACCCAACCTAATTTATTTATAACATTAAAAAAAAATATTATGTTTATAATATCAGTCCTAGAGTCAAGTCCTAGAGTCCTAGAGTCAATTTACATATAAATTTAAACTGTTTAGCGGTGTAAAAGTAAGTGGACTTACTATACCATTTTTCCACAACTTTACTTGCATAGAACATATTGTAAGTAAATATACATTTATGCGTACTCTCTAAATACAATAAAATATTAATAAAGTAACATAGTACTGATCAGAACATACATTTTAAAGAATCCTCTGGAGACAACAGTAATAATACACTGTGATAAAAAAAATGCGAATTTAACTTTGAAATCAGAATATAGTAATAGAATGCAATTTTCTTTGTGATTGTGCACAAATTCCCGGAAAATTCCCATTTTTGGGTATTTTTTGGGAATATTCCCAGGGAAAATTCCCGAAAAATATCTTTCCGGAAATTTGCCCATCACTAGGCCTAGTGCCAATAATGACCTCGCGGGGCCAGAGTACTGGTAAAAATAGCCGAGCGCCAACATGCTCAGAACGCGGAGCCCCTCCTAAGAGCGGGCCTGGGGCGGTTACTCCATTGGCCACCCCGAAACTCCGCATTCTGTTCGGTGCTGATTTAACATGTTCAATGTAGAACCACTTAAATTAAAATGCAGGAAATCCCAATACCATAATTAACATCGTCAGAAGTATTTTGCCATATCTTCAAAACAAACTCCCCTTTCCCCCACTTCTTTGCAGTTACAGAAGGGGAAAAGAAATCGCTAATCTTGACATTCAGGATATCTTTCTTAAAATACAGAATCGTGTAAAATCCAAATGTTTGTCCCAATTTGCTTGCAGCTGATGTTGACAAGAAGGAATTGCTGTCTATTTTAGCAACCTATCAAACCCCGCTATTGACAATTATTTTCTTCTACCATACTTAATTTTTGTCTTTTAAAAGGAAGTGTTAATTACACTAGTCAACAAGGTTTTGTCATTTGGCTGAAAATGGAATAAAGCAAGCCAATTTTATGTTCTACTTACGAAAATGAGTATGAAAATGTTTCATAATTATTTTACAGTGCACTAGCCTTCAGCTAGCTGGGGACTTTGTCCCCAGATTCCCATGTTTGCTTGGTTTATGACCTCTCACTTCTCATATCCCTAACATCTCTAATCTTAAAGGATATCGAGGTATGGCGATCTTATTAAAACAATTGAACCCCTCCTGTTCCTTCTCTCCTTCCAACGAAAACATAAGAAAGAACCGAACCGTCTTTAATTAGCATGTCTCTATTCTTAATGGATTTCGATATATATCTTCCAGTCTGATATCTTCTCTTCTAAGGGAAACATCTAAAACGAGAAGGGGAAAAAAAGCCGAATCACATCTTTAAGTATTTTCAATCAAAAGCTTAAACAACAACTTTTATGCCTCTAAATTCGGAAATACGGACATTTTACTATAATAATTGCCATCCTCAAATTCCGCCATCCCCGTTAAATTTTCCTTAGCGGTATCTTACGTCACAAATTCTATTCTTTTCATATCCCTAAAATATATTTAATCTCAAAGGATTTTGAAATATGTCCATTTTATTATAACAATTGCAGGCGCCACCCTTTACTTCCCTTCAAATGAAAACATCAGAAAGCACTCGAACACGTCTTTAATTATTTTAAATTAAAAGCCTAAACATCAATTCTCATGTCTGTAACCTTAACGAATTTCGAGATTAATCCATCGTATTTGAAGCCCCACTGTTTTTTTCTTCCCTTCGAGGGCAAATGTAAAAAAAAAAAAAAAAAAAAAAAAAAAAAAAAAAAAACGATGAAACACTTGTCTAACTACTTCAAATGAGAAATCCAGTTACGGGAAATTATCATGCCTCTAGAGTTAAGAGATTCCGAAAGATGGACATCTTATGATAATATCGTAATTCCACCTCTTTTTCTCCTTCTCAGTCCCTTTTTTTTCGTTCTAAGTTATATATATATGTGTGTGTGGGCGTATTTACGGGGGTGGCTTCCGGGCTTAAGCTCCCCCCCCCCCCGAAATCTTACTTAGTATAGTAAAGTAAATGAAATATCCTGCAGAATTTTCACATTTCCAGGCAAAGTCCCCCCCCCCGAAAGTTAGCAAAGCCCCTTCCGAAACAAAATCGTAAATACGCCACTGATATATATATATATATATATATATATATATATATATATATATATATATATATATATATATATATATAAACTAATGAAACACATTTCTAATCATTTTAAATGAGAAGCCCCATGCTATATAGAGAGATTATTAAAATCCATTTCATATTGTGATTTTTTCTTTTTATTAAAAGCATATATTTTCATATAATTATCTGCCTCTGCCACCAGAATTACCATATTTTAATGAATTGTACCTTGTTTTATTAATTTTAATTGTTTTTAAAATGTTATCAATCTACTACAAAATTAGACGCCTACTTTAATTAAAATTGAGGGAAATTTATGAAATTTCCCAACAGAAATCCCTTTCTTCACTATTTTGGCACCCATCGGTAAAAAGCGAAATACCCACAGATTTTAAATTGCCTTTTAACAATATTGTGTTCTATTACCAATAATTCCGGAAAGTTTTGTAAACGCTGAATGAGTTGTTTAGAAGAATATATATATATTTTTTAAAAATAAGGAGAAACCTGTGAAATATAACAATGATAAAGTGTTAAGTATTTTAAAGGCACAAAATGTCGTAGAGAAAGTCACTGAATGAATTCGTAGCCCCTTCTTCCATTTATACACCGTGTGTGACATATCTTCTTATACACACGCTGTTAGCAAATGCATCAGCCTCTACCTGAAGAAGCTATTTCGACGAAAGAAATATAGTCAACTTTTCTTCTGTTCTTTTCTTAGCTTCTTGTACAGTAGGGTAATTAAGTAACACTACACTGTGAAAGATTGGCGTATGAGAAAAACGTATATACCAGGATATCACGATGATACGTATATTCCTTTTAGTAAATCCACGTAAAATGCTACTTGCTACATTCTCCATATATAAAACTGGTTCTAATGAAAAACAAGGTATGGACAGCTTGGCTGAAAATTCACTAAGTACTTTCTCATTGAGACTTTTCACCCGGAACTTAGAAGCTGTGCACGATCATCGAAAAGAAAAGTTCCATCATGCTATTTAGAAACAGAGATATCAAGGTAGATGGTTTTCCTCACATGATGGGCAACTCCTGCTGGTTTTTAAATTAGAGATAGTGATATGTATTACAAAAGAAAACAAGAAAAGTAAGTTTTAAAAATATTTATAATTTTATAATATTGTGTAGATTAGTAGGATATTTGGAACACAACATATTTCAGTTTAACGTTAGACGATTATGCCCTTTAGGCTAAGGAAGATGGATGGTTAAGGCAAATGCATGATGATGGACTAATTGGTGGAAAGAAAATGTGGGAGGAAACGGGAGTACCCCGAAAAGTCCCATAGAGACGATGTTGTTCACCACAAATTTACTTGGTCAAGGATTGAACCAAGGACCCCATGCACCAGAAGTAAGAACTCTACGATTTAGCCACCGTACTTCCTGCATATTTTGAATTAGTATCATTGCAAACATTATAAGAACATTAATTCTGATATATTTTTATAATTGTAAAAAGATACAACTTTACAAAACCTGGCTTAATGTAGACTACTAAATGAAAATTGATATATTGATCAAAATTATAATTTAAAACAACACTTCAACATTTTAGTATAATGCTTCTCAACCGACCACTGGCGTGTTACGCAGTCCCATAAGGTGTGTCACGAAATTTTAGAATTTAAAAATCAAGAAGAACTTAATAATAATTAGTTAAAATCGAGACAGACTGTACGTCAACACCTCCAGAGGTAGTAATAATCCCCAGTGGTATGTAGAGCCATTATAAAAACTAGTAAGTTAGCTATTTTATAGATATTATTATTATTATTATTATTATTATTATTATTATTATTATTAATAATAATAATAATAATAATATCAAACAAGTGTGTCCTGGACGTTCTGTAAAGTGTGCCCTCAGTCAAAAAAGGTTGAGAACCACTGCTTTTGTATATTAAAGCAAGTTTAAGTAACTCAAAAATGTAAATGTATTTTATTTATTTATTTATTTAACAATCACCAGATACAGCTCAGAGGCCATTTTACATTGGATCAAAGTCAACGACAAATTTTGCGAGAGCAATATTAGTTTCTCACATATTCTGTGTTGTCCTACATGCAAAATTAATACATTTTTTAACGTCAGGTTCCGTTGCTAAATTACTACATTAATGACGCAATTAAAATAGCCTGTCGGCAGAATTAATGAATTTTTAGTTTTCTTCAGACTCCAACTGGGTTCCGTCACACAAAAAGGTTACCCGTTAGCAAGTGTTTATTGCCATTTTCATGTTTCAGGACAGTCGGATTACTTAAAATAACCTACTTCCGTGTATGTGACAGACAAAAAATTTAAATTTATTGAATAGTGTTATTATTTATGTAATAAATATTCGACTTATTTGTAGTTTTTAAAATTAAATTTCAAGAAGTAAAATCACATTCATTATAAAATTAGTTTCACCATTCTGTCATTGAAGGGTAATGAATCAAACCAATCCTGTTCAAATGTTATTTTTCTTCGGTTTTAATGTGAGACCGTCTCTTGATAAGAATTCCGTGGCGAGGCACGTGTTGTTTTTCTTATGATTTTAGTTTCCGGCGTTATCATGTTATCACTCTGATACACTTCCTGTAGGCCTACAGGTTGTATTTGCTGTTGGACTAGATTAGATGTTCATGCGAAATTATTGTGTAAATACATTAAGTATGCACATTAAATCACCTATCATCTCATCGCTTGAAGTTTCAACATATTACGTAAGAACTCCAACTACAAACAAAATGAGAATTCTTAATTTAAATTTAAGTCACTAACACAAATAAATGTGATTAAAATGTTTTATATCATGTAAAACTATTATGAAAGTTATAACTAATCCTTTGTACATATACTTGTTTCTTTGTATATATATAGGGTGTTTCAAACCAACACTGACATATTTGGGAGGTGATTCCTGACACCGAGATAAGACAAAAATTATAGACCAACCTGGGTGCAAAAATGCCTCCTTTCAGAGTTATAGGGTGCCGAAAACATGAAAGAGTGAACTTTAAAAATCCGTAGTTCCAAAACTATGGGACCTACCGTAGACGGGTGAAAACTTCACGTACGAACTAGTATGTGCCCTTATCCAAATATCTAAGCTTAACAGTCCTGCTGTTTTTCAGCAACAATTTTTATAGAGGAAGTTGGTGAGTACGAAAAATGATATGCCCGTAGCCAAACTCCCTTTATAAAAATTGTTGCGTGAGTACCTTAGGATTGTAAAACGTATTTTTGGATACTGCACATAGTTCTTAAGTGAAGTCAACCCAACAACGGTAGGTCCCATAATGGACCTTTAAAGTTCATTTTTTCATGTTTTCGGCAGAGGAAGCATTTGTAAACCCAGGTTGGTCTATACTTTTTGTCTTATCTTGGTATCAGGGATCACCTCGCAAACGTTGTCGGTGTTGTTTTGAAACACCCTGTATATATATATATATATATATATATATATATATATATATATATATATATATATTCTCTGATTATTTATTCAACTTGTTTTTGAACAAAGTCTCAGTATTTTATCTATTGTGGCTCTCTACAGAAAGTACAGAATAGATTTGGAATATAAAAGCAAGTGCTGCCATCTATTCGTGCTACTCAAGCCTTGACACATACCTAAACTGCAGCTCTACGTCTCATATAAGCCGCTGTGCTCAAAACAGTCGCCAGACTTCAACAAGGAAACAAATGAACAAGTTTCTCATATATATTTAATTTGTTTCTAGTATTCTGGGGCAAATAAAAATGTATTTTCTTGTCAATATGTAAAAATATGTTTTCGAGTCTGTGTTTACAATATTTAGTCCATAACGGTATATAAAAAAAGTAATTCTGAAAGTTTGGCCTGTATTTGCTCCACACAGGGCCGTGCCGTGGGGGGGGGGCGAGCGGGTCGACGGCCCCGGGCGCAGAAGTAAGAGGGGCGTAAAATTCGGGAGGAAAAAGATAGGAAAAATTACTTGGAATATATGTATGGGGACGCCATCGTATACTGTCGTCCCGGGCACTGATTTTCCACGGCACGGAACTGGCTGCACACCCTGAGCCTAGTGATAGTGCTAGTTAACAACTAGGAAGGTCGTTGCTTCATTTTCTTTTTATTTAGGGAGAACTAACATCACTCAACTATATTAATTTATATTTCTTACAGCTTAACTTATACTGCTTGTATTTTGTAGAAACTTGGAAGCTATACACACAGGGGCTCAGATTCTTTTGGGGGGTGGTTCATGCTGGTCCAGCTTGGCCGAATTTGTTTGTACTTTCATTCAGAGCCGGATATAGCCCGGGGCGCGGAGAGGCCCTTAGTTTTTTTAGTAACAAGACTAACTTCAGCTATTGTATTTATATTTATATATTTATATTTATTTATATATATTTATATTTATTTATATATATTTATATTTATATAATGATTTCTATATTTTTGAAAGTTTATAGTAAACTCATGATATACCTATCATAGACTGGGTTCTGGCTGACTCCCCCCCCCCCCCAGTTTTTATCTTCTAGATCCGCCACTGCTTCCTTTTATTAATGTATTGAGTGAAAATTTTTCATTGTACTTGTTTCTGGAATATTGTTAATAAACCATTGAAGACAGGTAACTATGTGGGTCCAAATTCGATCTCCGATTGGTGGTTCGTACTTCTTATCTCACTCTGAATTGTCTCTTCCCCCTGATCTGGTGGCTACCACGTAGTCTACGCATTTTGGGGCCACGGTGGCTCAGTGGTACAGCTTTCGTTTTGCGGGCACGTACGGTTCCTGGTTCGATTCCAGCTCCTGCGAAATGGACAAACAACTTGTGCGTGGGTTTTCTGCAGTTCTTCTGTTTCCTCCCATTTTCGTCATTCCTCCATATCATCTATCTTACCATCACTGTCTTCCTTAGTCCCGGTGTGTAATCGTAAGACGTTAAACTAGAGAAATGTGTGACTTCTGTGAACAGAGTCCCGATCTAGATTCCCGGTATGAGAGCCTTCAAATATGAACACTGTACAGTATAAACCGAAGTTGCCCGGCTCTCTTCGCAGTTTGCTTCTGCTCCACACCTGTGTATTAAAATCTTAATTGATGTCCTGTTAGCCGATATCTGATAATGAAACACATACGCATATCTTAAGGCCTTCCTCCACCAAAACTGTACTGAAATCAGCGCTCTGTTGTATGATGGTTCATATTCCACATTAAATAGTAGGTTCACATAACCTCACTGCTGAAGATGGACGCTGAGCTCAAATTAATATAGGTCTCACCCAGGAGCGGACCAAGGGCCAGGTAACCCGGGCGACTGCCCGGGGCGCCACAGTCAGGGGCGCCAAAACGAGCCTCAGAAAGTAAATTTTATAACATTTTTCTACTGACTTTTTTTGGTTTATATTTTTGTAAAGTAGCGTCAATTACATAATCTTTTTCATTCCACTATGGAAAAGAGAGTTTCATAGTACTAGGGGGACCATTTGGAGACATGGCTTATAGAAGAAAGAGTGGAGGGGGATTGGTATTGTTTATAGCAGGCAAGGTTCTTTGTGAACTTTTCCCAGGCAATCAATGTTATTGGATTTTATGGAAGAAAGAAAAAGATATGGACGCTTTATCTTAAAGTTCCCTGAATTAACTTTGATATGATTTGCTTACGTATCAAACTTACGAAAGTTAGAGGATCTCTAATATTTGATAAAACCTGTTAGTAAGCTTTAGTCTTGTAAGAGTGTTCAGCTTTCGTACAAATTCACGAGATACTTTTTATGAATTCTATGGACTTCAGCTAGTATGACCTACATAAAAACGGTTGTTTATTGCTGTGCATAAAACACGTTCAACATATGTGAAATGTATTTATTGGTATTTCACGTTATTAGAGTAGATTGTTACATAGTCGGGTATATGGTAGAATGACTACTGATGTTATTAATATAACAAAACAATTTTTAATATAGCAGTAATCAGGTCACCATTAGTAGTATTCAATAAATGCTGTTTGATATTGTTTTTGTTTATAGGGCTTACATGTTGGTACATAAATAATAATAAAAATACAATGTAATTGATACCATATGTACATTTTTAAGTACTAAATATACCTATATCGTGTATTTGAGTATTAATCTTTCTTTTGAAAAATGGGTTTAAAATATTAAAATCACTGTAATAAAATGTAAAATATAGGCTAAGATAAGGGGGCGCCAAAAAGTCACTTTGCCCGGGTGAAAATTTTGCCTTGGTACGCCCCTGGTCTCACTTCATTTAGCAACCCCGAATAAACCAATTAAGATCTTTATTTCTAAATAGCGAAGTTAGGAATGCAACTTGAAATAATTTTTCAATGAATGTCCAAAGTGACATGTGTTCGTAAACAGTGATGTATGTGATGGATACGTGCAAATTTGTGTTAGTCTACCAGTTGGATATTTGAAATATGATCGTTGTCAAACGTTTTAGACTCCACATGAGACAAGAAGAGAGAACCAGAAAGGCCATGTAGCTAACGACAACCCACATTGAAAGGAGACAAGAATACGTCATCCAACGACACCAGCGTCATTAATTATGCCCTCTTTCTTTACCAGATCTCTTTTGAAGCAGTTCTTTTTTGGATCTAAATGACAAGAGTCGTTAACAACCTGCCATACAGAGTGTTTGTTTTGTTAGTTGGATGTGCCTTTTAACTCAATGCCTCAACAGATGGTGGGTTCTCATCACAAAGCTACCCCCCCTCACAAAGATGAAGAGTATGTTTTGGATGTCTTTTGAATCTTAGTACAAGAGACCCTTGTGATGTTCTCAACAAGTCTTTTCGGTCTATTCTAGCTAGAGATCCAAAAGGGAGTCTTTTCTGAGCCTTTCCTCTTTATTCGTTCAAGAAAGTCTTCAAAGTTCCTTGGAGAAAAAATGTTACGGAAAGCGAGTTCGAAATAAGGGTTATTTTCCGTGTGTTAATGTATACAGGGTACTTCCAAGTCTTCCGAAAACTTCGCATGTCTATTATAATGTCTGACATACAGTGGCGGATATAGCCCGGGGCCGGGGGGCCTAGTTCCCCCAGATTTTTGAATGACAAAAATAATTAAAGCTATTATTTATATATTTTTGAAAATTTATCGTAAACTCATGATATACCTATCATAGTCTGGGTTCTGGCTGTTCCTCCTAGTTTTTATCTTTTGGAACCGCCACTGGTGACATAAGTTGTTTTTTTCTGTTTATGTGTTTTGCGCCTTAAAGCAACACCGTGATCATAAACGGCGGGATCTACTACTAACGGAAGGAAACGGGAGAATCCCGAGAAAACGCTCCTACCCCTAACGTAGGCTCTGCATCACGACCAGAGCTTGGATTGGCAACTGACAGGTGTGCACACCATTAATCATTCAAGATCAATCCGTACAGCATTGGCCGTTCCTCACCACATAATATCGCCTAAAAGAGAACTACATTCAGGACAACGCCACCGATATATATAAGGAGAGACATCAAAAGTTCTTTTTTCTTAAGCCCATAATTTCAAACAATTTATTGCTTCTAGTACATCTGGCAGAATCTCCAATCCTGTGCTCTGAAACTTACCCTTAGGAATATGAAAACGACATTATTGACCTACGATATCAAGTTACTGATGTCCCCCTGCCTTTGTCTGAAAAACTACATTCTTCACATGTTAACATTTAAAAAAAAAAAAATCCGTAGGTGTGACGTCTGGGGAACGAGGTGGCCATGCAATTGTATTATCCTGTCCAATACACTTCTTGTGTTTAAGAAGTCCATATTTTATCGTCCCCAATGTAGTGACGCAGCTTTCAGTTTGTATATTAAAAGATAAAATTTCCGAAATTTCTTCTGATCCTGCGGGGAACTATTGCTAAACTATTTTTGTATATTATTTTCAGACAAGTATTACATAATTATAAAGTGATCGTTACGATTTTATTATGGTCTTCTGGGATACAACTGTGAAAACATAATAATTCGTAGAACATCTTCGGATCTTGGTAGACCTGTTTTTAAAACTACCGTTTCCTATCTTTATCCGTTATCGAATCTATATGCTTACATGTGGACAGATGGACATGCCATCTCGCTGTGGTGCCAGTGCCAATTTACTAATATAAACCGTATTTGATTCCTCGGCATTGCCTTTGGTTAGCCAGGCGAGTTTTATTACGCGGTAGACTGTACGCATATCGTCCCATATTGTCAAAACTTACGGATTTCTAGACTCACTTTTATTGTCTCTTAATTCATAACGTTATCCGTTTCCTTCGTAACGTTGGCCCAATGTAAAAAAAAAAAAAAAAAAAATCGTTACTTCACTTGAAATACAACTTGGCTTCACAAGCACCAAAACACCATCGCTAACTACTGGATTATTCATGAACAAAATTAACTAATAATAGGCTCAACACTTCCAAAATAGAAACATATACTTTCACGACACATTTTCGAAATAGGACAGCCCCAACTCTTATCTCGAGGCAATCCTAATATCGAAACCGGAAATGGTAATTTCGAAACCGGAAATAGTACATTTCTATTACTTTCTTTTTCTAAGTTTAACGTCTGACGATTATGCACCGATGTTAAGGAAGATTTTAATAATAATAATAATAATAATAATAATAATAATAATAATAATAATAATAATAATAATAATAATAATAATAATAATAATAATAATAATAATAATAATAATAATATGGAATGAAGAAAGTGAGAGGAAACAGAACAACCCCGAGAAAACCCAAGCATAGGTCTACGGTGTTCGTTCATTATAAAGCTCACTTGGCGCGAGCTGGGATCAAAGCAAGGACCTCACGCATCAGGAGTGAGCTCTCTACCACTGAGCCAACACGACCTCTACGACTACTTCCTGTTGCAATAGATCTGTAATGGAACTTACTCTTGGAAAACTGAACCCATTTCATAACATTATTTCCAGCTCTGTCTTTTATTTATTTATTTATTTATTTTTTTGCTCTGATAACCTGTCGACAGACGGACGGACGGACGTAGCTGTTGTTTAAGAATTCCAGCGCACTCCACTAGTCTAATGGTTAGCGCGTACAACTTGGCTGCACGTGGTCCTGGGTTCTATTACCAGGAGAGAGTACAAAAGAATAATATCACAATCATTCGCTTTCATTAATCACCCGTCTCCTTTAGCTTAAGAGGCCCCATCACGGCGAAATTAAAATACCGCTAATTTTACAGTAGGCCCTACGTGATATCTTCAAATAGATAAAAGGTAATCGAAATGTGGAACAAGAGCGGCCTAGGCAATATTATTTCACATGAGATACCGTTATCACGACTCACTTATCTGCTTTCGATTTCCAGCCATTTAGAAAATTGGCATTTATTTTTGCGTTTCTAAATGGCTGCAAACGGAAAGCTACTAGGTGACTCGTAATAACGGTACCTCATGCAAAGTAATATTGTCTAGTGCGTTCTTGTTCCACATTTCGATTATTTATTTTATCTATTCGAAGATATCACATAATTACTGTAAAATTAACGATATTTTAATTTCGGTGATTAGGCCTCTTAAAGGGTATAATCGTGTGGAACGTTAATCCAAAAAAAGAAAGAAAGAAAGAAAGAAAGGAAGAAAGAAAGAAAGAAACAAAGAAAGAAAGAAAGAAAGAAACAAAGAAAGAAAGAAAGAAAGAAAGAAAAAGAAAAAGTGACTTAATTTTTTCTTGAAGACTTTCCAAACTAATTTATGCGTAGCATAATTCGGAAGTCTAAAAAATAGAATTTAGTAATATTGATGTAACAGTGTGCTTTATGTTCTTTTCGTGAGAGAAAGAACTCATTAAGATCATCAGAATATCAACAATGCTTTTTTTATTGCGTAAGAGAGGAGAGTGGGTTAAATCCATTGGCATCTGCGTGACGCAAAGTCCTTTGTCACTCACAGAAAGAGTGGCTGGGGACGAACAAAGATAATCACACTTCATTTTGTCTTTCATTATCTAAACAGTCCTCTACTTTGTGTACTTTCCCCCTCCCCTCTTCGTCAGATTTCTCTGGAAGATAGAGCATTATAACTAAATAGACGTTATGTCTTAATCTTCGTACCCTCCGCTGCCTTTCGTACGGAGTCAGGTTTCCCTTTCGCTTTCAAGAGAGGTTGCATGGTTATTAGCAATATTTCTTGTGCGAATTTGACTAATGGGCTCAATTTAGTTTCCGCTGTGTGTCCTCCTTGGTTGCCAATGCTGATACATACACTATCACATACGTGACGGCATGCAAACACATCCTGTATATATCGTACGGCATCCCCAAAGATTATATCATTGTATAAAACTTGTATTGTTCCACAGTTTTTTTTATTAATATTTCAAAAGTCAACAATTTTGAGAAACAAAATCGGGCACTTACTGCAGAGTTATTAACCCCCTCTGTTTCATGCATCAATGGGGAATGGCGGAAACTTCGTAACGAGGTACTGCATAGTTTATACCGTTTATCACACATTGCTAGGTCATTAAGTCTAGGAGACTCAGGTGGACAGGTCATGTAACCAGAATGAAAGAAAGTAGGAACGCTTTCAAACTTTTTAACTGGAGACCCAATCGGAAAAGGATCATTAGGAAGACCTAGGCGCAGATGGGAGGACAAAATTAACCTTCATCTGCTCTCGCCCGCGGTATATTGACCGTCATTTTTAGTTTTTGTGTGCCCTTTTTCCCAGTGTGTTAAGATTTTGGCTGGAGGGATTTGTATTCTCTATTTATCCTGCCAAAGTTAGTGTTGGAGGGTTGAAAAGTTATTCGCTACATACATCTGCGAGTCAAGAGAGAAACAACAGAACTCTCCTTGAATTTAAACATTGTGGAAAGAACGCGTGCAAAAAGGACTCAACCATTACTAATTACTTGAAATAAAAGCCAGCAATCTCACAACGAGGGCATAGCTTAGAATATGTTCTTTCGTGTTTTCTTTCACTGTGTATTCATTCATATTTAGCAGTGTTGTTTATTAATGTAAATATATTTTTTGGTGAACAATGATTTGTTTTAATTTAGTAAACCTAATTACTCTAGAACACACACTTTGCATCATGCACAATGCTGAAAAATGTGAATAAACAATAACGGCCAAATTGCCGTCGGCGCGAGCGGAAACGTGAATTGGCAGCACGCGAGCGGATGAAGGTTGAGATGGACCTCGCAGAAATAGGAATACAAAGTAGAAACTGGATTCAGTTGGCTAAGGATAGAAGTCAGTGGAGAGCTTTTGTGAACGCGGCATTGAACCTCCGGATTTCAGAGGCCAAAGAGTTAATCAGTTAGTTAGTGTGTTTCATGTTTCTTTTTGTCCTTGTTCACAGGTGTACCCATCTTCCCCAAATTCATCAATTTTCTCACCTTTCCTTAATCCAAATTTACTATTTTATCTCCCAAATTTACCATCCTCTTCCGAAATTCACAATTATGTCCCGAAATATATCTTCTTCCGCCATTTTCCAGTACAATTGTACCGTTTTCAATAATAAAAAAGAATGTACCCCTAAATATTCTCCTGGGTGCAACCTGAACCACACCTTAGGCCCCTGAACTTCAATCTGGCTTAGTAGTTGACACTTTCAATCATGGGTGGATCTGTGAGAGGGTGCATGGGAGCATTGCCCCCAACTTTTTGACAAAAAAAATAAATGAGCCATCTATAAGATGGCCACTCGTCTAGGAGTTGAGTTGAGTTGATTTTAGTTTAGCGTCCCTTTCAGCAGCGAGGCTATATGAGACGTGGACCTACTGATTAACGTGGAATCCGAACCACATGAGCTCTCGCCGGGAAACGAACCCGGATCTCCCACGCCAAAGTCACTCGTCTAGGAAGTATTCCACAGGTTGAAGACCGACCAAAAGCTGTGCTCCCCAGCAGATAATTCCTAACTCTGCCCATGCTTCCAATGTTGCAGCAAATCAAAAAGAAACACTTGATAATGAAATCTTTTAGTTTAACGTCCTACGATTATGTCCTTTAGGCTAAGGGAGAGGGTTGATTAAGGTAAGTGAATGATGAGGGTAGAATTGGTGGAATGAGAAGGTGGAAGGAAACGGGAGTACCTCGACAAAATTTTCGGACACGATGTGGTCCACCACGAACTTACTTGGCCGGGATCAAACCCGGGACCCTATGCACCAGAGGTAAGTGTTCTATTATCGTGCCAAAGTGTTCCCTATGAAGAAACACTTGACATTTGATAGAAGTA
This sequence comes from Thermobia domestica, assembly GCF_964235325.1. Classification (NCBI taxonomy): domain Eukaryota; kingdom Metazoa; phylum Arthropoda; class Insecta; order Zygentoma; family Lepismatidae; genus Thermobia; species Thermobia domestica. The sequence continues at coordinate 346,336,980 of NC_137456.1, read as the reverse complement.
ATAACTTATAAAAGAAAAGTGCATTAGGTCATTTAGAAATCCTCACCAAACTTTTTCTTCGTTCAATGTGAAATCATAATCTTTTTGTCTCTTCCTTAATTGCATCTAGTTTGGATTACAAATCTCCTTCTTCTTCTGTTTATAAGAAAACTTCCGGGAGTAAGCGAATTCCTTTCTCACAGCAGAACACATTCTCTGTGTTCCGTGTTGCTGATGTTTGTTGGTTAACAACGGTGTGCATCAAGTGTAAACAAGTAAAAGAAGAAAACAAAGCAATCTAAACACAACAGGAAGGTCAAGTCAAGTCAAGTACAACACAAAGACCATCCAAGTTTCCTGAAGAACTCTCAATGGCACACTTAACTGATTGCATAGAGCCGTTTCTCGCTGTCTAATACGTTTTTGGATCAAAAGATCCAATATATTTCAGACAGAAATTTTCTTGTAGGCCTTATATTTGGAGAACTACATATAGTGTAACCAAACCAAAACTACCACTTAACTCAGTATGATGTGCTTATTCCGTAAAAAATATGAAAAGTCGATTTAGGGGCCATTAAAATTTTTTGTAGGCCCTGATCCAAAAATGTCCAATGTTTTTCATTCAATTATAAATTTTCTCGTTACGCTATAGTGATCAATGTTGAAATCGGAAGTGATTGATTTCTGCTACTTCCGGTTTGGGTAGAGAGTTAGCAGAAGAGATGACACATATTTTTAGAATCCTAAATTGATTCCATAAAACAGCTTCTCGCTATCTTCTGCCGGTTTTTTTCTCAATCAAGATCAATACTGAAACCGGAAGTTGTAGTTGATTTCTGTCACTTCCAGTTTTAAATGAAATTAAATCTATGATTTTAACATTCCACAGTTATGCCATTTGGGCTAAGAGAAATTATGGTTAAGGCAAGTGAGTGATGATGGAATTATTAGTGGAATGGGAACGTGGGAGGAAACGGGAATACCCTGAAAAACCCACGGACACGATGTTGTCCACCACAAACTCACTTAGCCACTGTGCCCCCCCTACAGCTCCAGTTTTAGTAGAAGCCTTAGGATGGAGATTAAATGTATTTTTAGGACGCTTAACCCACTGCAGGAAACCGCTTCTCTCTTTCTGTTATCGTTTTTTGCTCTGTAGTGATCAACGTTAAAACCGGAAATGATTTATTTCTATCACTTCCGCTAGATTTACCACCTCCATCGACAAACTCGATTCCTACCTTCTGGCTTCTACGAGGTGCATTCAAGTTATAACATCTTAATTTTTCTCAGGACTGGTAACCCATAGAAACGTACTGTTACTTTTAAAATACAAGAGCACTCGTTGCCAATACGTGACAGAGATGGCAGCACCGTACGGCAGACAGAACTCTAGCGGCAGAGGTGAGAATGATACTCGTAAAATGGCGACGTTTTCATTGCAAGAACAGCGTATAATTATTCGTTTTCTCTATTTGCTCGGTGTCACACCGCTTGAAATTCATCGCCAGTTGAGTGAAACATGTGATGATTGTGTCATGGATGTGTGTAATGTGCATTCGTAGGACTGACGACAATGTGCACATATCCCACGGAAATGCCAACTTTGGAGGCGATGTGTTCCAGACTCATTCGACGATCCTCCAAAACAGCCTTCTCCACTCGTTCGATCATCTCGTCAGACCAGTTTGTGTGAGGCCGAGATTGCCTTGATTTATTGTCACACGACGTTCTGCCTTCTTTGAACCGTCGCACTCACGAACGCACATTAGACACATCCATGACACAATCATCACATGTTTCACTCAACTGGCGATGAATTTGAAGCGGTGTCACACCACATAAATGGAGAAAATGACGAATATCGTAAATATCAAAAACAGCCATGACTCTCAGCGCTGCCGCTGTATTTCTGTGTGCCGTACGGTGTTGCCATGTCTGTCACGCATTCTTGACGGCAGTGGCGTAGGGAAGGGGGCCCCCAGATAGGCCGGGCCCCAAAAAGAGGTCCGACAATGTACTTTGGTACTTTGATGTTTGTAATTTTTTATATATTTTTATGTATATATATTTTTTTGTTTGTAATTTTTCTATATGTATCTATAACAGCACTTGCTCTCCCCCCAAACACACATCCTCGCTACGCTACTGGTTGACGGGTAGGGATACGCACAAGATAAGATTTGTGGCTGTCTCGTCTCGAAAATGTGCTGTAAAAATGATGTCTCGACTCGAAAAATGTATATTTTTCTATTGGAAGAACCGTGTCTCGACTCGAATTTTGTCAGGAAAATCCTGTCTCGACTCGCCTCGTGCGCATCCCTATTGACGGGTAATCAAGTATTTTAAAACAAACAGCACGTTTCTATCTGTTACCAGTCCTGAGAAAAAAATGAAGGTTTCGTAACTTGAATGAACCTCGTATATTCTAGTCAAAATTGATGGTTATCCTTCAAGTAGTTCTTGAGATTTTAGTGGTTAGACAGACAGCCATTTTTTGTCCCCTGAATGGACAGAAGAACAGGATAAATATATAAAGAAGTTTTGGTAAACCAATCTCCTATTAAAAAAAAAAAAAAAAAAAAAAAACTATTTACTGCTACTTTTGTTAGCTACGATGTTAATAAAGTCTAAATGTATTATTCGAGTGCGCTTTTATCACAAGTTATGTTTCGTGGAAAGTGGATCAGTTTAGTAAGTGTGTAATATTTTTTAAAAGAGAGAACTTGATAAGAACAGTGTAACAATTCTTCACTTTCAAGATTACATGTAAAGATTATTACCATTAGCATTGACTTCGTTTCCACAACGCAAGCATTTCCGCTAAATACGCGCTCCAAGTAAAACTTACAATGACGAACATTAATTAACAGTGCGAGGGAGCAAGTGTCAGTGATATACACGCAGTCGACTCATTATCCTCTTTAGTAATTACAATGAAATATGGACGGCTTTTGACTTTCTTTTGCAGTTATTGCGATAACTTTTTAAAAATCTAGACAGCACTCAATATTTCTTGAAATGTCCACTTTTATTTTTTCCGTAGTTTCTCTTCGCCTTTAAAGCTTCTGAATCTTTTGTAAAAACATATCACATGTTAGTTCGAATCAAGTTTTCCGCCAGATTTTCTGATTAGGGGGTCGCCGTTTAGAGCATTTTTGTCAGTGGCGTAGCGTGACTAAACATTTTTGCAGAACATTTCTAAAGAGAGATCGTTATTTTTAAAAAAATCGATCAAAATTTGTAAAGATTGATTATTCTCTACGAAACACTTGAGAAAGACGGATCTCCTTGGGAACTCTGAAGCACCGTCTTGCCTTTTGAAATACCTATGAGCACAGCATAATTAACAGCGTTTTTCGTGAGAGCAAGTGTACCTCTATAATTAGGTAATAGGTTTCTACGCACTTCGTTGCAGGTTCGACTAACGTTGGAGATCATGTTAGACATTGAGCCACTAACATAAGACTTTATACACTGCGCGGAAGAATTTCGATAACTTCTATATGAAATTAAGACACAATTATGGAATACATTTTGCATACAAATTTACAAAACGAAACGAAGAGAGCTTTCCGAGAACAGAGACGAGACGAAAAAGAATTCTTCCAGGTTAGAGACGTAATGAAACGTTTTGTAGAATTTACGAGACGAGACAAGGAAACCTTATTTCTCGTCTCTTCTTTTCTCGTGGGTAACACTCATTATTACACAATGCTTGTATATATGATGAAACTAATTCCTAGTTCTTTACTTCTCGCTTTATATCAGCTTGTAATTTCCAGTTGGGATATAACTTTCTGAATTACTTGGGAAAGGATCTGGCCACTCTGCCTTACACAACTTAACTGGCTTAGTAGCATCTAACTTTTTGAATGAACTGTGAAAAGAACTGCCCACCCTGGCTGGCAAGTTTAACTGCCTTAGTAGCATCTAACTTTTTGAATGAACTGGGAAAGGAACTAGCCACCCTGGCTGGTACAGTTTAACTGCCTTAGTAGCATCTAACTTTTTGAATGAACTGGAAAAGGAACTGGCCATCCTGGCTGGCGCAGTTTAACTGCCTTAGTAGCATCTAACTTTTTGAATGAACTGGAAAAGGAACTGGCCATCCTGGCTGGCGCAGTTTAACTGCCTTAGTAGCATCACCTACCAACGATTAGTATGAGTGAGCTAGAAAACTGAGACAATAGACAATCTAATTAAGCAAATATTTATCTGATAATGTATGAGGAATCTTGTAATTTGATCCCATTACCTGTATACAACACTGAGTGGAAAATAACGTAGTTTTCTGTCAAATAGTGGATGCTGTGTTTGCGTGAATGTTCTCTTATTGTTAGAACGTAAATCTACGAATAAAAATAAATAAGCACTTCTCAACCAGAAAGGGTTAGTTGCAGGAGAAGCTTTTCTATAAATAAATTTAGAAAAAACAGTAAACCACAATTCTTGTTCAAGACACGGAACGAGCGGAAGAAAAATATGGAACCCCCGGGACGAAAAGAAGTGGAAGAGATAGACCCAAGATGTAACGGTGATTACTCAAGCGACAAACAACCATGTTGAAAACAAATAAAAAGACTTCCAATTTATGCTATTTTTATTTCTCTTGCTTAACAAGTCCCTCGTCTGCTACGTTGACGGATGAACTCCAAATATTTGGTGTAAATTGTTGTAAGTTTTTTACATTCTAACGTCTGATAAAGGTTCTGCACTTTCTCATGCCGTCTATTGTTTACTGGATGGCGCTAAATGTTGCTTTGAAGAAACAGTCATTCAGTGGCTTATAATGACAAGAGATGAAAGTTGATATAAAAAATAAACTTGATTCTTTTCTGCTACAACAAACCTATTTTAGGCCTACAAAAATTAGCATTTTCATAACTCCAATTTGTTACTGCACACAAAAAAGAGATATACGAGGATAATTCAGAAAGTAAAATAACAAATACGCTCATGGGCACACTAAGGTTAAGGAGAAAATGCCATACAAGAAACTCATGAGGATAATTCAGAAAGTAAGATAACAAATACGCTCATGGGCACACACGGGGAACGAATTTCGCACTCACTCTCCTGATTTCAAAATCAGTGTTTAAAATGCTTTGTACGGCCCGGTACGAAATGTTTAGTTCTTTGGAAATCTTTCGAATACTTATTCGTCTGTTTGAATGAACAATTTTTGCCACTTTTTGTACGTTTGCTTCTGTTTTTGAGGTTAATGGACATCCTCAACGTTGCTCGTCTTTTACCGACTGCTTTTAAATTGCTCATACCACTTGTAAATAGTCTTCAGAGTTACAGCATTATCGCCATACATCAATTTTAACATTTCATGAGTTTCTTTGCCACTTGCTTACAACTTGAAGCAGAAGTTAATGTTCACGCGTTGTTCGAAATCTATGATGCGCGACAGACGAGATTAACTCATATATAGATGGTAGAGTTATATATGAGGGTGAAATTAATGTTAATTGAAACACAATTCTTATAAAAGACTAGCAGCGTTCACCCCGCTTCGCTGGGGTCACCCCGGAACGCAATAAACTTTGTTACTTAGATAATTTTTACTTTTTCGCTTTCAAGTGATATGATAAAAACCATAGTAGATTGCAGTAAATGTTAACATTATATCGCCTGTCATTTATGTTAACCCGCCCCGCTTCGCTGCGGTCACCCCGGAACGCAATAAACTTTGTTACTTAGATAATTTTTACTTTTTCGCTTTCAAGTGATATGATAAAAACCATAGAAGATTGCAGTAAATGTTAACATTATATCGCCTGTCATTTATGTTAACCCGCCCCGCTTCGCTGCGGTCACCCCGGAACGCAATAAACTTTGTTACTTAGATAATTTTTACTTTTTCGCTTTCAAGTGATATGATAAAAACCATAGTAGATTGCAGTAAATGTTAACATTATATCGCCTGTCATTTATGTTAACCCGCCGAGTGACACGGTCATGCGGGTTGCATATAAATACGTTTATTTTTACCTATGATGAACTAACAAAGGATTTGTACGTTATGGACACTTGAATGGTCAATTATCTCAAGACACTGCTAATTGAAAATTAAAGTGATATGATAAAAACCATCTAGGGTCCAAATCCTAATAACCCCCCAAAAATGAAAGAAATTGGTTCAGCCGTATTAGCGTGATGAGCTAACAAAGGATTTGTACGTTCTCTTTTATATATATAGATAATATAAAATAAATAGTAGCAACATGAAAGGTAAAATAAAGGTCCCGACTCGATTTCAGGGCAAATGAGTTTGCGTTGAACAACATCGTGTTCTTGGGTTTTCTCCTTTAGCCTAACCATGAAACGTTAATCTGGAACTTTCATTTCATTCCAATATTACTTTTAGTTAATCAAAGCTAACCATAGTTTCTCTATGCTGATCAAGAAAGAGGCTAAGACCGCTACTGAAATAAATCCAGACCAGGTGCGGCGATAGGCTTGTAAAAGTGGGAAGCAAGAGGGGAGGCAAAAAAGAAAAAAAAATGGAGAGGCGAGGCAACCACATTTGTTTTGTTTTAAATATTACTAATTTCGATTATACATATTATTATTATTATTATTATTATTATTATTATTATTATTATTATTATTATTATTATTATTATTATTATTCACCGGTTGTACATAGAAAAACGGCGGGACAAAAGGGGTTAGAAAATATTGGGGTGGAGTGGGGCCTTCCTCGCCCCCCTGTAGCACCGCCACTGATCCAGATATTGGGCTAAGGTTTAAGAAGCACTACATTTACAGTCGTTATCTTTATGTCCTACTATTCACTATCTGTCCATTACAGGGGTTCACGGTCGCTCAGTAATAAAGCGCTTATCTGTGGTGCATGAGGACTCAGATTCGATTCCCGGCCAAATAAGCTTGTAGTGGACATTCTTTCCGTGGGTTTATTCGGGGTACTCCCGTTTTCTCCCACATCATCATTCCACCAATTCTTCCATCAGCATTCATTTACCTTAAGGTTGGTTTATACGAAGTTTTGCCGATAGATGTCACTACATTCCTCGTATCTCTCTCATGTATTTTTTTTACCTTTGACGAAAATTCACGATTTCTCTTACAAATTTCACACTACAGACCTCAAATTTTTAAAGAAGGAACTTCATAACCTATCGAAGACTACAATCCGTGCCGATTTTTTATTTAGAATTTTCTTTATTGTTGAAATGGCTTAATTGTTGATATTGGATATCCAAATCTTTAACAATATACTGATTTAACAATGAAGAAAGCTCTAAATTAAAAATCGACACGGATTGTTGCCTTCGATATGTTATGAAGTTTCTTCTGTATAAAAATTTGAAGTCTGTAGTTTGAAATTTGTAAGAGAAATTGTGAATTTTCGTGAAAGGTAAAAAATACACGAGACGAAGACTGTAGTGACATCTATCGGCAAAACTTGTCCCTTTAAACCAACCTTAATCATCTCTTTTAGCCTAAAAGCCATAATCATCGGAAATTAAAATGAAAAAAAAAAAAAATCTGTCCATTATAGTTGAAGGAACTTTATGCTGTTTGAATAGAACTACAGAAGTCAAAAAGACTTAAAATTTATACATTTTAAATGTAATACAAAACTCCTACTTGTATATTTGATTAAATTCCAAAACGTAATAGTGTTAGTTTATAACAGCTCTTTGTCTCGGCACTTTCTTAGGCACTAACAAACCTTCTATATTCTGTATTTTTTTTTCTTTAAAGTCAACACTTGTCAACAAATCATTTTGAAAAATGTTAGTAATATTCTTTTCAAAGAATTTCCACGTTCTTTCTAAGGAAAATCACATTTACGAAAAAAATATCAACTTTTACCATAAATTTAGTGGCAAAAGAAGGGAAAAAAATACTAAGCGAAAAGGAAATTTAGAGAATACTTAATTTCTTCCAAAGGGAGAAACGTAAAAGGGGAGGGGGAGGAATTGTACGTACGTATTTTTATCTACTATTTTCTCACTTACTGGAAACAGGGGAGAAGTCCGCCAGCTGCGATTTTCGATGTTCATTTGTCATTTTGGGGAGAGAGTGATGGCAGAGCCACCTAGCAGTCAGCAACCGAAGCGAGATATGGGTATTTCCCGAATACGGAAATTAAATGCCATTCATCACTCTTGTAACGCAAAGAGGGCGCTGGAACAAAGAAAACAAAAACATATATATATCTTTCTGATTTTTCCCCTTTCTACAGCTTTACATTAGTGCATAATGAATCAAATATTGTTTATACGTATTATGCATTATTTTTGTTAGTACTTTACAAGGAGAACTTAGATGTATTGAAGAATTGTAAGCAACAACATATGAAATAGTGTCCAAGATTCTAGCAAATTTTAAATAAATCGTTTACTGGTGCTGGGTAGTCAGCGGAGGACCAAGGCAAAATTTTCGTACGGGCAGAGTGAGTTTTTGGCGCCCGCCTCCTACTTCTAACTTATATTTTACATTTTAATTACAGTGATTATAATATTTTAAGCAGCATTTATTGAATACTACAATGCTGCCTTGACTACTGCTATATTAAAAATTGTTTTGTTATATTAAAACTTCAGTAGTCATTCTACCATATATATCCGAGCAATTACCCGGGTTGGTCGGCCCTTGGTATGCTCCTGTGAGCTGTGAGTAGTGTTATATTTGCTTTTTATCCTGTTGATTTATACAGTAGTACCTTGGAATACTAACTTAATCCTTTCCAGAACCCTCTTAGGGTCTTAAAACAAGATTTTCATTTTAAAATAATAGAAACTGAATTAATCCCACAAACTCGCATGATTAACAGTAAATACACTGGATTTTAAGGCAAATTATTACCACATAATGATCTATTGAATTTTGGAAATGTGCTTTTAGTTTTGATCATCTTATTTTCGAGACGAGAAATCTCGTACCACAAGAGAAAAATAGTGATAGAGTTAGTGAAAATAGACAGAAGAGGGAGTCATGCTGTTTAGAATTAAGTTATCTATCTGTACGACAAAGTTTCGTGGTACACAAATCTGTTCGGATCCCTGTGGGTCAGGGGCCTTTCTGGGTCATCGGGTCTGACTACTTACGGGTCACGAACTTATCCTATTCCATCACTGATAACTCAGAAGTTAGCTTAAGTTAGTGAAGTTTTAGCTTAAGCTAGGTTAGGGTCAATTAATTTAGCTTACCTTTGGTAAGTGCAGTTGAAATTAGTTTCCATTGCTTTAACTTCGGTTTGATAAGTTTTGCTTAGCTTAGCTTAGTTTTGGTAAGTGTAGCTTAGCTTAACTTCGGTTAGATAACAGTAAATAGATAACAGCTTAAGTCTTAGATAAGTTGACCTTAGATTATCATAGTTTTGATAAGCCTAACTTGTGCTTATTATGTTTAGTTTAGTTTCTAGTAGTTTCTAGTAGTTTAGTTTTTAGTTTCTAGTAGTAGTTTCTAGTATTATGTTTAGTTTAGTTTCTTGAGCTTAGTTAGCTTCGACTTTTAAATTTTAGCTTAGCTTACATACGTTTTCGAAACTTACTTTTATAATGGTTTTGGTGACTCAGTGATAGAGCGTACACATTTGGTGCATGGAGTCCTTCGTTCGATCCCAGCTCTCGCAAAGTAAGCTTTGTGGTAGACGAACTCCGTGATCGTTTGTTTTCTCGGGGTTCTCCCCTTTCCTCCCACTTTCTTCATTCCGCCATTTCATTCATTTCTCATCATCACCGTCTCCTTTAGCCTAATCGGCATAATCGTGTGATGTAGAACTTACTGATTTCATTTTTATAATGATTCTCTTTATGCATACTTGAACTTAATCTGAATCTGAACTAAGCAAATGCTAGATTGCTACATGAGTACGATTTTTTAAAGCACTAGCAATGAATATCTTACGTTCTTCTTTTTGTACATATAAAAAGTAAATCATAGCAATATATATTTGAAGAATACTGTAAGTAGAATTTCTTTTGTGTGTTCCTGCCTTATTTATAGAAACAAGTTTAGCCATAAAGAAAGCCTAAAGGAAATTTGCATGAAGAAAATATTTAATTCTGAGAAACTTCTCAAAAATTATTCTCATGAACGTCAGAATTAAAAAAAGAAATCACCTTCATATTATGCGCTGTTTTTGTATGCTGGAAGAAACTACTGAAGTCATCTTTTGAACAGCTCACTGCAGAAATGATTCGAAGTTTTCATGGCAGAAATCTTAAAGAACCATTTTAACTTAGAATCAGAAATACCTCTGTTCTTTCCTTCTGGGCCCATCTTGGCAGGAGTTTGGTCCTTTTAAGCAGTTTATCTGAGTGATGGTCCCTGTGCGACGACTTCCGAACTCTCTTCCCTGTCCCGTAGGCTGCGGTTGTTGTTAGAAATGATGGAGGTTTCCCAGGGGGTCCATGCTTCCCCCGAACAACTTCCAAGGAGTTCTCCAGCAGAATGGAAATTTTGAAGTTTGCATCATCGATGGTATTTTATAACAGACAACGGATATTTCATTTAAACTTTCAACGTTTGTTAACGGAAGCTTATAGTCGAAATAATACGTATAATTATAATGTTGATTGTGTACGAACAGGCCTCCAATCGCATATCACCAGCACTAAATGAAAAACAATGATGTTCCAGTAATTTGTTGTTCATGACATAAAGACATTGAAAGCATTCAGATATTCCCACATGTCTTAAAGCTATTCAACTCGATACCATCAAACAAAGTCAAGTCTTCCAATCTGTTAAGTACGTATTGCAGTAAACAAAGCCATTTTACAGTTTGTTCATGATTACACATGGTAAAAGTACCAGAAACGATAAAACTTATGGGAGAAACGTAAGATAACCCTGTGCCTTAACCCTGAGCCAATTTACAACGAGGAAACTAAATCCTAGTACTACCAGAGATCAAACCCGGTCCGTCAGATTGTTAAATGTGCATCTTAGCGACTTCGCAAATACACCTCTATGTAGTGTTGCTACAAAATACAATAACACAGAATTTGACCTCAGAGATCAACAGGGGTTCAATTCTCTGCAATTTCAAACTTTTATGTGTGAGTTCGATCTCAGCTTTAACTAAATGAGTTTTTAGGTGGAGAAACACCAGGTGTGTAGGATTTTTCAGGGTTCTCCCATTTCTTGGTACTTGCTCGTTCAATTACCATATCGTATTATCATTATAGTTTCACATACAAGTTAGTCTGGCAGTATTATTGTGATGTTTTATTTTGGTCGAAGGAGGGGATGGGCTCGGACTGTACGAAACATCGGATTATCAACAGTCTAGTATATTACTATAGATATGAATTAAGTAAGTATGAGTGTCAGCATTTTGTAGAAACCAACACAATTAGAAGTGTTTATTCCTCTAATTTGCATGTAATACTTCATTTATTGTTACTATTTCTATTAACAGAACCTTAATCGATTTTTGTTTATTGTTTATCTTCCCTCTTATGCACATTAAGAGTTAGACTTTCCAGGCACGTATTTAGCTTTATTTGTGTTTGTGTGGGGAGGGGGTAAATGCTATCTAATACGAGGCGTTCCCAGCATTATCCCTTCGTGTCAAAGTCTTTAGCTTTACACAATGCGTTCTACTTAATATACGCACTCTTCATGCACGCAAAACGTATATTAATAAAACGGATAAACAACCGTATTTTCTGACGTATAAGATCTGGGTAAAACATATTCTCCTGATTGTCCGTAAAAGTAGGTGGCGTGGCAAGTGCGCATAAGTGAATTCTGCGGATAATCCACAAAATGGCCGGTAAGGAAGACAAATTTACACCAAGATGGTTTTGAATAATTTTTATTTGCAGTAGAAGGCCTACACGTACAAATATAGTCATTTAGGTTATGTCCGACAGTTGGCGAATACCGACACTTCCAAGCTTAACGCGCTGTTAATTCTACCTGGAAGTAAAGGAGTTGGCGTAGTCAGTACTAAGTGAAACTGTGGGTGTTTGGAATGTATATATCTAAAAGTTTAAAAATAAGTAGAATAATTTGACGAGAAAGGTCTAGGATTATGAGGTAAGGTGTGAGAACTCAAGGGCAGTGATGCCAATTGAAGGGAAATTTCCCTTGGCGCAGGGAAATTTTGAGTAAATATTTGAGAAAAGGGAAATTACTTGCAATCTCTCAATATTGCAGGGAAATTTGAACCTCTCTTCAATCACTTATAGATTGAATGTATTTACGTATGTGATTAATCTAATTAAAATTCAGTATAAATTCAACATCCTATTTGTTCCAAACATAACCCGTTGCACATATTTCACATAAATTCTCACAAGTTATCTTGTTTTGCATTCGTTAATATTTATCAACATTACACATCCATCAACATATTCAGTTAAATTCGAAACATTACAACAATGCTTATTTAAAATCTTTTATCAAAATTAATCTTCCCATTGTTGAATTAAATACAGTGCAAACTAACTAACTAACTCTATGGCCTATGGAACCCGGAGGTTCAATGCCGCGTTCACAAAAGCTCTCCACTGACTTCCATCCTTAGCTAATTGGATCCAGTTTCTACTTTGTATTCCAATCTCTGCGAGATCCATCTTAATATTGTCCTCCCATCTGCGCCTAGGTCTTCCTAATGGTCATTTTCCGATTGGTCTTCCAGTCAAGACTTTGGAAGCGTTTTTATTTTCTTCCATTCTAGCTACATGACCTGCCCACCTAAGCCTCCTAGACTTGACGACCCTAACAATGTTGGGTAAACCGTATAAATTATGTAGTTCCTCGTTATGAAGTTTCCGCCATTCCCCATTCCCGTTCCTCTTGCGTCCGAATATTCTTCTCAGGATCTTGTTCTCAAATACTTTCAGTCTATGTTCTTCCCTCAGAGTAAGCGACCATGTTTCGCAACCATACAGAACGACAGGCATGATTATCGTTTTATATATTTTAAGCTTCAGATGAAATATTTCTCAATTAAATTATCACTCCAACTATTATAAGAGTTTCGTTTTCCCAATTAGAAGATGCTTTTCCCAACCAGAAAATTGATTGTGAAGAGGATTAATCGATATAAGAAAAGACAATCTGCGTGTCGTGAATGTAAATATGTATATATGGGCGAATACTGGGTCATTAGTGTATGTGTGTTTGTGTAAGTTTACAAATTTTCTGGTGACTGTGCGCACAGAATTATAAATTCTTAAGAATTCCGCATCTCTAAACTTTGATTTAGTTTGTATTGTGCTTACGAACATTCCTCGTGTACAGCCAAACACAGTAGCAGCTAGAGTTTTCTTTGTAACTTCGTATTCGTTTCAGTAAATATAGGAGTGCTGTTCTTAAGTAAGTACATACCAAATATATACTTAATATTTTCTTTGTACCTTAGATTACATTAATATTAAAATCTATCATGATATCTAGGATAAAAATTAAATTTACATAATATTTGTTATATATTTTTTATGATTTATTTAGGTTGTCCGTCCTGACCGAGGTATTTATAGGGTTTTTCCTCAGTCACACCAAGCAAATGCAGAGATTGCACCTTTAACATAGGTCCTGGCCTACACCTTTCCATGTCCTTTCCCCTCCTCTATCGCGACGCCTTAGATACCCAAACAACAAATCAAGTTCAAATTCTGCATAAGCACAAAAGAAGGCTGTCAGGTATCTGCTTGTATGTGGTTATAAGATTGGGGTGGAAGCGAAAACGATTAAAAATACGTTTACTAAATACAGTACTTGAACGGTTTGGATGAAGGGAATTTTTGTCCGGAAAAGGGAAATTCTGAAGATTGTGAAGGAAAAAAGGCTCTGAAGGAATTGGCATTACTGCTCAAGGGACATTGTAAAATTTGAGTATGTTTTGTTAAGCTCTTGTTTAGAAGTAAAAGTTGTATTGTTCAGCACTCATGGTGAAAAACATACAGCTGAAAGTTGTGCAATCACAGGTAGTTGATTCATCAGTGTGCAGTGTTTCTAACTTGCAAAAAATATAGTTAAAAAATGAAATCTTTCAGTTTTACGTCCCACGGTTATGCCGGTTAGGCTAAAGGAGACGGTGATGATGATAAATGAATGAAATGGTGGAATGAAAAAAGTGGGAGGAAACGGGAGAACTCCGAGGAAACTCACGCACACGGTGTTTGTCCACCACAAAGTTCACTTGGCGGGGGCTGGGATCGAACCCGGGAGCTCAGCATCGAAAATATAGTTAAATGCAACATATACATTCGGGGTACTTTCGACACTCACATTTGAGGCACTTTCGACAGATGCTCCCCGCTTCGTTGTGATTTTTAATAACTATATATCAAAAATACTACATTAGTATCAACATATAGAAAATAAAATATCTGCGTCCTTTTTCCATTGCATGAGATGCTCCTGGAATTTGAACAAAATGTCAGTAGCCATACAGGCCGTAAAGAATGCAATGCTACTTACTACTGTTTCAAGAGATTTTCAAGTTCCTCAGATACATTGTGACAAGTTATTGAAAGTTAACTGCAAGAAACATTTTGGTGAACATACAATATTTACTGAAGAAGATGAGCACGCACTAGAAGAAAAGTTAATTATATTAGACGGACATGGGTTCATCCAAGAAAATGAGATGTGGTACTGTAAAGCGAAAGACAATAGTGCCAAACTTTTAACATCTGCACAGGAAAATAGTAAGATAGAAAAATCAAAAGGTGGTGACAGATAAAAGAATGTACAGACATAAAATATTGCAAAACACAGTAACAAAAATGAGAAACTCAAAAAGAAAATAATTGTGATATCTGCTGAGGTTAGTTTACGGCAAAAACAATTCCGCTCTTTGAGTTCAATGTACAAAATATTTTCATCAGTTTAACGAGGACTGTGTTCTTCATCTAGACGATCCCTTCTTGTGTGTCTACAAATATGAAATCTCAGACAAATATGAGTACAATGTCTGCTCTTTCCTGTATATGAAGCTAACACTAATATTTTTATCTATAACCACACTTTTGTTAACAAATACTTTATCATGAAGTACAGAATTTTTCTGCTCTCTGCATCAGCTCACATTTAGTACATTATTTTTTAAAAGAAATTCTTGTTTCATATATTTCTTGTAACTGAACAAATTTTGTGATTATTCTTTCCCTCATTTGTAACTCAGTGACATTTTTTAAAAATATTTTCCGGAGCTGTAAATAAAGGTATTCTACATTCCTAAACTTATAGATTCCCGTATTTGTTTAAAGTGCATGAACTACTTTACGAACAGTAATGTGCGTTGTGAAATTATTAGTGACACTATCATAGTACGTAAGGTTTTAATGTTGATGTCGGTATTACCCCAACAACCTGTCTATCTTCCCCATACAGTTGGGGAAAACGGATACTTCTTCATCGTTTATTTCAATTGTACCTCCACAGCCACACATTGTTTTCGTGTAACATGTATTCAGTGGCGTATTTACGATTTTGTTTCCGGGTGGGGGGCTTTGCCTGAAAATGTGAAAATTCTGCAAGATATTTCATATAATTTTCTATAGTAAGTAAGATTTCGGGGGAGAGGGGCTTAAGCCCGGAAGTCCCCCCCTAAATACGCCACTGCCTTTATTGTATCTGCCAACTAGCTGAAATAATATACTTAATCATGCGCTATAATTCGTTCTTTAATAATTCATTACAATCTTGTAGTAGCGTTAATGTCCTTAAGGTGTCGGTATTGCTCCAAATGACCATATAAGGTAGTAGAGAGTATTCCTCTGTAGATACACGTTTGTTGGTCTCAGGTGCGCAATCACAAATTTTTGTTAGGAGGGTGCAAGTTTTGGGGGAGGGAGTTGTCCAACGCTACAAGTCACTAGTATTGAACGGGTATTATTCTGTACTCGGAAAGACGATAGGTAATTGTAACATACTTCCTCCTATATTTTCAGCAAAAAAAAAAAAAGGCACAACTAGATTGTTTTTATTAGAGAAAGAGTACAGATGAAGTACAAGATTAAATTTTCAATCATTTCCATGTTAAACATCAATCATTTCCATGTTAAACAAGTAGAGTTTTATTGAGATAATGTTCAATTGTATGTTGAATTAGGAAGCTTTTGGGAGGTCCGAACCCGGTGGACACCCATTAGGTGCGCCCCTGGTTGGTGTAATTTCACACACACACACATATATATGGGAGGGACCTGGCATCAGTCGACCAACTGATCGCAACCTATTATAAACACTGGAGGCTGGTATGAAGCTAAGAGGTTGTCCTAACCACAACTAAACCCTAGAGGCTGCTATGAGCTGAGGTTTCCTAGAACCGAAGCCTTGAATAACCCTGAAGGCTGCTATGAAGCTAAGGGGTTCTCCTAACTACAACTAAACCCTAGAGGCTGCTATGAGCTGAGGTTTCCTAGAACCGAAGCCTTGAATAACCCTGAAGGCTGCTATGAAGCTAAGGGGTTCTCCTAACTACAACTAAACCCTAGAGGCTGCTATGAGCTGAGGTTTCCTAGAACCGAAGCCTTGAATAACCCTGAAGGCTGCTATGAAGCTAAGGGGTTCTCCTAACTACAACTAAACCCTAGAGGCTGCTATGAGCTGAGGTTTCCTAGAACCGAAGCCTTGAATAACCCTGAAGGCTGCTATGAAGCTAAGGGGTTCTCCTAACTACAACTAAACCCTAGAGGCTGCTATGAGCTGAGGTTTCCTAGAACCGAAGCCTTGAATAACCCTGAAGGCTGCTATGAAGCTAAGGGGTTCTCCTAACTACAACTAAACCCTAGAGGCTGCTATGAGCTGAGGTTTCCTAGAACCGAATCCTTGAATAACCCTGGAGGCTGCTATGAAGCTAAGGGGTTCTCCTAACCACAACTAAACCCTAGAGGCTGCTATGAGCTGAGGTTTCCTAGAACCGAATCCTTGAATAACCCTGAAGGCTGCTATGAAGCTAAGGGGTTCTCCTAACCACAACTAAACCCTAGAGGCTGCTATGAGCTGAGGTTTCCTAGAACCGAATCCTTGAATAACCCTGAAGGCTGCTATGAAGCTAAGGGGTTCTCCTAACCACAACTAAACCCTAGAGGCTGCTATGAGCTGAGGTTTCCTAGAACCGAATCCTTGAATAACCCTGGAGGCTGCTATGAAGCTAAGGGGTTCTCCTAACCACAACTAAACCCTAGAGGCTGCTATGAGCTGAGGTTTCCTAGAACCGAATCCTTGAATAACCCTGAAGGCTGCTATGAAGCTAAGGGGTTCTCCTAACCACAACTAAACCCTAGAGGCTGCTATGAGCTGAGGTTTCCTAGAACCGAATCCTTGAATAACCCTGAAGGCTGCTATGAAGCTAAGGGGTTCTCCTAACTACAACTAAACCCTAGAGGCTGCTATGAGCTGAGGTTTCCTAGAACCGAATCCTTGAATAACCCTGGAGGCTGCTATGAAATTAAGATGTTACTCGTAGAACATTACAAACTGAAAACCTTGGTCATCTTAGAGAGACTGGCTTTGTTATAAGAACTTTTGTAGACACAAAAGAATTAATTTTATAATAAAATTAGTGAAGGGATAAACTCGGTACATCATTGACTCTACCCATAAAATAATTTATCTCTCTCTCTCTCTCTTTCTATATATATATATATATATATATATATATATATATATATATATATATATATATATATATATATACAGAGTGTTTAATAAGTAATGGTCATAAATTAAACCATAAATAGTACACGCCAAAACTAACAAAAACGTCTTAGTAAACATGTGTCCGCAAACACTTCGTAACGGAGATAGGGGCTGTTGAAAGTGTGGGAAAATGAAGTTTAGAGACGAATATCTCAAAAAGTATGAATCGGACAGAGGGCGGTCGAATGAATGACTATCGAAGTCAGACCTGCGCTATGCAGAAATGCATGGTTGATAACTCTGCAATGCGCGCGCAAGGGATTCCCCAAAGAAACGGAGGGATTCCCGGAAAATTGTCCAAGGAAAGGGGGCTCGA
This sequence comes from Thermobia domestica, assembly GCF_964235325.1. NCBI lineage: Eukaryota > Metazoa > Arthropoda > Insecta > Zygentoma > Lepismatidae > Thermobia > Thermobia domestica. The sequence continues at coordinate 346,319,030 of NC_137456.1, read as the reverse complement.
CATGAACATCGAGAGCGAGTCTATCCACCAGTAATTCATAAGTCGTGCTACCAGGTCGAAAGCTTGAAAAGATACAAAATGGCGGACAACGTTTACCTGCCGTGTGTGGTTGCATAACCAGCAGGAAATGAGAAGGCAATAGAAGAAAGGTGGTGGTGCATGTTGTGAACTACTTCAGAGCACATTCCTAAGACGAGTTATCAACCATGCATTTCTGCATAGTGCAGGTCTGACTTCGATAGTCATTCATTGGACCGCCCCCTGTCCGATTCACACTTTCTGAGATATTCATCTCTAAACTTCATTTTCCCACACTTTCGACAGCCCCTATCTTCGTTACGAAGCGTTTGCGGACACATGTTTACTAAGACTTTTTTGTTAGTTTTGGCGTGTACTATCTACGGTTTAATTTATGACCACTACTTATTAAACACCCTATATATATATATATATATATATATATATATATATATATATATATATATATATATATATATATATTGCAATTATACATTAAAATAATTTCAACACGTAAAACACAAAAAGTACTCGTATATTACGATTGGCAGGTGAAAAAAAAACATGTGGCTGAGATTCCACATTAAGTCCTAGGTTCTCGTCTCATGAACTTCGATGCTGAAAGAGACGCTACACTCAAATCCGACCAAGCAAGTGTATTACAATTTGTGAAGGGTGTTGAGTATGAGTATATACGTTCCCATTACTTTTAAGCGTATTATTTTGTGTTTCTTTGAAATGACTTGAATTTCAATAATGTGAACTTTCGGATTTCTTCTTCAAGTCGAACAGTGGTGGATCCAGATCGTCTCCTGGACGATTAATGTAGGCTTATAATACGGAGTCTTGCATCTAAACAGATTAAAGTAGTATTATATATTATATAAAAGTCGATGGAAAGGTAAACTCCACCGTCCTCCCCGTAATTTCGCCACTGAAGTCGAATTAGCAGTTGCTTGCTTTCGAAAAATGAATTTGCATAATATATACAGAGGTTGTTCAGTCTACATTTGGCCCATTTCGACTTACCTAAAAATTTAGAAGAATCCATGGCACCAGGTCCGTAACTGCTCGATGTGTTTCCCTTGGTTCCTAACAATAGCCCGACAGCGTAATTTCCACTGCAATAGGCTTCTCTGAAGAACTGGGAGGGGAATCTTGTCCCATTCCCTTTGCACAGCTTTCCAAAGTCCTTCCACAGTTGTCACTCGCCGTTTTCCCAAAGCCCGCTTCAGCAATCCAAATCCACAATAGTCCATAGGACTTGCATCTCGAGATTTAACAGGTACCTCATTGAAAGATATCACCTGTATACTACTTGCCTCCTCCATCTCCCTGTAGAATGCGAGGGACGATCGTGAGATGTGTGATGAGGAATTGTCCATGTGAATGCGCACCATATTGGCGTCATTTCCATACATTGTTGGAATCTCATGCTCGTAGATCGGCCGCATGATCTGCTCCTGAAAATACTGCGAATTTATTTTGCAGTTCTTCGCCACCCTACGAATCTTCAGTTTACCTCGGTAACAGTAGCCAGTAACGACCATGAACCCTTTTGTGAAGGATTCTTTACAGACACGGATCCACCTTCTGAAGTTCTTGGCGCCTTTCTCTCGGTACATGATGGCTCTCAGTTTGCCGCAGTTGGAAAGGTAAATCCATGCTTCATCGAGCATTACGACGTACATCCACCTTTGTTTTGCCAGATGCCGTTCGTACAGCTTCCAGGCGTCACACTTTCGTTCCTTTTGGTGGGCATCCGTGAGAAGATGGCCATGAGCTTTCATGACTCTTTCTAGCTTGGGTTGATGGTGTAACGTCCGGTTCACAGTCGCCAAAGACACGTCAAGACGATTAGCCATATACCTTTGTGTTGGCGGATTTTCTTGCATTGCCATTTTGCGAAGTTTCCTCTGCATGGTGGAGGTGGCCTTGGTACATTCCCGCTTCCTAGGCAACTTCGTTGGTGATCCAAACGGTGGAGCTTCGTTGCCCTTGTACTTTTTAATAACATTTTTTATTCCACTTAATCTGATGTTGCAACTATTCTTATTGCACTGTTTTCTAATGACAGAAACACTAAAGTGGGTGTCATAAAGAGCCGCAACATAGCCTTCCCAAAACCGGCTTAATTTGGGCGGCATTTTGGTCACAGAGCGAAAACCCACACACTTGGAAACAAATTTAACACAACAATGGTCCTGTTTTGTGCGTTATTTTCGTTCGCACGGAAAAACAACTCTGTTTTCAGGAAGCCACTGCACAACACTGCAGGACGCCACGAGCCAGGTCGGGTGAGTCCATTCTGCCCGGGAGGGGGAAGGAACGAAATAGGCCAAACGTAGGCTGAACAACCTCTGTACATGTTATAACACTCAAATTAAATTTTATCACTGAATATCAATATTATTTATAACAAACTCTAATTTTCACGAAATAAGGAACATTTTGAAAGCTGTATTTAAAGAAGAAATGAGTAAAATCGAACCATTAAAATTCCATTTCATTTTTAAGAAAAAAAAAGAACTCCCCAAAGGAATCAACGGGCTAAAAAAACCAAAGATGGCGCAAGTTTTTCTACAGACAAAGAGGAAGAAAGAACCCAAAAATGTTATTGTATAATCGGTTAACTACTGATCATGTAGCCTTTCACTTGTTACTAGCGATGGGGAAAACTGGTTTGTTGAAAAACAGAAAAAAACTGTAATTTCGGTTTTCTCTGAAAACCGGTTTAGTTTTTCACCGAAACTGGTTTTTAATAGAGAACCAAACCGATATTAAAACCGAAAAATTTGGTAGAAAACCGAACCGGTTTTTAAAACTGAAACTGGTTTCGATAAGAAATCGGACCGGTTTTAAAACAAACTGGTTTTTGAGAGAAACTGTAACAAGCTCTACAAAAACTGTTTTTGGAAATTTTTCATAAAACTGTTTTTTCTGAAAACTGAAAACGGAAAAAGCCGTTTTTCTGCCCAGTACTGCTTGTTACAACTGCACTGCAATCAATAGAGGATCTAGAAAGTAAAAACGGGGGAGGGGAAGAACAGGCAGAGTCCACACTATGATTATAACATGAGTTTGCTATAAACCGGGGAGGCCTAGGCGAGATACGCCACTGACTACAACTGCATTTAAAAATTTTCACTTCCTGTTACTCTTTCTAGTATAGTCGCTAATAGTTTTGCCTTGCAAGAGTTATCGGTTCGAATTCTAGGTCGAGAAGGTGCAAAACGTTTTTTCTGACCACTCATTCTGAGTGAGGGGTTTTCCTGGAGTTTCCTTATACACTGCAGGCAAATGGCGGGATACTACTTAACGGTGGTTCCAGGCCACTTTCTTCCTTTTCCAATTCAACAAGTGATATGATTACCGAGGGATGTCATTCCTTATAATAATGGGGTTAGATAAACCATGGATGCCATCCCGGGACGACCTCAGTTTTAATTTCTTCGGGGGGGAAACCGGAGGGGCAGACATTTTTGGAGGCAGCTAATTTTTTTTATACCGAAAATAATACTTTTGTAGTATACAAAATGTCTGCGGTAGACCCATAAGCACACGGAACCGAGCCCTCAAAATTTATTCGTACTCCCTAAGTGAAAGATCAATACAAATTGCTTGATATGTTTTATATTAGATTTATTAGTTTAAAAATATCGTTAATCGTAGTTTCGGCCCTCATATTTGAAAGGTTGAAAGAACGGAGGGAGTGGCGAATACAGAAGGATCAAAACCTATATAAGAAGGATTTCTGAACATTATTGACTGATATTTACACTTGGCATGGTTCCACTAACAAAATCTTTTATAATAAATTCTATGATGTATTACGTATATCAGAGCACTACAGTATATATACTCTAAATTAAATCACTATTTATTTTATTCAGCTATCTTTTTGAATCTCACTATAGTCCAGAAGGTATAACGTCGTTGGCTTCCCGCGCTTGGACCTGCTCGTCACTGGAGGTGTGGTAAGAGAGTACCAATTATCACCAACTGTCTACTGCGCTCAGCGAGCCACGAGTAACGTCTCTACAACTTTTCGCGGGAAGGCAACGACGTTATACCTTCCGTACTATAAGTTACACTCAACATGTAAAAAATGTTTTTGGTGAGCAATCATACTAATAAACGAAATACGGCGTTTCACAACCACATTTTAATAAAATCATACTTGGATTCATGCTTAGCCTAGTGACAATTTTTTTTCTTTCATTTTCAAATTGATACTCCACATTTGTAACAATAACTTTTATGCATATGCAATTATAGGGTATCAAGGATAATAGTCCGTACCTTATGATAACAAATCTTGTGGCCAGACTTGTTTAAACTTGTTTTATTTATGCTGTTAAAGATATAATAAGTGAGGAAGCCATAAGTGATTCAAGTGTATTTTTAATTTCTGTGAAATGAATGATAAGTATTAAGGAAATACAAAGTTTAAAATTAACAAAAATAGTTTAATTTATTGAAGTAGCTACCGTAATAAGTTTTGGTGATTATTAAAGTAATTTTAAACGAAGTGGGACCGCAATATTTAATTTATATATATATATATATATATATATATATATATATATATATATATATATATATATATATATATATATATATATATATATATGGGTTACACATTTCTTCCGAAGATGAAATTCCTGTAATAATTAATTCATGACGAGTACCGACATCGCCCTCCAGAAAAAAAAAAACTTTTATAAAGTATAACTTTCTATACAAACGTTTGATTGCATCCTGGTTTAAGTGTCTCCATTGACCTTTCTCACAACTCCGAAGTTACTTTTCAGTGGCGTATTTACGATTTTGTTTCGGGGGCGCTTTGCTAACTTTCGGGTGGGGCTTTTCCTGAAAATGTGAAAATTCTGCAAGATATTTAATATACTTTATTATAGTAAGGAGGATTTCGGGGGGCTTAAGCCCGGAAGCCCCCCCTAAATACGCCACTGCTTTACGTCATAAGTTCCTCTTGTGAGTATCAGTGTCTTACACTCAAACTATGTGGAATAAAAAAATAAATTTAGAAGCTTTTTGTTTAAATGCAGCTGAAAATTACATCAGATTCTGAAGACGTATTCTACTCTGAAGAATATGACGTGTTGATAAGCTCGAGGTTTCTCCTCATGAACCGCATGAGTAGCTATTCCCCAATAATATTTGTCATGCAGTCTCTGCCTCACTATATGTACCTATGTATGCATGTATGTGTTTATATATATGGAAGTGTGTTCATCCCTTGCCTCGAGTGTTCCATTACGCGTTGCTTCTCCCAAGGGATGCAGCTACCCATCCACCGTTATATCAAGAACTACGAAGGGTGACATGTGAAGGATGGCCAGAGGGGTAGCGTCCAAGCAGATGACTGGAAAGTCACCGCAACGCGACACTTGCTGACGGATAGGTGACTGCTCATGGTGAGGAGGGGGAGAAGATGCTCACAACGCAGCACAGGAAGAAGTACCAAAGGGGGGAAGAATCTTGTGATGCAGACATTCACAAAAAAAAAAAAAAAAAAATACCCTCCAAGCAAAAAGAAAAAGAAAAATCTCTAACGTCAGCAATTTGTTTACTGTCTATTTAGTGGAAATAATTGTTGGATGTTAGAGTACATGATTCATGGTAAAACTTTTATCTCTGATACTCAGGGTCCTAGGGTCGATACTTCTTCGAATGGTTTATAAAATTTCAATCATTTTACTGCATTTATTTACTCCACCTAACCAATAGATGGTATTTGGAGGGTTCAGTTTACACATACAATTCTCATATAATTTGTATAAGAAAATAGAACACAATACGAATTACAGAAGTTGATTTAAGTATGGGGAAAATATTTACAGTGTTACACAGATATTCCTAGATATTCTTTTACACTTTAAAATTCTCTGTGAGGTATGTTTTAAAAGTTTGTTAAAAAAATATTTAGGTTTTCTATGCTTTTATGTGATTGGGCAAAACATTGAATATTTTATTTCCATTTGTCTGGAGCCCAGGGCTGCGCAAATCTGTCTTCAACATTGGGGGAGGGGGAGGGTAAGACAGAGGACCGTTCCCATATTTTTTAAGCGGTGTTCAAACTATTTGAAGTTGAAAAACAATGCTATGGAGGATCAGGGTAGCAGAGTTGTCTTTAACATTGGGAGGCGGGCAGATTTGAGGCTTATTCTGGGGGGACATCAATTTCATCTCACTTTCCTTTGTAGCAATCGGACTCAAATCATCACATTCTCCCCAAAAAACACATTTCAAATGGGATTATTGGGGAGGACAGTCCCCCCAGTTCCAAGATTGGAGGGGACATGTCCTCTTCATCGCCCCCGGGGTTTCCGTTTAGTGATAATCTAGTAAAGTAAGATTTTTTGTTAGTGTTATAGGCTAACGATTAACCCCCTCCCTCATCTTCGTTTTGCGCTAGACTGAAAACGGATGCTTCCATGATATAAATAGATGGAATTGCTAATATAATTAACTTTTAAAAAGTACGATTTGCAGCTTGTTGTATAATGTAAGTTTGCAATGGTACGGGTGATCTGTTTTTCTTTAATTAATATAGATTTGCTTTCTCCTTTGGCCTCGCCGGCATAACCGTGGAACGTAAAACTCAGATTTGCTTTCAGCTGTCTTACCCCATAATAGAATGTCATACTTTATGCTAAGGTATATGGACCTGTGTGTCTTTTAGCACTCTTAGAGCATATAATCTCGAGTTCAGTTTATGTATGGTTGCTTCGATGTGAATATTCGATCAGAAGTGCTCATCTATTAAAATGTCTAAAAAATTTGTTTCGTTGATTAACCTTATGGATGGGTCGTTTAGATTTATTGAAGATTTATTAATATTTTTAGCATGTAATGAGTGAAAACGTATACATATGTTGTGTTTTAGTATTATTTAAAACTAACTGGTTACTACCAAACCAGAAGAAGTATTTGGTTATATCTTGTACATTGTTTACAAGAGATTTTTGTGTATTTTACTTTAATAAAATTCCGAATTATCGTCAGCATACCACAGTATAATTCTGGTACTATATTTCTAGGTAAATCATTTTCTATAGTAGGAGCAGGAGTGGGCCTAGAAACAGATTTTTTCTTTGTGTTGGTCCCTGGTTCCATCCCAGATCATATGACTTTATGGTAAACAGTGGCGTATTTAAGGGGGATTCCGGGCTAAGCCCTCCGAAATTTTATTTACTATTTTAAAGTAAATTAAATATATTGCAGAATTTTTACATTTCCAGGAATAAAGTTAGCAAAGCCTTCCCCCGAAACAAAATCGTAAATACGCCACTGATGGTGAACAACATCGTTTCTGTGGCTGTGAGTTCTCCCGTTTCCTTCCAATTCTTATTCCATCTATTTTATTTATAATCATTCTCTTTCTATTATGATCCGTCTTCTTTAGCCGAACGGGTCTAATTGTGGGACGTTAAGCTGATTTTATGTATATATACTACTGGACAATGATTTGCTAAATTTGACTTTAGCAGCAACTTCCAGCAGTTAAAAAATCTCTCAGAAATCTCGTCTTATTTCAGGAGCTAGTAATCTTACGCACAGTCATAAAGAATGTTCTTTATTTAATCTTTAATTTTCGAGCTCCTTCGTGGTTAAGCGGTTAGTGTACGTGCCTTTAGCGTGGGAGACCCGGGTTCGATTCCCGGCGGGAGCTCATGTGGTTCGTATTCAACGTTAATTAGTACGTCCTGTTTCATATAGCCTCGCTGCTGAAAGGGACGTTAAACTCAAACCAAATCAAAATACACAACGTCCTTGATGATTAAGTGCAAAATTTAGGTAAACTTTCTTCTTTGATTTCGTAGTGTGCTAGGCACTTCATCTTGCATAGACACTTTTGTTCATGTTGCCTGGGGAAACATATTTCGACATCTGCCCTCGTATAATCCATTCCCTTAAAATTTGGGAGAGAAAATATAAACTAGATAAAAAAAAAAAACAGTGATTTTATTTTACCATCAAAAAGTGTGGCTAATTATCGGAACAATACGGAAAATATATTTTCAGAATTCTTTTTGTGATGCTTTTATAAACCTGGGATTAGTTTAATTTTATTTATAAAGATTTTTGCGTGTAGAGTTCCTTGAACGTCTTTAAAGATAACTTGAAACAATACGAATAAATAAAGGAAGATAGAACAAATCTTAACATTGGAACGCTATTAGAAAGCTAAGCAACATAATAATTTGTTGGAATAGATTACAGCGTATGTTGTCTGTCTTTGACATTTCTAAAGCCTTTGACAGAGGAGTTGCCTTCTTTTCTCGGTCCTTTAAAATTATCCCCAAAAGAGGATAAATTGGGAGCAAATCCTTGGACTGACAATACAGAAGAGGAGTTAGGCCTTAAATTTATGAGTTGTCAGGGTTTCTTTGCTGAACCCGTTCTTTTCATTAACTCCTTCTTCGTCTCCTTTTCTTTTTAGTTCTCCCTCTTTTTTATCTTTGTTCTAAGAACAAAATAGAGACAACGCAGCCCGTGACAAAGGTCTTAATCGAGTTGTTGGAAAAGTCAATCTTCGAGAGCGCTACAACCAGACCGTGACAGACAAAATACACACTTTTCATTCGGAAGCTTTTGTCGGCTCTTCTCCTGTATTTTTAGCTTAGCTTCGTTGAAAGAATTACATCGTCTCTTGTATATTGTATTTCGCTTTCAAATTAAAAATAGAACAAATACGGATTGTATAAGCTTCTAAATGTCAAGGAACAAAATAAACCTCTCTGAGATAGACAACTTTCGTTTTCAAATGTACACATAAAGTATGTTGCACCTATCACTATCAAGTACAGGGTCAGGGGTACAAGTACAGGGTAGGGTAAATAAAAGTGGCCCGGAGAACAGAGTTCCAGGGTACAAAGAAACACACCAAAGGAAAGAAAATACAGGGTGATTTTTTTTAAAACTCACGAATTTCATTTGGGTCTAGAATATCGAACTGAAATCCAATTTTCGTACGGATTGTGGCAAATGAACAAGGAAGGATGGAAAATTTATGGAACTATGTTTACTGGTTTAAATTTGTCCGGGGTAATATCGTCCACGCCTCAAGAACAATAGCAAATATTCTCCAATGTACCTTACAATTGGAGTGAGGTGCGATGCGGTGTGGAGATTTTTCTTCGTAGATGGCAACCTCGCTAAGGTCAATAAGAAACAGAAAACTGGGCCGTTAAATTGGGAATTATGCTGTACAGTTCTGTGCTACTGTGTGAGTATGATCAGGACACTGAGAACAGTGTACTCTTTGGAGCAACACGAGTTCATCATTAAAAATATTTGGAGAATGGAATCTGTTGTTGGTATGCAAAGGGCATTTAGAAAAAAAAATTGCCTCACGTTCTGCTCCAGACAGGAACATAATATGGTCGTTAGTGAATAAATTGGAAGAAACAGGATCGTTTCTGAGTGAGACAAGAAAGCCTCAGAGTTGTTTGTCGCAAGAAACCGGCCATAACTATCCAACATGTTAATAGGCTAACACTTAATTTGTATTCTGCAATTTCGCTTCAAAAATCCAAAACCTCATTCCAGTTGTAAGGTACACTGGGGAATATTTTCTGTTTTTCTTGAGGCGTGGCCGATATTACCCAGGATGAATTTAAACCAGTAAGCATAATCCCATAAATCTCCCATCTTTCTTTAGTTACAAATTCTAGACCAAATGAAATCCATGAGTTTTAAAAACTCACCCTTTAGTTCACTAACCTGTTTATAGTAGATGTTGAAAATGACCATCAATCACGTCTTGGCAGTTTTGGACCCTGGTCAGCAAGTTCCAGGAGGCAGATCGAAGCTGGGCCGCTGGAATTGATGTAATTTCATCACGAATATTCAGTTGTAGTTCTTGAAGGCTATGATTGTTGTTGCGATACACCTTAGACTTAAGGTTTCCCCACAAAAAGTAATTGCACACGGACGGATCAGGTGACCGGGGTGGCCATCTAGGGTCAACATCAGACTGACCTCTGCCGATAACTTTGTCAGAAGTGAAGATTATGCAATTGTGATCGATGGTTCGGCCTGCTATATGGGCAGTTGCTCCGTCCTGTTGGAAGTAACCGTAGATCTTTTAACTCTGGAGCATTGCATCTACAATTTCAGGTGTTCAGACACGTTTCAAAATGTTTTTTTTTTTTTGCCTTGTTCAAAACAGATCCTGTCTGACGCCATTTTCTGTCTAATCGTTGCACTTCACTCTTTGTTGGCATTTTGACATTAGGGATGTGCACGAGACGAGTCGAGACAGGATTTTCCTGACAAAATTCGAGTGGAGACTCAGCTCTTCCAATAGAGAAATATACAGTTTTCGAGTCGAGACATCACTTTTATAGCACATTTTCGGGACGAGACAGCCACACATCTTGTCTCCTGTGCATCCCTATTTGACACCATGAAATTAATGAAAAACAACTGATCACACTCTTTCCAAGAATTTGTTTTTACGTAACTTTCCACAACGAACACTTCCTGCTGCACTGTGAGTACCATCTTCACCTGTGCACTGCTCAAGTCACACTGACACAGCCCACACTAAGATCTGAACCGGTGGTGTATGTACACATGGTGTGGTTCCATGCATGTATATATTCACGTCCAATCATATTCATCGTTTGGGTCACTTTTATTGGCCCCACGCTGTAGTATGAGCGTCATTTTTAAGAGATATCAAGCAACAATAGATACGACCTACTAGTTTATTGTGTATACGAAGGCCGTTCGGAAATTAACTTCCGATTGGTTAAAAAAGAAGCACCAAAGTAAATAAGAAAAATCTGAAAAGTACTTCTTTGTTCTATTTTTAACATAGTTTCCATAAACATTCGAACACTCATCATATTTTTGAACTAGCTTAGAAATTCCATCAGCATAAAAATCTCCCGTCTGTGCCTTGAATCAGAATGTGACCGCATCTTTCAGTCCCTCGTGTAACAAACCGATTAACGGTTGTTTACATTCTATTTGAATTGGATCCCGGATTGTAATGTTTACCCGTATTGTAATGTTTACCGGTTGTTTTAGGCAGCGTTAAAGTTGGTTCGTGTATTGTAATACTGCACCCTAGTGTTTCCAAAGATTCGTTTTAACGTTAATTGGTTTGTTGGTTCGTGTATTGTAATACTGCACCCTAGTGTTTCCAAAGATTCGTTTTAACGTTAATTGGTTTGTTGCAGATGAAATAAATGACACGAAAAGTGATCAGTTTTATATGAGATACGCAAACACAACAATAATTTACCACTAAAACTTCGAATTGTTTCTTTCTACAACTGTTTCGCGTTACTGTAATAATTTCATTCATAGTTTAATATAGTACAAATTTATTTTATATTTTACCTTACCTCATATACGTATGTCTGTCAACTATTCACGTGATACTACCCGTGTTTCATTTGTTATGCGCCCTGATGTTCATTTGTTACTCATTCTGATGTTTATTTGTTACTCATTCTGGCTATCACTACAAGAGGGCGTTTGAATCGCTATGCGGGCATTTACTTTGCAAATGGCGACCTGCTTGAACAGTGAGAACAGCGGTCGCCACAGCAACGGGAAATGTTTTCAAGACGTGGCTAGGTGAGTTTGAAAATTTATGTTATGTGGTTATTCCCGATAACTATGAAATGTCATTTAATAGATAGAACGGCTGCTTATTTGAATAGAGTTTTGTATAGTAACAGAAGACATATAAATTTGTTTTAGTTCGTAGTTGATTATATAATATTAAAATCGCGCTTATTGAGGTCCGGTGACGCGACTAAGATGACGTAGTTTACCACCATGAGATAAAGAATACAGAAGGCGGTCTGAGTTAGGCTCCTCTAAATTTGGGAAAATTCGATAGCTAAAACACTTCTGGAAGTAAACCTTGTCTAAATTTTTAATATTTTGGTCAACCTGAATAAGTAGAAGAAAAGGAAAAGAAAAATTGAGGAGCCTGACTTCAAAATTAATTTGAACACCGTTAGGCCCAAGGCCGCCAAATACCATCTCCGCCATTACTGGTGAAGTATAGTAATGGCAAAGGGGATGTAATTCTTCGAAGTTGACGACAATGGGCCACACGGACGGTCTCCTGCGTTTGTAGGGTACCGAACTAGTGATCCAGTGGAATCAATTTTGGAGTGTAAGAAGTGGGAAGGATTGGACTCGCATAATCTGTGGAACTTTCCTAACTGGTAACATCTTTTCTTTGTTTTCTTGTTCAGTTATGAAGTGCTTCAAGATCACCATGCGTAGTTAAATAGAAAACGTTACGCGTCTTCAAGCTCATTGTCATAGTCCCTCATGTACTTATAATTGCATGCCACAAGCATGTATGATCGAAGTATTAAATCTTATGTATTTGATATGTGAACCTGAAAATTTTGTGTGTTGACACGATAAACTTTACCTTGCACACACTCTCCATAGTAATGTGCTTTGAGATTTTTTTTTAATGTTTAGGTTAGGTAGGCTTAGTCTAAATACATTGATATATTATGTCCCATAATAGTGTTTTGTTTCGTGAAATATTTGCTGTAGGTTAAGTTAGATCAAACTTAAATGTGTGAACCATAATATTTATGTCGGCTAGGTTAGGAAATCGAATTTTTGTCCGTGCTTTCGAATTTAATATGTGTCTGTAGGTAGGTTAAATCTGAAAGATGTGTACTATAATATTTTGGTTAGGTTAGAGAATTTAATTTTGCCTGTGATTTCAAATTTAATATGTGCCTTTCGTTTTGCCATGTGATATATTTTATTTTTTTTCCGGGGTGAACTTCACTTTGAACGCACTCGTGATAACTTGACGGTTTATGTTAAAATATTAAAGGCTCTGTAACGTATGCCATTGATAAATGTTAATGATGATGAAATTTCTTTGGGAGTGTCTTCATTTATATACTACTGTTTTGTTTTTAAAATACATTTGTGTAGGTTAGGGAAAAGTATATCGTAAGTGTATTGCCGGTAATAATTGTACTTTGAACGTGTTCTTCCATATTTTGCCGTGTGTTCTTTTGATATCATTTCGTAATATATTTTGTATGTGCGCTTTCCATATTTCATCGTGTTTTTTTTTTAATACTGATTAGTAATACGTTTCTGCATGCGCAATACGTGTGAAATCGGGAAAATTGTACTTTGAACGTGTTTTATTATTTAGTGATGTGCCCTTTTTCATAGTATCTAGTAATATACTCGTAATTTAAAATTTTTATTTCATGTGTCTTGTCACATTGTTTCGCAACATATATTCTAAATTAGCTCCTTTGATGTTGATGTCAGCCTGTGCTGATCCGGTGAAATTTTATTTGGACATATTTTTCGGAGTTAATATCATTATTTCTAAAACTATCACTTCGTGCAACGTTGATGTTTACTTTGAACGTGCCATGATTATAGTTATGTGCCTGTTCATTAAACATATATTTTGCCTCATCGAAACCAATAACTTTGGAATATGTCTCAACTTGCTTCACTCAACTAGAATATGATTCCTTACGCGTATCCATCCCTCTTCAAGCTTAACTATTTATGAACAGAAACAATAATAAGTTGAAACAATAATAGTTGGAAAGGCGTTTCAATATTTGAACCTGTCGAGTAGATTTTTTTTTCCTTCACTCACTATACATTTGTAAATATTTCATTCTTCATTGATAGCAGTGTTTTCCACATGATATGTATTATGAAAATGATGAATAGGCTAATGTGAAGTATGAAAATGCTACTTATTTACTTTAAGTTAAAAGAATGACGTTGTAGTAGTAATGATGGCCTATGTTTGTATTTCATTTGATATACGACAGGGATACTATAAAGAATGAACGCTTGATTAAGATGTTTATTTAGAAATATAGAAGTAGAGAGGATGGATCGCCGATCTTGTTTTAGTATTAAGAATTTCCTATATGTATCAATGTTGAAAACATGTTTGCTATGATAACGCATTTTCGTATAAGATGTTGATAGAGTATCTTTGAGATACCATGATGGAGGCAAATGTTTAATGACACAAATTTTTTTTTTAAAATCTGTTATTATGTAATCGTTAACTAATGGCACAAATAAATTAGTCTTGAGAACTTGACTTTATGATTTCAAATGCAATTCATAAACTTGAACTTAGACGGTTCTAATTGTTTATGTTCTTTATATATATACTAATTAATCTGGACAATGTTGACTCTTATTCTTGGTTGGCCACAAAACAAGAATCTGGAAACTTCTGATGATAAATAACAGCTTTATCGTTGTGTCTTTCTTTTCTTTTGCTAAAGTTAACGCAACCTGAACATTAAATCTAATATAACTTTCATTTTTTTTTTGATACCGTAAAATCAGACCGTTATAATTGGCTCATCTCAGCCAGGATTCTATTTGCGTTAAAGCATAATAACGAATAAAACCGACCGTTATAATTGGCGACCTCAGCTTTCAGGATATTTGTTTAGTTGATAATTTGTGTTAGGATATGTAGTAATATTTTTATAATTACTGTTTTGTGTGCCAAACTGAGATAAGTATGTGAAGTAATGAGTGGATTGATGACAATGAGCTATTAGACGCGTGACTCGATTAATGCAAAATGAGTGACGAAAGTCTTAGTGTAGATGGTTCTACCGAACATTTTAAATGCTGTGACAATAAGTACGATTCTAGTGACAGTGTGTCTATACGCTGTGAAATTTGTAACCTATGGTTCCATATCCGGTGCCTCAATATTCCTGAGGAAGAACAGGAAATGTTACGTACCCCGGATAGTAATTGGGTTTGTTTTGACTGTAAGTTAGATAAGGTGTTAGCTACAGAAATTGAGCAAACTGTTGAGGAACCTGAAATTGGAATTGATGGAGAACCATTGCTTAAAACATTGATTGATATCATTACAGACTTGCGAACAGAAATGTCTGTTATGAACGGTAAATTGGATGCCGGTAACAATGATTTAAAATCTGATATAAACAAGTTAAATAATAAAATAGATGCTAATAATAATGACTTAAAAGTAGGCATTGGTATAATTAAAGAGTCTCTCTCTAGTGTGCGGTTGGATTTATCCACTGTCAAACGAGAATTAGAACATAAAGTAGCATCTGAATTGTCATATGTAACGTCACCAGCATTGACTTCTGAAAAAGAAGTTAAAACTGTAACCACTAATGATAAACTAGACATAAGAGCTAGGGGTTTGTGTATAAACAGTAATATTGAAGACACGGATACACTTTTAGTAAATAATTTGTGCGGTGTATCAGATAAAATAAGTAATAGTTTAGAAAATGACAGGGCTGCATTAGAAGCGCCTGAGTTTAAGTCTCACATAAATGTGACTAAGGATAATTTAAATGATGAGACTGATGATTATTATGATGATGTAAATGTAGATTTAAGTTTAGATTTAGTATGTAGTAGTAGATTTAATGTACGTGTCAGTAAATATTTGATAAACGAAACCCCGGTAATGCATGATGATGTGAACAATAGCTCTCTTATGTATGTCGGTTATGAAAGAAAGCAGCATGACAGGGTAGCGATGTCTAGTATAGTTGATACGATAAAGATTTACATAATGAGTGGTGATGACGTTGATGATTTCTTGGATATTGATGACAAAAGAGTAGGTAGATCTCAAAAAGGGAGAAAAGAGATGGGAAAACCTAATTTGATATTGTTTATGGATATTAATGTAAATGGATCGAAACTGTTTAAGTGGTTAGTAGGAAATTGTTCTAGCCAGGGACGAAGACATAAGCTAATCAGAATGAGTAGATCTCAGAAAAGGAGAAAGGAGATAGGAAAACTTGACTTGATATTGTTCATCAATGTTAATATAAGTAAATTGAAACTATTTAGATGGTTAGTTGGAAATTGTTCTAGCCAGGGGCGGAGACATATGATAACTGGAAAATATTGTTGGAAGTGGCTAGAAGCACTCCATAGGATAGGACAGGCAAAAGTCTCACCGCCTGTATTAGCGCCTCCTGCAATTGAAATTGTAACCTTGAATTTTGTTTTCTTCTTCTTTGTTGTATTTCTATTGGTTTAAGTTATGTTCATGATGTTCTATGAATAACGTAGGAGATAAAATAGACATGCATTAACAAAATGGGGATTTTAGAAATTTGATCTAGAAACTTCTCTTTTAGTGGACTTAGTTAACATAAGAACTGAAATTTTGTAAAGGAGTGGCAAGTTGACTCAAGTTCCTTTGATTAGTGAGCATAATAATTTCAGCTTAAAGAAAATAAATAGATGAATCTTTTAGTTTGACTAAACCCGCGGAATAATTTCTGTCGAAAAGGGATTGTTAGGATTAACTTCGAATATTCGGAAGTTGTTTACATACCAGTATAGTATGCGGTACCGGAAATATATAGTTTAACAGTATAAACCTACCTGTTAGTTAATTCCGTTCGGGTCCAATGATCATTCCTCTGTCTTCTTCAAAGGTACCACTCCGTTGTATCGTCGAATTCATTGGTCGCAGCAGAATTGATTGATGACATTAACAGTAATAACAATAAAGTTTCCCATTTTGTTAGCCATTTCGGTCTTAATTCGTGAAAACACATTGAGCAGTTGTCATAAAAGGAAGGTGATGGTTGCTCAATTGGAACTTCTCTCCTCAAAACAATATTTTGAAGGTAAATGAATTCGTTTCGAGATGAAGTGAGTTGTACTGTCTTCCTTAAAAATTTATTGACGTACTTTGTTCTGAAGGAAGAAGGAGGAAGTACAGCGAATCGAAATATAAGTAGAATGTATCTTGAACACAGGAGTCGAGCTGAACTTTTTAAAATTATAATATTTGGCAAACTTTCTAAATTTCTTTTCGTTCGATTAAGATTGACCTGTGCCCAGTATATATATTTAAAATGCGGTTTCGGGAAAAAGATAGTCTTCCTCTAGTATACCAGTATTTACAGTTAGGAATGAAGGCTGAACTATTGATAGGTTTACTTTTTATGATTTGTGATGTGCTTTAGTTCTACCTTGGACGAACATTCAATTTATTTGGAAGTAACTTTGAAAATTTTCTAACCTTTGGGAAATTTTGCATTAAAAATTAAGAATAAACGTTAATTCTTTTTAGGAATTCTTTCTTGGCGAAGGAAATTCATTCCTCAGTTTGCGGCCTTAATAGCGCCATTTTTCGATTTGCTGAAGAAAGACAAGAAAATATTGTTTAACTGAGGAATTGCTGAGTAGATTCCAGCAATTGAGAGAATTGTTGAGTGAGCCTCCAGCGCTCAGTCAACCTAATTTCGATCAACCGTTCCATTTATTTTCAGATGCATCACTGGAGAATTTGGCTGGCTATCTGGCTCAATATGATGATACTGGAGAACTTCTCGTTATCGGCTATGCAAGCAGAAAATTAAAGTTATATGAAGTTTCCTATTCGATCTTCCAATTGGAATTGCTGGCAGTATTGTTTCTATGTGAACATTTCTCATACTATATTTTGGGTAGAAAAGTCACGGTTCATTGTGACAACAGCGCAGTGACATACGCTTTTACGTTACAGAACCTAGATCCCCGAACCACAAAAATTTTGCTGAAGTTACAGAGGTTCGATCTTCGGTTCGAGCACATTAAGGGAGTGGACAATAAAATAGTCGACATATTGAGTCGCAATACTCCGGAACTCCCTGCCGAACCTGAAGAATACCATGTTAATTCTGTTAATTTTGTTAATTTTGTTTGTTATGATAGTACGTGGTTCACTGTAGATGAGTTAATGCAAATGCAAGAGGGTGATAGGTACTGTAACGAATTAAAGGCGAAAATGTCAGACAGTACCGATTCTCGAATTCGGCTAGTGAACAATTTGGTTTATATTCAAAATTCAAAAACGAAGCGTTGGCTGCTAGTAATCCCAGAGTTATTGATTGAGAGAACGATTAGGAAGGTTCATGAAACGGGGCATTTTGGCGTTAGTAAATGTTTGAAATTAGTCCAAGAATTGTTTTACTGGAAAGGACAAAAACGTACGTTCAAAATTTCATCAATAATTGTGAGTTGTGTGCCCGAACGAAGTTCTCCAATAGAATTATTGCTCGTGAGGGTCTGCATATTGAGGCAGATAAGCCACATATCAAATTATGCATCTATCTTGTGGAAATTGCAATATAGCTATGGATTATACTATATCCTTTCAATTGTTGACGTCTATTCAAGGTTTCTGTATTACTTACCTTTAAGAACTGCCAAAAATAATGTGATTGAAACTAAGGACATGGATTTGGTTATGGTTAAGACCCATTTTCACTCGGATGCATTTAAGAAGGTCACACACAAGTACATGCCTGTATTTACGGGGCCTTTCGTTGTGACTCGAGTGCATCACAATTCCGTTTCTTTAAAAGATTTGGAGGGGAGAGAAGTGCCAACTCAAAATTTATCGAACGTAAAATTGTTCAATTGCTCTCCAGAAAAGAGAGAAGAATTGTTAAAAAACTTTAAATAGTCATATAAATTAGTCTTGAGAAAAAAAAATTTAAAATAAAACAAAAAAAATTTTTTTTTCTTAAAGCCGCCGGGAAAAATGTAACAAACCGATTAACGGTTGTTTACATTCTATTTGAATTGGATCCCGGATTGTAATGTTTACCCGTATTGTAATGTTTACCGGTTGTTTTAGGCAGCGTTAAAGTTGGTTCGTGTATTGTAATACTGCACCCTAGTGTTTCCAAAGATTCGTTTTAACGTTAATTGGTTTGTTGGTTCGTGTATTGTAATACTGCACCCTAGTGTTTCCAAAGATTCGTTTTAACGTTAATTGGTTTGTTGCAGAT
The DNA here is from genome assembly GCF_964235325.1 of Thermobia domestica. Classification (NCBI taxonomy): domain Eukaryota; kingdom Metazoa; phylum Arthropoda; class Insecta; order Zygentoma; family Lepismatidae; genus Thermobia; species Thermobia domestica. The sequence continues at coordinate 346,300,182 of NC_137456.1, read as the reverse complement.
GAAATAAATGACACGAAAAGTGATCAGTTTTATATGAGATACGCAAACACAACAATAATTTACCACTAAAACTTCGAATTGTTTCTTTCTACAACTGTTTCGCGTTACTGTAATAATTTCATTCATAGTTTAATATAGTACAAATTTATTTTATATTTTACCTTACCTCATATACGTATGTCTGTCAACTATTCACGTGATACTACCCGTGTTTCATTTGTTATGCGCCCTGATGTTCATTTGTTACTCATTCTGATGTTTATTTGTTACTCATTCTGGCTATCACTACAAGAGGGCGTTTGAATCGCTATGCGGGCATTTACTTTGCAAATGGCGACCTGCTTGAACAGTGAGAACAGCGGTCGCCACAGCAACGGGAAATGTTTTCAAGACGTGGCTAAGTGAGTTTGAAAATTTATGTTATGTGGTTATTCCCGATAACTATGAAATGTCATTTAATAGATAGAACGGCTGCTTATTTGAATAGAGTTTTGTATAGTAACAGAAGACATATAAATTTGTTTTAGTTCGTAGTTGATTATATAATATTAAAATCGCGCTTATTGAGGTCCGGTGACGCGACTAAGATGACGTAGTTTACCACCATGAGATAAAGAATACAGAAGGCGGTCTGAGTTAGGCTCCTCTAAATTTGGGAAAATTCGATAGCTAAAACACTTCTGGAAGTAAACCTTGTCTAAATTTTTAATATTTTGGTCAACCTGAATAAGTAGAAGAAAAGGAAAAGAAAAATTGAGGAGCCTGACTTCAAAATTAATTTGAACACCGTTAGGCCCAAGGCCGCCAAATACCATCTCCGCCATTACTGGTGAAGTATAGTAATGGCAAAGGGGATGTAATTCTTCGAAGTTGACGACAATGGGCCACACGGACGGTCTCCTGCGTTTGTAGGGTACCGAACTAGTGATCCAGTGGAATCAATTTTGGAGTGTAAGAAGTGGGAAGGATTGGACTCGCATAATCTGTGGAACTTTCCTAACTGGTAACATCTTTTCTTTGTTTTCTTGTTCAGTTATGAAGTGCTTCAAGATCACCATGCGTAGTTAAATAGAAAACGTTACGCGTCTTCAAGCTCATTGTCATAGTCCCTCATGTACTTATAATTGCATGCCACAAGCATGTATGATCGAAGTATTAAATCTTATGTATTTGATATGTGAACCTGAAAATTTTGTGTGTTGACACGATAAACTTTACCTTGCACACACTCTCCATAGTAATGTGCTTTGAGATTTTTTTTTAATGTTTAGGTTAGGTAGGCTTAGTCTAAATACATTGATATATTATGTCCCATAATAGTGTTTTGTTTCGTGAAATATTTGCTGTAGGTTAAGTTAGATCAAACTTAAATGTGTGAACCATAATATTTATGTCGGCTAGGTTAGGAAATCGAATTTTTGTCCGTGCTTTCGAATTTAATATGTGTCTGTAGGTAGGTTAAATCTGAAAGATGTGTACTATAATATTTTGGTTAGGTTAGAGAATTTAATTTTGCCTGTGATTTCAAATTTAATATGTGCCTTTCGTTTTGCCATGTGATATATTTTATTTTTTTTCCGGGGTGAACTTCACTTTGAACGCACTCGTGATAACTTGACGGTTTATGTTAAAATATTAAAGGCTCTGTAACGTATGCCATTGATAAATGTTAATGATGATGAAATTTCTTTGGGAGTGTCTTCATTTATATACTACTGTTTTGTTTTTAAAATACATTTGTGTAGGTTAGGGAAAAGTATATCGTAAGTGTATTGCCGGTAATAATTGTACTTTGAACGTGTTCTTCCATATTTTGCCGTGTGTTCTTTTGATATCATTTCGTAATATATTTTGTATGTGCGCTTTCCATATTTCATCGTGTTTTTTTTTTAATACTGATTAGTAATACGTTTCTGCATGCGCAATACGTGTGAAATCGGGAAAATTGTACTTTGAACGTGTTTTATTATTTAGTGATGTGCCCTTTTTCATAGTATCTAGTAATATACTCGTAATTTAAAATTTTTATTTCATGTGTCTTGTCACATTGTTTCGCAACATATATTCTAAATTAGCTCCTTTGATGTTGATGTCAGCCTGTGCTGATCCGGTGAAATTTTATTTGGACATATTTTTCGGAGTTAATATCATTATTTCTAAAACTATCACTTCGTGCAACGTTGATGTTTACTTTGAACGTGCCATGATTATAGTTATGTGCCTGTTCATTAAACATATATTTTGCCTCATCGAAACCAATAACTTTGGAATATGTCTCAACTTGCTTCACTCAACTAGAATATGATTCCTTACGCGTATCCATCCCTCTTCAAGCTTAACTATTTATGAACAGAAACAATAATAAGTTGAAACAATAATAGTTGGAAAGGCGTTTCAATATTTGAACCTGTCGAGTAGATTTTTTTTTTCCTTCACTCACTATACATTTGTAAATATTTCATTCTTCATTGATAGCAGTGTTTTCCACATGATATGTATTATGAAAATGATGAATAGGCTAATGTGAAGTATGAAAATGCTACTTATTTACTTTAAGTTAAAAGAATGACGTTGTAGTAGTAATGATGGCCTATGTTTGTATTTCATTTGATATACGACAGGGATACTATAAAGAATGAACGCTTGATTAAGATGTTTATTTAGAAATATAGAAGTAGAGAGGATGGATCGCCGATCTTGTTTTAGTATTAAGAATTTCCTATATGTATCAATGTTGAAAACATGTTTGCTATGATAACGCATTTTCGTATAAGATGTTGATAGAGTATCTTTGAGATACCATGATGGAGGCAAATGTTTAATGACACAAATTTTTTTTTTAAAATCTGTTATTATGTAATCGTTAACTAATGGCACAAATAAATTAGTCTTGAGAACTTGACTTTATGATTTCAAATGCAATTCATAAACTTGAACTTAGACGGTTCTAATTGTTTATGTTCTTTATATATATACTAATTAATCTGGACAATGTTGACTCTTATTCTTGGTTGGCCACAAAACAAGAATCTGGAAACTTCTGATGATAAATAACAGCTTTATCGTTGTGTCTTTCTTTTCTTTTGCTAAAGTTAACGCAACCTGAACATTAAATCTAATATAACTTTCATTTTTTTTTTGATACCGTAAAATCAGACCGTTATAATTGGCTCATCTCAGCCAGGATTCTATTTGCGTTAAAGCATAATAACGAATAAAACCGACCGTTATAATTGGCGACCTCAGCTTTCAGGATATTTGTTTAGTTGATAATTTGTGTTAGGATATGTAGTAATATTTTTATAATTACTGTTTTGTGTGCCAAACTGAGATAAGTATGTGAAGTAATGAGTGGATTGATGACAATGAGCTATTAGACGCGTGACTCGATTAATGCAAAATGAGTGACGAAAGTCTTAGTGTAGATGGTTCTACCGAACATTTTAAATGCTGTGACAATAAGTACGATTCTAGTGACAGTGTGTCTATACGCTGTGAAATTTGTAACCTATGGTTCCATATCCGGCGCCTCAATATTCCTGAGGAAGAACAGGAAATGTTACGTACCCCGGATAGTAATTGGGTTTGTTTTGACTGTAAGTTAGATAAGGTGTTAGCTACAGAAATTGAGCAAACTGTTGAGGAACCTGAAATTGGAATTGATGGAGAACCATTGCTTAAAACATTGATTGATATCATTACAGACTTGCGAACAGAAATGTCTGTTATGAACGGTAAATTGGATGCCGGTAACAATGATTTAAAATCTGATATAAACAAGTTAAATAATAAAATAGATGCTAATAATAATGACTTAAAAGTAGGCATTGGTATAATTAAAGAGTCTCTCTCTAGTGTGCGGTTGGATTTATCCACTGTCAAACGAGAATTAGAACATAAAGTAGCATCTGAATTGTCATATGTAACGTCACCAGCATTGACTTCTGAAAAAGAAGTTAAAACTGTAACCACTAATGATAAACTAGACATAAGAGCTAGGGGTTTGTGTATAAACAGTAATATTGAAGACACGGATACACTTTTAGTAAATAATTTGTGCGGTGTATCAGATAAAATAAGTAATAGTTTAGAAAATGACAGGGCTGCATTAGAAGCGCCTGAGTTTAAGTCTCACATAAATGTGACTAAGGATAATTTAAATGATGAGACTGATGATTATTATGATGATGTAAATGTAGATTTAAGTTTAGATTTAGTATGTAGTAGTAGATTTAATGTACGTGTCAGTAAATATTTGATAAACGAAACCCCGGTAATGCATGATGATGTGAACAATAGCTCTCTTATGTATGTCGGTTATGAAAGAAAGCAGCATGACAGGGTAGCGATGTCTAGTATAGTTGATACGATAAAGATTTACATAATGAGTGGTGATGACGTTGATGATTTCTTGGATATTGATGACAAAAGAGTAGGTAGATCTCAAAAAGGGAGAAAAGAGATGGGAAAACCTAATTTGATATTGTTTATGGATATTAATGTAAATGGATCGAAACTGTTTAAGTGGTTAGTAGGAAATTGTTCTAGCCAGGGACGAAGACATAAGCTAATCAGAATGAGTAGATCTCAGAAAAGGAGAAAGGAGATAGGAAAACTTGACTTGATATTGTTCATCAATGTTAATATAAGTAAATTGAAACTATTTAGATGGTTAGTTGGAAATTGTTCTAGCCAGGGGCGGAGACATATGATAACTGGAAAATATTGTTGGAAGTGGCTAGAAGCACTCCATAGGATAGGACAGGCAAAAGTCTCACCGCCTGTATTAGCGCCTCCTGCAATTGAAATTGTAACCTTGAATTTTGTTTTCTTCTTCTTTGTTGTATTTCTATTGGTTTAAGTTATGTTCATGATGTTCTATGAATAACGTAGGAGATAAAATAGACATGCATTAACAAAATGGGGATTTTAGAAATTTGATCTAGAAACTTCTCTTTTAGTGGACTTAGTTAACATAAGAACTGAAATTTTGTAAAGGAGTGGCAAGTTGACTCAAGTTCCTTTGATTAGTGAGCATAATAATTTCAGCTTAAAGAAAATAAATAGATGAATCTTTTAGTTTGACTAAACCCGCGGAATAATTTCTGTCGAAAAGGGATTGTTAGGATTAACTTCGAATATTCGGAAGTTGTTTACATACCAGTATAGTATGCGGTACCGGAAATATATAGTTTAACAGTATAAACCTACCTGTTAGTTAATTCCGTTCGGGTCCAATGATCATTCCTCTGTCTTCTTCAAAGGTACCACTCCGTTGTATCGTCGAATTCATTGGTCGCAGCAGAATTGATTGATGACATTAACAGTAATAACAATAAAGTTTCCCATTTTGTTAGCCATTTCGGTCTTAATTCGTGAAAACACATTGAGCAGTTGTCATAAAAGGAAGGTGATGGTTGCTCAATTGGAACTTCTCTCCTCAAAACAATATTTTGAAGGTAAATGAATTCGTTTCGAGATGAAGTGAGTTGTACTGTCTTCCTTAAAAATTTATTGACGTACTTTGTTCTGAAGGAAGAAGGAGGAAGTACAGCGAATCGAAATATAAGTAGAATGTATCTTGAACACAGGAGTCGAGCTGAACTTTTTAAAATTATAATATTTGGCAAACTTTCTAAATTTCTTTTCGTTCGATTAAGATTGACCTGTGCCCAGTATATATATTTAAAATGCGGTTTCGGGAAAAAGATAGTCTTCCTCTAGTATACCAGTATTTACAGTTAGGAATGAAGGCTGAACTATTGATAGGTTTACTTTTTATGATTTGTGATGTGCTTTAGTTCTACCTTGGACGAACATTCAATTTATTTGGAAGTAACTTTGAAAATTTTCTAACCTTTGGGAAATTTTGCATTAAAAATTAAGAATAAACGTTAATTCTTTTTAGGAATTCTTTCTTGGCGAAGGAAATTCATTCCTCAGTTTGCGGCCTTAATAGCGCCATTTTTCGATTTGCTGAAGAAAGACAAGAAAATATTGTTTAACTGAGGAATTGCTGAGTAGATTCCAGCAATTGAGAGAATTGTTGAGTGAGCCTCCAGCGCTCAGTCAACCTAATTTCGATCAACCGTTCCATTTATTTTCAGATGCATCACTGGAGAATTTGGCTGGCTATCTGGCTCAATATGATGATACTGGAGAACTTCTCGTTATCGGCTATGCAAGCAGAAAATTAAAGTTATATGAAGTTTCCTATTCGATCTTCCAATTGGAATTGCTGGCAGTATTGTTTCTATGTGAACATTTCTCATACTATATTTTGGGTAGAAAAGTCACGGTTCATTGTGACAACAGCGCAGTGACATACGCTTTTACGTTACAGAACCTAGATCCCCGAACCACAAAAATTTTGCTGAAGTTACAGAGGTTCGATCTTCGGTTCGAGCACATTAAGGGAGTGGACAATAAAATAGTCGACATATTGAGTCGCAATACTCCGGAACTCCCTGCCGAACCTGAAGAATACCATGTTAATTCTGTTAATTTTGTTAATTTTGTTTGTTATGATAGTACGTGGTTCACTGTAGATGAGTTAATGCAAATGCAAGAGGGTGATAGGTACTGTAACGAATTAAAGGCGAAAATGTCAGACAGTACCGATTCTCGAATTCGGCTAGTGAACAATTTGGTTTATATTCAAAATTCAAAAACGAAGCGTTGGCTGCTAGTAATCCCAGAGTTATTGATTGAGAGAACGATTAGGAAGGTTCATGAAACGGGGCATTTTGGCGTTAGTAAATGTTTGAAATTAGTCCAAGAATTGTTTTACTGGAAAGGACAAAAACGTACGTTCAAAATTTCATCAATAATTGTGAGTTGTGTGCCCGAACGAAGTTCTCCAATAGAATTATTGCTCGTGAGGGTCTGCATATTGAGGCAGATAAGCCACATATCAAATTATGCATCTATCTTGTGGAAATTGCAATATAGCTATGGATTATACTATATCCTTTCAATTGTTGACGTCTATTCAAGGTTTCTGTATTACTTACCTTTAAGAACTGCCAAAAATAATGTGATTGAAACTAAGGACATGGATTTGGTTATGGTTAAGACCCATTTTCACTCGGATGCATTTAAGAAGGTCACACACAAGTACATGCCTGTATTTACGGGGCCTTTCGTTGTGACTCGAGTGCATCACAATTCCGTTTCTTAAAAGATTTGGAGGGGAGAGAAGTGCCAACTCAAAATTTATCGAACGTAAAATTGTTCAATTGCTCTCCAGAAAAGAGAGAAGAATTGTTAAAAAACTTTAAATAGTCATATAAATTAGTCTTGAGAAAAAAAAATTTAAAATAAAACAAAAAAAATTTTTTTTTTCTTAAAGCCGCCGGGAAAAATGTAACAAACCGATTAACGGTTGTTTACATTCTATTTGAATTGGATCCCGGATTGTAATGTTTACCCGTATTGTAATGTTTACCGGTTGTTTTAGCAGCGTTAAAGTTGGTTCGTGTATTGTAATACTGCACCCTAGTGTTTCCAAAGATTCGTTTTAACGTTAATGGTTTGTTGGTTCGTGTATTGTAATACTGCACCCTAGTGTTTCCAAAGATTCGTTTTAACGTTAATTGGTTTGTTGCAGATGAAATAAATGACACGAAAAGTGATCAGTTTTATATGAGATACGCAAACACAACAATAATTTACCACTAAAACTTCGAATTGTTTCTTTCTACAACTGTTTCGCGTTACTGTAATAATTTCATTCATAGTTTAATATAGTACAAATTTATTTTATATTTTACCTTACCTCATATACGTATGTCTGTCAACTATTCACGTGATACTACCCGTGTTTCATTTGTTATGCGCCCTGATGTTCATTTGTTACTCATTCTGATGTTTATTTGTTACTCATTCTGGCTATCACTACAAGAGGGGCGTTTGAATCGCTATGCGGGCATTTACTTTGCAAATGGCGACCTGCTTGAACAGTGAGAACAGCGGTCGCCACAGCAACGGGAAATGTTTTCAAGACGTGGCTAAGTGAGTTTGAAAATTTATGTTATGTGGTTATTCCCGATAACTATGAAATGTCATTTAATAGATAGAACGGCTGCTTATTTGAATAGAGTTTTGTATAGTAACAGAAGACATATAAATTTGTTTTAGTTCGTAGTTGATTATATAATATTAAAATCGCGCTTATTGAGGTCGGTGACGCGACTAAGATGACGTAGTTTACCACCATGAGATAAAGAATACAGAAGGCGGTCTGAGTTAGGCTCCTCTAAATTTGGGAAAATTCGATAGCTAAAACACTTCTGGAAGTAAACCTTGTCTAAATTTTTAATATTTTGGTCAACCTGAATAAGTAGAAGAAAAGGAAAAGAAAAATTGAGGAGCCTGACCGGTGAAATTTTATTTGGACATATTTTTCGGAGTTAATATCATTATTTCTAAAACTATCACTTCGTGCAACGTTGATGTTTACTTTGAACGTGCCATGATTATAGTTATGTGCCTGTTCATTAAACATATATTTTGCCTCATCGAAACCAATAACTTTGGAATATGTCTCAACTTGCTTCACTCAACTAGAATATGATTCCTTACGCGTATCCATCCCTCTTCAAGCTTAACTATTTATGAACAGAAACAATAATAAGTTGAAACAATAATAGTTGGAAAGGCGTTTCAATATTTGAACCTGTCGAGTAGATTTTTTTTTCCTTCACTCACTATACATTTGTAAATATTTCATTCTTCATTGATAGCAGTGTTTTCCACATGATATGTATTATGAAAATGATGAATAGGCTAATGTGAAGTATGAAAATGCTACTTATTTACTTTAAGTTAAAAGAATGACGTTGTAGTAGTAATGATGGCCTATGTTTGTATTTCATTTGATATACGACAGGGATACTATAAAGAATGAACGCTTGATTAAGATGTTTATTTAGAAATATAGAAGTAGAGAGGATGGATCGCCGATCTTGTTTTAGTATTAAGAATTTCCTATATGTATCAATGTTGAAAACATGTTTGCTATGATAACGCATTTTCGTATAAGATGTTGATAGAGTATCTTTGAGATACCATGATGGAGGCAAATGTTTTATGACACAAAATTTTTTTTTTAAAATCTGTTATTATGTAATCGTTAACTAATGGCACAAATAAATTAGTCTTGAGAACTTGACTTTATGATTTCAAATGCAATTCATAAACTTGAACTTAGACGGTTCTAATTGTTTATGTTCTTTATATATATACTAATTAATCTGGACAATGTTGACTCTTATTCTTGGTTGGCCACAAAACAAGAATCTGGAAACTTCTGATGATAAATAACAGCTTTATCGTTGTGTCTTTCTTTTCTTTTGCTAAAGTTAACGCAACCTGAACATTAAATCTAATATAACTTTGATTTTTTTTGATACCGTAAAATCAGACCGTTATAATTGGCTCATCTCAGCCAGGATTCTATTTGCGTTAAAGCATAATAACGAATAAAACCGACCGTTATACTCGTCATCACTAAAGCGCTGAGATCCAAGCCACTTCTTCGTGCATTGTGAAATGTCGATTTTCACGAACTTTTCCATCAGTTTTCGAACAAGTTCATTAGTGACCATTGATTGGACTGCCACTCCTCTCTTCGTCATGAAGGTTTGTTCTATTAAATGATTCAATAGCGAATACACAAAACTGTTCGTTGAAGCAAAGACAAACGAAGACTACAGACAAGGGTTCATACACACACCACTAGGTGTCGTTGAAAATATGCATCATGAAACAAAGCGTGACGTCAGTTGTCTGTTCATTAGTTATTTGTTTATTGCCAAACAGCTTTCCTCAAGAAATTTGTATCGATGTCAACAAAACCATGAAGTTCCTTATCCTTATATGAACAACGTTGTTTATTTTCAAATATGAGTACAATAAACATGGTTTTGTATGATTATAGTGGCTTTTATTTGGAAAATTCTGAAAAATCAATAGTGTGCTTGTTCTCAGACTTTTGGCAGTGACTGTATACAGATGGTGATAAAAAAAATGGAAACGCCTGAACGAAATTGCAACTTACCAGATTAATATGGTGTCGGCCCATCTTTCGCCTTCAGAACAGCCTTGATGCGACGTGGGATGGAGGCATGGAGGTCGTGAATGGTAGCAAGTGAAATTTTACACCATTCCTCGTGCAAGGCATCGGCCAGTTCTGTGAGAGAGGATGGAGCTGGAAATCGTCGCCGGAGTCGTGTTTCCAAGACAGACCACAAATGTTCAATTATGTTGAGATTTGGGGATTGGGCGGGCCAGGGGAGGAGTTGAACTTCATTCCGATGTTCCTCAAACCACGCTGTAACAACGCCAACTGTGTGAATGGGTGCATTATCATCCTGGAAGATGGCGTCATTGTCCGGGAACAACATCCGGATCATAGGAAGCAAATGGTCTCCTAAAATTGCGACATAATCGTTGGCAGTGATTCGTCCGCTAAGTGTGACCACAGGACCCAATGAAAACCATGATATTGCGGCCCGCAGCATCACCGAGCCTCCTTCATGTTTCACAGTTGGGCGGAGACACTGCAGATCATAAGCTTCCTTGGGCGTTCTCCACACATAAACACGGCCCGTGGTTGGGAATAGAGTGAAGGATGACTCATCCGACCATATCACACGTTTCCAGTCCTCAACGGTCCAAGTTGCATGGTCGCGGCACCATTTGCGGCGTGCGAAAGCGTTATGGTCCCTGATGAGCGGTTTGGCCCGTGTAACACTACCCCGTAAGTTCATGTCATGTAATCGCGGTGGACTGTGATCGTCGAAACAGGGTGTGGGAGGTGCTGATTGAGTTCCTCCGTCACTTGCTCCGCAGTGGCACGACGGTTCTGCGTGACAATGCGCTTTAATACCCGGCATGACCTGTCACTGATGATTTTCTTCCGCCCACTGTTCCGCTTCCCCGATGTGGTTTCCCCGTGTGTCGTGTAGGCCGTCATCACCTTCGACCCTGTCCCACGCGACACACCTAACACAGTAGCCACTGCCGTCACACTCACTCCACATAACCGGCACACACAATTTGCTCTCTTTGAAAATCTGAGAGGTCTCCCATTTTACACTATCTCCGTCTGCTGCAGCCACTGGACACTGCTGTTCCACTGCGCCTGACGTAGTATGGAGACCGACCTAACACACCCCCACCAGCGGTCCGGCGCTGCGGGCGCCACGACACCACTGCCAACCCATAAATCTGACGTGTTGCCAACTACAGGTGTTTCCATTTTTCTGATCACCATCTGTATATACAGACAGTGACTGTAATTTTGTGCGTTTACAAAGTTTAATAAGAAGTTTGTACATAAGCAAAAATAAACAAAGAATAAAATATACATCAATTTAAAGGAGGGAGCGCGATGGCTCAGTGATAGAGCGTTTACCTCCGGTGCTTGGGGTCCCTGGTTCGATCCCAGCTCGCGCCGTATGGACCTTGTGGTGGACAAACAACGTGCTCGTGGGTTTTCTCGGGGTTCTCCCGTTTCCTCCCACTTTCTTCATTTCACCATTTCACTCATTTCTCATCATCACCGTCTCCTGTAGCCTAACCGGCATAAGCGTGGGACGTAAAACTTAAAGATTTTTTTCATTTTTTTCAATTTAAAGGAAATTTTATGCAATATCCAAATTAAGTTACAGAAGTTAATTATACCTACAACAATGGGTAATACTTTACAAAATGTGGCAGCCATTATTAAGAGAAGTTAAATTTAGATTTGTACAAAAGTTACTTTGACTTGAGCTAATAGTTAATTGGATGTCCGTGAGATTTGGTTACTGGATTGGACCGTTTTGGTATGGAACTCATTAAGTTTTGCACAGTGGTGGATATAGTCCCGGGGCCGGGGGTGGGGCTTATGAGTGACAAAAATAATTTAAGCTATTATTTATATATTTTTGAAAGTGTATAGTAAACTCATCATATGCCTATCATAGTCTGGGTTCTGGCTGGTCCCCCCCCCCCGCTTTTACCTTCTAAATCCACCTCTCAATGTCTCTACTGGAATGAAATGTTGCCAGATGTTGTTTATTCCTCCAATCAATTGAATTCGTGTTGTAGGTGTCCTTGTACGAACCATAATCTTCAAATCACACCATAAATTTTCAACATGGTTTTTAACCACTTCCGGTTTGTATAGAGGGCTAACAAAGGATATACTGCATGTTGATGTCTCATCGTGTTCGCTTTATAGAAATTAGTATTGAAACCAGAAGCTGTAAGAAATTTCAACCACTTCCGGTTTTGGTAGTGTTCGGGATAGTCATGGTACTTTGTCTTAAGACGCTGAATCGTTTGCAAAAGGACACTTCCCACTGTCACCCTTTTCGTTGTATGACGATAAACATTGAAACCGGAAATGTGTAATTTTAACTACTTCCGGATTGAATAGAAGGTTAATGGAGAAGATAGAACCTGTTCTTGGAATGCTGAATCAATTGCAGAAAACCGCATCGCGATATTTGTTACCATTTTTGCTTTGATACCCGTCGCTCTAAGACTTCCAACACTTACACTATTCATAGCATAGATTGGAAGTCTAACAAAATAAATATAGTCATGACTCACTAATGTAAGAACTGAGAATTTCTGATATTTTTTTTGGGGGGGGGGGCTTAGGCTTCACGATTTCATTATATTTTCAGACTAGCAGCGTTCACCCCGCTTCGCTGCGGTCACCCCGGAACGCAATAAACTTTGTTACTTAGATAATTTTTACTTTTTCGCTTTCAAGTGATATGATAAAAACCATAGAAGATTGCAGTAAATGTTAACATTATATCGCCTGTCATTTATGTTAACCCGCCCCGCTTCGCTGCGGTCACCCCGGAACGCAATAAACTTTGTTACTTAGATAATTTTTACTTTTTCGCTTTCAAGTGATATGATAAAAACCATAGTAGATTGCAGTAAATGTTAACATTATATCGCCTGTCATTTATGTTAACCCGCCCCGCTTCGCTGCGGTCACCCCCGAACGCAATAAACTTTGTTACTTAGATAATTTTTACTTTTTCGCTTTCAAGTGATATGATAAAAACCATAGTAGATTGCAGTAAATGTTAACATTATATCGCCTGTCATTTATGTTAACCCGCCGAGTGACACGGTCATGTGGGTTGCATATAAATACGTTTATTTTTACCTATGATGAACTAACAAAGGATTTGTACGTTATGGACACTTGAATGGTCAATTATCTCAAGACACTGGTAATTGAAAATTAAAGTGATATGATAAAAACCATCTAGGGTCCAAATCCTAATAACCCCCCAAAAATGAAAGAAATTGGTTCAGCCGTATTAGCGTGATGAGCTAACAAAGGATTTGTGCGTTCTCTTTTATATATATAGATTTGATTCCGTTGATTGGAGTCTCCACAAACAATATAGATCATTACGATATCGTATATCGTGAGATAAGACCTTAATATTGACAGCAAAAATGGTATAATACACAAGTTTTTAGAAACTTAAGTGTTAAAATCTTAACTTATTAAAATGGTTAATTGCTAATCTGACGTTGTCTTCACTTAACATAGGACTTGGGTTCTGGGCTCATGTCTATGGGCGCCCGAAGAAAATTTTCTAAGGAGGCTATATTACCTTTGGTATTTTTTATTTGTATTAAGAAAATCTTAAGAAATTTAATACATTTTCGAGAGCCAGGGGAGCCGGGCCACACCCTGTCCCTTTCCCTTCGGGCACCCATTGCTCATATCCCAATATTTTTGTGACAAGCAATTATCATAACGTCATCCCAATGATGGGCAATTGGTTTAGAAATCAATTTACTATAAAACAGCTGATGTAATATTTTGACACGTCATTTGGATAAGAGAATTTCGTATATTTACCATCTTCTTGTCTTATTTTTAAAAATTTCTCAATACTACTAATTAACATGTCTCATCATATTTCCCTTTTTGAAACATTAGTTTTTCATACTTAACTCTATAAAATAGAATGAATTCGTAATTTTAACAGACACGACATTTATGTAAAACTGACTCGAAATGGAATCAGTACGTAAATTGGTAAAGAATTGCACAAAACAAATATTATAGATAAGTATTGAAAATGCCTTCATCAGTTAGTAGATTCAAAAATAGTTGAGTATATATGTCTTTCGAACTTTTTGTCTCTGGTTTTCTTTTACTGCAGGAACTGATGACGTTCTGAGTTGCTAAAATGGTTGACATCTATTGAGCTAAAATATTCACAACGGTGTAAGTAGTAACTGACAATCAAAGCACTGCAGGGGTGCTGCACTGCGTGGAGGGAAGATGAGATAGGGAGGTGTCACTTGCTAATTGACGGCTGCGAAGTTACAACAGTAAATGACGACCCCCGCCACAAAATTAGCATTCATAATTCATATAAAACATAGTATCATCACCATTCGACCAAACGGCTTTAAAAAAACTTTCGGTTGCTAATGTGAAACAACCTCTTCCGATGGATATAGGTCTTTTTTTTATCTACTGCATGTGATACACCACACGAGTAACACGAACAGAAACTTAATGAAGAGTTAATTCGCCCTCGTGATTAATCATCGGCGAAAGATTTTACCTGATGGTGTAGCTTCCTGGGTCGTGTTTAATTATATTCTGAAAAGCATCTGTCGCACAATACATGGAGTTCAACACATGAGTCTTTTGTCGCGAACAGGAGTGGCGCAAAGCGTTGCCAATGGAATATATAAAAATAATCATAACAGAGCATCAAAATGCAAATGTATAGTAGTTACAAACTATTCACAAAACAGAACAAGTATGGTTGCCAACGAAATCAATTTTATGACGACATACGAGACATAAAGGCCTTTTCCGGTAGAAAGCGGTGAATATTTTGGAGACGAAATGACTTTCTTGACTCGTTTTATCGCAGTCAAAACTCCTGTCTCATACAGTCAGTGATTCGCAACCTTTTCGAGCCTAGGGCCCCCTGGGTGAATGAGATTGTTCTGAGCGCTCCCCGTCATCTTAAGAGGTCCCATCACTACGTACGCTAATTTTACAGTAAATATGTATTTTCAAATACATAAAAGATCATCGAAAAGTGAAACAAGAACTCGCTAGACAATATTGTTTTATATGAGATACCGTTATCATGGCTCACTTATCTGCTTTCGATTTCCACCAACTTAGAAAACCGACATTTATTTTCGCGTTTATAATTGGCTGCAAACGGAAATCTACTAGATGACTCGTGGTAACGGTACCTATTTGAATATATCACATAATTACTGTAAAATTAGCGATATTTTAATTTCGCAGTGCTTAGGCCTCTTAACCCAGGCAATCCATCCGTTGCTCCAGGCTAAACGTAAGATTTGGAAGAAGCAGTTTAAAAACTAGGCAAATGCTTAAATTTTTAAAATCACCTTCAAGAATATACATAGATATAGGCATATATCTGTCTGTGAGGACTGTAAATTACCCACACTTATAGATTAATAAAATTCCACGGAATACCAGAAAAGCACGAACGATTTCAGACCTAAAAATAGAGTCCCCCAGAAAAATGTATACACTGTTTAAGGAAAAAAAAACTTAATATATTTCTTAATTACATTTAATTATTGTTCAAACATGTGTAACAAACCTTCAAGTAAGCATATGTTTACATTAGATATTCAAAATGTTGGCCGTTGCTTGCGACGCGGTCTCTATTGATACATTGGCCGCTGCACCATCAGTGAGCGCTCACGGTTCCAGACTTGTCAACAATGAGTTCGATTGTTAGGCTGGTTGGAGGCAGGGCCTTGCCGTGGAAAATCAGCGCCCGGGGCGAGAGTATACGACGGCGCCCACATACATATATTCCAAGCAATTTTTCCTATCGTTTATCCTTTTATTTCCCTAATATTTCGCCCCCCTTACTTCGGCGCCCGGGTCCGTCGCCCCTCTCGCCTTTCCTCCCAAGGCACGGCCCTGTTTGGAGATCCAGTACCAAACTCCCCTGTCCACTGATGCTGCACTTCGATGGCATTCCCAAACGTGATGAAAACACTTCAAAACGTATTTAACGCTGTTCGAACGTCAAGCGTGCGCCTGCCATTTTCTTATCTCACTCACCGTCCTGACAGTACCGACATCTGTTGAGCGAAAAACCGTACTACAACGTAATTTTATCTGAAAACAATTGACAATGACGACATCTGTTGGACGAAAAGCTATACTACAACATACTTAAATTTCAGAACAATATTGTCAACGCCAGTATCCTGATACAGGATGGCAAAGAGTGTAAACATTTTTTTTTTTCTGGCGGACTATTAATTCTTGATTTCACAACACACCGTTCTACTACCTACGCACTTTCCGATTGTTCGGACGGAAATGTTTCTCCCCCCCCCCACACACACACACTCCTCATGTATTATTTCTTCATGTAAGTGGATATTGAAATTTGATGTTCCTTTGTATTTCTAGTTTATTTGGATCACGCTAGTAGTCCGTTGCTCTGTCCGTCCGTTACTCCACATGACAACGAAAGCAAATTTGTGAATTTTGTTGTTTGCAATAGATAGAAATGAAATGAAATCTTTCAGTTTTACACCCCTCGTTTATGCCCATTAGACAGAAGATTAAGGGAAGTGAATGATGATGGAAGAATTCAAGGGCGCCCATGTTGTGGTTTCCAAGGGGGGGACAAGTATAAGAGACATTTCAAATATAGTTTCAAATTTTGCTGTAACTATTCTAAAAAGTCTATTGGGTTTTCGATATTAAGAAGTAGAATTTCTTCTGGGAGGGGGGGGGCGAGTGCCCCACCTTGCCCCCCTTGATGGGCGCCCTTGGAAAAATTGGTGTAATGAGAATGAGGGAGGAAACGACAGTACCTCGAGAAAAACAACTGATATGGTGTTGTGCATCACAAACTTACTTGGCCAGGAATCGAATGCCGTGCCCATAGCGATTAGTGAGCACAAAGCTTGTCGTCTTTTCACATAAACTGAATTTATAGTTATAGTGCAACCATTTGTGTGGAGAGTTTTAAGGAGATGCTCTTTATCGTTTGCACTTGCTACAAGCCTACAGACTACGGTTTACATGCCAATTTACATGCCAATTTTAGAAATGAAATGTTGCTGAATGACAATGAAGATTTTCTTAATCGGCATTTCACCTATGATGTGAACACTCAGGTTGTCTACTAAAATTCCAAAATGAAATTTCGTGACTTTTCCGTGACCTTTTCTTTACCAAATCATAAAATTTTCTAACATTTTGAAGAGTGAATTTGGGTGCGAATTAGGCCGAATTTTCACCCATGCGATAGAAACTTACTTTGCTTGCGATTTGGTAGCGTCTAAACCCGACCATAGATATTTTTGGTGGTGAATTTTGACGTTTTATAGAACAAAATGTTCCAATCTGTACTTACATTTCTACAGTTAAAAAAAATCTTGACCCAAAAGCTAAATTTCGTGACTTTTTCGTGACTTTCATGACCATTTTCTGATTTCGTGACTTTTTCGTGACATTCGTGACTTTCGTGACCGATAGACACCCTGACACTTACATCATTCACGCGTCAGCAAATCCCCACTAGATGGTACGGTTGCAACGAGAATCTCCTAAATTAAATATTTTCTGCCATATACCAGCGGAAAGTTTATGGGCCTTTCTGGCCTATCGACTCAATGTGCACCGTATTACAAATGATGCTCACATTGAACACTTGTAGCAAAAAAGTGAGTTGCTCTTTTATTTGATGCATTATTCACAAATCTGCGTTAAATGTAACAAACACTAGAAACCCTTATAATCCCATCACTCATTTTGAAACACCCTGTATTTGAATGGCTTGAGATCAGTTTAACCTCTAATACAAATTTTTTTGGGTTAAACTTTAAAAAAATATTAGTGAGATTAAACTTCATACACTGCACTACCAGCAAAGATTTATTCATAAGTGTTTCGAGTAATTCTCTTCGAGTCGTTTGCAAATTCAATTTTCTCTAATCTTGATTCATCTCCAGATGTGACATCATGAACTTTTTTTCAGCCAGCTCACACATATAATGTGAAAATTGATAGTTGACTTAATTCAATATTCTATAATTTAAACAACTAAAAAATAATTAACTTTTTAATCCATACAATTAGTTATTAATTTTTGTCTTGTGTAAAAATTAAAATAGAGCGCGAAGTGAGACCTCTTTACGGAAATTTTAATATGACTTTAGGTGTGAAGGAACGTGCAGCATTTTCCAGGGTGATTTGCTGCAAATATGGTATAAATATACTTAATATAGTCATAATTCATACAGTTTGTTTATGATTAGATATTATCCAACAACGGCGTTTGAATATCTTACCTAAATCTCCAGAATAACGACTTAGCTGCGTTCTTACCTCATCTATCGGAAGATGTTGGTAATATCCCTGAGAAGAAATTAATTGCATTTTCCTGAGTAATGGATTTTGTGACTCATTTGCCCATTCCCTCAATATCTGTGATAAATAGCGGACGTAAAGGAATCAACAATTTCTGATGCATCTCAAGTACCTCGTTCGTTCCTTTTTTTTAATGGACAATTTATTTGTCAAGTTGTCATCTTTGTGTCCCATGTTTAAAACTCTCGAAGGCAAATTTCCGTCTTTACTTTAACCATATCCGTTGCCGTTACTCCTTCTACAGTGAAATGGAAGTGGGGGAGGAGGATTATAAACAGCCACATTTCTTCTGAAGTTAAAACTCCTTCGCAACAACCATCAGCTATTTAGGGAAAGAACGAAAGTTAGCCTTCAAGAAATGGTAATTCGACATCACACAGTGAACCGGAACTAACAGATCCAGTGACTTTGATTCACTGATTTCACTCATTCTCTTATGAAAGAATCATCACAGTTTTCGCTCTTTATTATACTTCGACCCGGGCACCCACGAGGGTTCCACAGCCCCCCCTCCCCCCCAAAAAAAACTTTCCAAATTCAACATATATGTGTACACTTTCTTAATCAAACTATAATTATTTAATGGAGAAATGATTGATGTATCATGAAAATTTTACCTTACACTTCATCTGTACGCTTCATCTTCAGTGGCGGATCTAGAAGGTGAAATTGAAAGGGGGACAACCGGAACCCAGACTATGATAAGTTTATCATGAGTTTACTATAAACTTTCAAAAATATATAAATAATAGTTTAAATTAATTTTGTCACTCAAAATTCTGACAGGGCCTTCTAGTTTTACTACTGTTTATCTTACAAACACATTCTAGGTCTATAATATTGTTTCTGAAAATATAAGTGGAAGTATTTTATTACTTATCGTATTTTCGGGTCCAAAATAATACCTGTTCGATAGTATATAGATGTAGTGGCTTGTAGTATTAGATCCCCCAACAAAACCTTATGAATGTGCGCCTGTAGTTCGAGTTATCCAATGCATAAATTTGGGGAGTTGTAATAGTAGAACGGTTGTGTCCGTCTGTCGCAGAAATTAGATTAGAATCAGGAATTAGATTTCTGGGCTTTCGGCATCTATAGTCATGTTAGCCCATCACTAGGATTAGAATTAGGAATTAGATTTCTGGGCTTTCGACATCCATTGCCATGTTAGCTCATCACTAGGATTAGAATTAGGAACTAGATTTCTGGGCTTTCGGCATCTATGGCCATGTTAGCCCATCCTTAGGATTAGAATTAGGAATTAGATTTCTGGGCTTTCGGCATCTATGGTCATGTTAGCCCATCACTAGGATTAGGATTATAAATTAGATTTCTGGGCTTTCGGCATCTATGGCCATGTTAGCCCATCACTAGGATTAGAATTGGGAATTAGATTTCTGAGCTTTCGGCATGTATAGCCATGTTAGCCCACCACTAGGATTAGGATTAGAAATTAGATTTCTGGGCCGTCGGCATCTATGGCCATGTTAGCCCATCACTAGGATTAGGATTAGGATTTATATTTCTGGGCTTTCGGCATCCAAGGCCATGTTAGCCCATCACTAGGATTAGAATTAGGATTTAGATTTCTGGGCTTTCGGCATCTATGGCCATGTTAGCCCGTCACTAGGATTAGAACGAGGAATTAGATTTCTGGGCTTTCGACATCTATGGCCATGTTAGCCCGTCACTTGGATTAGAATTAGGAATTAGATTTCTGGGCTTTCGGCATCTATGGCCATGTTAGCCCACCACTAGGATTAGAATTAGGAATTATATTTCTGGGCTCACTCGGACTCGCGCTCATTTATTTCACTGGAGCTCAGGCAATTATTGAGCCCGAGCCCGGTTGAGCGTGAGTGCCGAGCTCACGAGCGTCGGGCTCGCGAGTTTGGACACCTATGGAGAAGACTGACAAAATCTGATGGGTGAGGTTGGCGAATGGAACACACCCTCCTGTTCTATTGGGTGGTGAAATCGCTAGATCTAGGTCAAGCTTCACGAGTCGGCGCCAATACTATAGTCTTTGCTCACGTATTTCCATTCTTCTTGCTCGTTCGGCGCGCCCTCTTACTATCAGCGCCCGGAACAACAGCTCCGATACGTAGAGGTCTGTACGGGCCGGAATTTTTAGTCCGGGTCCGGGGCCAGTGTAACGGTATCATTTTACCCCCGGGACAGGTTTACCCCCGGTAAAACTGTACTAGGGGGTAAAGATATCCCGGCTATAACGCGGGACCAGATTACCCCCGGGATCAGATTACCCCCCAAATAAAACACAAGAAAATGAAGTAATACTCGAAATATTGTACCATATTTAAGTTAAACACCTTACAACACTAATTAGTTGCCCCACCACTTTAGTCCTTTCTCTAATTATACCCCTCCCACAAGAAAAGCGGCAAAATAGCACTCAGAAAGGAAAAATCGACGCTATTAATGCTGGTTTCATTTAAAGCACATCTAAGACATTAGTACATATACCTCAATACTAACAATTGTCAGAACACGAAATTCATCAATTAACATAGGAAATAATGGAGGGGGGTAATCGTGTCCCGGGATCAGATTACCCTCCCTAAAAAACAAACAAATCAAGTGATATTCGAAATGTTGCTCCATACTTAAGTCAAACACCTTACAACACTAACTAGTTGCCCCACCACTTTAGTTCTTTCTCTAATGATACCCCTCCCACAAGAAAAGCGACAAAATAGCACTCACAAAGGAAAAATCGACGCTATTAATGCTGGTTTCACTTAAAGCACATCTAAGACATTAGTACATATACCTCAATACTAACAATTGTCAGAACACGAAATTCATCAATTAACATAGGAAATAATGGAGGGGGATAATCGTGTCCCGGGATAAGATTACCCTCCCTAAAAAACAAGCAAATCAAGTGATATTCGAAATGTTGCTCCATATTTAAATTAAACACCTTACAACACTAACTAGTTGCCCCACCACTTTAGTCCTTTCGCTAATTATACCCCTCCCACAAGAAAAGCGGCAAAATAGCACTCACAAAGGAAGAATCGACGCTATTAATGCTAGTTTCACTTAAAGCACATCTAAGACATTAGTACATATACCTCAATATTAACAATTATCAGAAGACGAAATTCAGCAATTAACATAGGAAATAATGGAGGGGGTAATCGTGTCCCGGAATCAGATTACCCCCCCCTAAAAAACAAGCAAATAAAGTGATATTCGAAATGTTGTTCCATATTTAAGTTAAACACCTTACAACACTAACTAGTTGCCCCACCACCTTAGTCCTTTCTCTAATTATACCCCTCCCACAAGAAAAGCGGCAAAATAGCACTCACAAAGGAAAAATCAACGCTATTAATGCTGGTTTCACTTAAAGCGTATCTACGGCATTAGTACATATACCTCAATACTAACAATTGTCAGAACACGAAATTCAGCAATTAACATAGGAAATAATGGAGGGGGGTAATCGTGTTCCGGGATCAGATTACCCCCCCCCTAAAAAAACAAGCAAATCAAGTGATATTCGAAATGTTGTTCCATATTTAAGTTAAACACCTTACAACACTAACTAGTTGCCCCACAACTTTAGTCCTTTCTCTAATTATACCCCTCCCATAAGAAAAGCGGCAAAATAGCACTAACAAAGGAAAAATCGACGCTATTAATGCTGGTTTCACTTAAAGCACATCTAAGACATTAGTACATATACCTCAATATTAACAATTGTCAGAACACGAAATTCAGCAATTAACATAGGAAATAATGCAGGGGGGTAATCGTGTCCCGGGATCAGATTACCCCCCTAATAAAAACAAGCAAATCAAGTGATATTCGAAATGTTGCTCCATATTTAAGTTAAACACCTTACAACACTAACTAGTTGCCCCCACCACTTTAGTCCTTTCTCTAATTATACCCCTCCCACAAGAAAAGCGGCAAAATAGCACTCAGAAAGGAAAAATCGACGCTATTAATGCTGGTTTCATTTAAAGCACATCTAAGACATTAGTACATATACCTCAATACTAACAATTGTCAGAACACGAAATTCAGCAATTAACATAGGAAATAATGGAGGGGGGTAATCGTGTCCCGGGATCAGATTACCCTCCCTAAAAAACAAACAAATCAAGTGATATTCGAAATGTTGCTCCATATTTAAATTAAACACCTTACAACACTAACTAGTTGCCCCACCACTTTAGTCCTTTCGCTAATAATACCCCTCCCACAAGAAAAGCGGCAAAATAGCACTCAGAAAGGAAAAATCGACGCTATTAATGCTGGTTTCATTTAAAGCACATCTAAGACATTAGTACATATACCTCAATACTAACAATTGTCAGAACACGAAATTCATCAATTAACATAGGAAATAATGGAGGGGGGTAATCGTGTCCCGGGATCAGATTACCCTCCCTAAAAAAACAAACAAATCAAGTGATATTCGAAATGTTGCTCCATACTTAAGTCAAACACCTTACAACACTAACTAGTTGCCCCACCACTTTAGTTCTTTCTCTAATGATACCCCTCCCACAAGAAAAGCGACAAAATAGCACTCACAAAGGAAAAATCGACGCTATTAATGCTGGTTTCACTTAAAGCACATCTAAGACATTAGTACATATACCTCAATACTAACAATTGTCAGAACACGAAATTCATCAATTAACATAGGAAATAATGGAGGGGGATAATCGTGTCCCGGGATAAGATTACCCTCCCTAAAAAACAAGCAAATCAAGTGATATTCGAAATGTTGCTCCATATTTAAATTAAACACCTTACAACACTAACTAGTTGCCCCACCACTTTAGTCCTTTCGCTAATTATACCCCTCCCACAAGAAAAGCGGCAAAATAGCACTCACAAAGGAAGAATCGACGCTATTAATGCTAGTTTCACTTAAAGCACATCTAAGACATTAGTACATATACCTCAATATTAACAATTATCAGAAGACGAAATTCAGCAATTAACATAGGAAATAATGGAGGGGGGTAATCGTGTCCCGGAATCAGATTACCCCCCCCTAAAAAACAAGCAAATAAAGTGATATTCGAAATGTTGTTCCATATTTAAGTTAAACACCTTACAACACTAACTAGTTGCCCCACCACCTTAGTCCTTTCTCTAATTATACCCCTCCCACAAGAAAAGCGGCAAAATAGCACTCACAAAGGAAAAATCAACGCTATTAATGCTGGTTTCACTTAAAGCGTATCTACGGCATTAGTACATATACCTCAATACTAACAATTGTCAGAACACGAAATTCAGCAATTAACATAGGAAATAATGGAGGGGGGTAATCGTGTTCCGGGATCAGATTACCCCCCCCTAAAAAAACAAGCAAATCAAGTGATATTCGAAATGTTGTTCCATATTTAAGTTAAACACCTTACAACACTAACTAGTTGCCCCACAACTTTAGTCCTTTCTCTAATTATACCCCTCCCATAAGAAAAGCGGCAAAATAGCACTAACAAAGGAAAAATCGACGCTATTAATGCTGGTTTCACTTAAAGCACATCTAAGACATTAGTACATATACCTCAATATTAACAATTGTCAGAACACGAAATTCATCAATTAACATACGAAATAATGGAGGGGGTAATCGTGTCCCGGGATCAGATTACCCCCCATTATAAAAACAAGCAAATCAAGTGATATTCGAAATGTTGCTCCATATTTAAATTAAACACCTTACAACACTAACTAGTTGCCCCACCACTTTAGTCCATTCGCTAATTATACCCCTCCCACAAGAAAAGCGGCAAAATAGCACTCACAAAGGAAGAATCGACGCTATTAATGCTGGTTTCACTTAAAGCTTATCTACGTCATTAGTACATATACCTCAATACTAGCAATTGTCAGAACACGAAATTCAGCAATTAACATAGGAAATAATGCAGGGGGGTAATCGTGTCCCGGGATCAGATTACCACCCTAAAAAACAAGCAAATCAAGTGATATTCGAAATGTTGTTCCATATTTAAGTCAAACACCTTACAACACTAACTAGTTGCCCAACCACTTTAGTCCTTTCTCTAATTATACCCCTCCCGCAAGAAAAGCGGCAAAATAGCACTCACAAAGGAAAAATCGACGCTATTAATGCTGGTTTCACTTAAGGCACATCTAAGACATTAGTACATATACCTCAATATTAACAATTGTCAGAACACGAAATTCATCAATTAACATAGGAAATAATGGAGGAGGTAATCGTGTCCCGGAATCAGATTACTCCCCCCTAAAAAACAAGCAAATAAAGTGATATTCGAAATGTTGTTCCATATTTAAGTTAAACACCTTACAACACTAACTAGTTGCCCCACCACTTTAGTCCTTTCTCTAATTATACCCCTCCCACAAGAAAAGCGGCAAAATAGCACTCACAAAGGAAGAATCGACGCTATTAATGCTAGTTTCACTTAAAGCACATCTAAGACATTAGTACATATACCTCAATACTAACAATTGTCAGAACACGAAATTCAGCAATTAACATAGGAAATAATGGAGGGGGGTAATCGTGTCCCGGGATCAGATTACCCCCCTAAAAACAAACAAATCAAGTGATATTCGAAATGTTGTTCCATACTTAAGTTAACCACCTTACAACACTAACTTGTTGCCCCACCAATTTAGTCCTTTCTCTAATTATACCCCTCCCACAAGAAAAGCGGCAAAATAGCACTCACAAAGGAAAAATCGACGCTATTAATGCTGGTTTCACTTAAAGCACATCTAAGACATTAGTACATATACCTCAATACTAACAATTGTCAGAACACGAAATTCAGCAATTAACATAGGAAATAATGGAGGGGGTAATCGTGTCCCGGGATCAGATTACCCCCCTAAAAAACAAGCAAATCAAGTGATATTCGAAATGTTGTTCCAGATTTACGTTAAACACCTTACAACACTAATTAGTTGCCCCACCACTTTAGTCCTTTCTCTAATTATACCCCTCCCACAAGAAAAGCGGCAAAATAGCACTCAGAAAGGAAAAATCGACGCTATTAATGCTGGTTTCATTTAAAGCACATCTAAGACATTAGTACATATACCTCAATACTAACAATTGTCAGAACACGAAATTCAGCAATTAACATAGGAAATACTGGAGGGAAGATAATCGTGTCCCGGGATCAGATTACCCCCCTTAAAAACAAACAAATCAAGTGATATTCGAAATGTTGTTCCATATTTAAGTTAACCACCTTACAACACTAACTAGTTGCCCCACCACTTTAGTCCTTTCGCTAATTATACCCCTCCCACAAGAAAAGCGGCAAAATAGCACTCAGAAAGGAAAAATCGACGCTACTAATGCTGGTTTCATTTAAAGCACATCTAAGACATTAGTACATATACCTCAATACTAACAATTGTCAGAACACGAAATTCAGCAATTAACATAGGAAATAATGGAGGGGGGTAATCGTGTCCCGGGATCAGATTACCCTCCCTAAAAAACAAACAAATCAAGTGATATTCGAAATGTTGCTCCATACTTAAGTCAAACACCTTACAACACTAACTAGTTGCCCCACCACTTTAGTTCTTTCTCTAATGATACCCCTCCCACAAGAAAAGCGACAAAATAGCACTCACAAAGGAAAAATCGACGCTATTAATGCTTGTTTCACTTAAAGCACATCTAAGACATTAGTACATATACCTCAATACTAACAATTGTCAGAACACGAAATTCATCAATTAACATAGGAAATAATGGAGGGGGATAATCGTGTCCCGGGATAAGATTACCCCCCCTAAAAAACAAGCAAATCAAGTGATATTCGAAATGTTGCTCCATATTTAAATTAAACACCTTACAACACTAACTAGTTGCCCCACCACTTTAGTCCTTTCGCTAATTATACCCCTCCCACAAGAAAAGCGGCAAAATAGCACTCACAAAGGAAGAATCGACGCTATTAATGCTAGTTTCACTTAAAGCACATCTAAGACATTAGTACATATACCTCAATACTAACAATTGTCAGAACACGAAATTCAGCAATTAACATAGGAAATAATGGAGGGGGGTAATCGTGTCCCGGGATCAGATTACCCCCCTAAAAACAAACAAATCAAGTGATATTCGAAATGTTGTTCCATACTTAAGTTAACCACCTTACAACACTAACTTGTTGCCCCACCAATTTAGTCCTTTCTCTAATTATACCCCTCCCACAAGAAAAGCGGCAAAATAGCACTCACAAAGGAAAAATCGATGCTATTAATGCTGGTTTCACTTAAAGCATATCTAAGACACTAGTACATACACGTCTATACTAACAATTGTCAGAACACGAAATTCCGCAATTAACATAGGAAATAATGGAGGGGGTAATCGTGTCCCGGGATCAGATTACCCCCATATAAAAAAACAAGCAAATCAAGTGATATTCGAAATGTTGTTCTATATTAAGTTAAACATCTTACAACACTAATTAGTTGCCCCACCACTTTAGTCCTTTCTCTAATTATACCCCTCCCACAAGAAAAGCGGCAAAATAGCACTCAGAAAGGAAAAATCGACGCTATTAATGCTGGTTTCATTTAAAGCACATCTAAGACATTAGTACATATACCTCAATACTAACAATTGTCAGAACACGAAATTCAGCAATTAACATAGGAAATACTGGAGGGAAGATAATCGTGTCCCGGGATCAGATTACCCCCCTTAAAAACAAACAAATCAAGTGATATTCGAAATGTTGTTCCATATTTAAGTTAACCACCTTACAACACTAACTAGTTGCCCCACCACTTTAGTCCTTTCGCTAATTATACCCCTCCCACAAGAAAAGCGGCAAAATAGCACTCAGAAAGGAAAAATCGACGCTACTAATGCTGGTTTCATTTAAAGCACATCTAAGACATTAGTACATATACCTCAATACTAACAATTGTCAGAACACGAAATTCAGCAATTAACATAGGAAATAATGGAGGGGGGTAATCGTGTCCCGGGATCAGATTACCCTCCCTAAAAAACAAACAAATCAAGTGATATTCGAAATGTTGCTCCATACTTAAGTCAAACACCTTACAACACTAACTAGTTGCCCCACCACTTTAGTTCTTTCTCTAATGATACCCCTCCCACAAGAAAAGCGACAAAATAGCACTCACAAAGGAAAAATCGACGCTATTAATGCTTGTTTCACTTAAAGCACATCTAAGACATTAGTACATATACCTCAATACTAACAATTGTCAGAACACGAAATTCATCAATTAACATAGGAAATAATGGAGGGGGATAATCGTGTCCCGGGATAAGATTACCCCCCCTAAAAAACAAACAAATCAAGTGATATTCGAAATGTTGCTCCATATTTAAATTAAACACCTTACAACACTAACTAGTTGCCCCACCACTTTAGTCCTTTCGCTAATTATACCCCTCCCACAAGAAAAGCGGCAAAATAGCACTCACAAAGGAAGAATCGACGCTATTAATGCTAGTTTCACTTAAAGCACATCTAAGACATTAGTACATATACCTCAATATTAACAATTATCAGAAGACGAAATTCAGCAATTAACATAGGAAATAATGGAGGGGGGTAATCGTGTCCCGGAATCAGATTACCCCCCCCTAAAAAACAAGCAAATAAAGTGATATTCGAAATGTTGTTCCATATTTAAGTTAAACACCTTACAACACTAACTAGTTGCCCCACCACCTTAGTCCTTTCTCTAATTATACCCCTCCCACAAGAAAAGCGGCAAAATAGCACTCACAAAGGAAAAATCGACGCTATTAATGCTGGTTTCACTTAAAGCGTATCTACGGCATTAGTACATATACCTCAATACTAACAATTGTCAGAACACGAAATTCAGCAATTAACATAGGAAATAATGGAGGGGGGTAATCGTGTTCCGGGATCAGATTACCCCCCCCCCTAAAAAACAAGCAAATCAAGTGATATTCGAAATGTTGTTCCATATTTAAGTTAAACACCTTACAACACTAACTAGTTGCCCAACCACTTTAGTCCTTTCTCTAATTATACCCCTCCCGCAAGAAAAGCGGCAAAATAGCACTCACAAAGGAAAAATCGACGCTATTAATGCTGGTTTCACTTAAGGCACATCTAAGACATTAGTACATATACCTCAATATTAACAATTGTCAGAACACGAAATTCATCAATTAACATAGGAAATAATGGAGGAGGTAATCGTGTCCCAGAATCAGATTACTCCCCCCTAAAAAAACAAGCAAATAAAGTGATATTCGAAATGTTGTTCCATATTTAAGTTAAACACCTTACAACACTAACTAGTTGCCCCACCACTTTAGTCCTTTCTCTAATTATACCCCTCCCACAAGAAAAGCGGCAAAATAGCACTCACAAAGGAAAAATCAACGCTATTAATGCTGGTTTCACTTAAAGCGTATCTACGGCATTAGTACATATACCTCAATACTAACAATTGTCAGAACACGAAATTCAGCAATTAACATAGGAAATAATGGAGGGGGGTAATCGTGTCCCGGGATCAGATTACCCCCCTAAAAACAAACAAATCAAGTGATATTCGAAATGTTGTTCCATACTTAAGTTAACCACCTTACAACACTAACTTGTTGCCCCACCAATTTAGTCCTTTCTCTAATTATACCCCTCCCACAAGAAAAGCGGCAAAATAGCACTCACAAAGGAAAAATCGACGCTATTAATGCTGGTTTCACTTAAAGCACATCTAAGACATTAGTACATATACCTCAATACTAACAATTGTCAGAACACGAAATTCAGCAATTAACATAGGAAATAATGGAGGGGGGTAATCGTGTCCCGGGATCAGATTACCCCCCTAAAAAACAAGCAAATCAAGTGATATTCGAAATGTTGTTCCAGATTTACGTTAAACACCTTACAACACTAATTAGTTGCCCCACCACTTTAGTCCTTTCTCTAATTATACCCCTCCCACAAGAAAAGCGGCAAAATAGCACTCACAAAGGAAAAATCGATGCTATTAATGCTGGTTTCACTTAAAGCATATCTAAGACACTAGTACATACACGTCTATACTAACAATTGTCAGAACACGAAATTCCGCAATTAACATAGGAAATAATGGAGGGGGTAATCGTGTCCCGGGATCAGATTACCCCCATATAAAAAAACAAGCAAATCAAGTGATATTCGAAATGTTGTTCTATATTAAGTTAAACATCTTACAACACTAATTAGTTGCCCCACCACTTTAGTCCTTTCTCTAATTATACCCCTCCCACAAGAAAAAGCGGCAAAATACCACTCACAAAGGAAAAATCAACGCTATTAATGCTGGTTTCACTTAAAGCGTATCTATGGTATTAGTACATATACCTCTATACTAAGAATTATCAGAAGACGAAATTCAGCAATTAACATAGGAAATAATGGAGGGGGGTAATCGTGTTCCGGGATCAGATTACTCCATATAAAAATAGAAGCAAATCAAGTGATATTCGAAATGTTGTTCTATATTAAGTTAAACATCTTACAACACTAATTAGTTGCTCAACCACTTTAGTCCTTTCTCTAATTATACCCCCTACAAGAAAAAGCGGCAAAATAGCACTCACAAAGGAAAATTCAACGCTATTAATGCTGGTTTCACTTAAATCATGTCTCCGGCATTGGTACTCATATCTGTATATTAACAACTGTCTTAATACCGTGGTTAAAAAGAAAAAAGTTTTTTTGTAAAAAAAAGAACGTTTTTTATGTTTGCTTGTACTTTGTTTTAAACAAAAATCATGCTTAAAATGTTTATTTTGTTTAAAACAATAATCTAAATAGGCATATATATTACATCTTTACACGCTGACAGGTAGGGATGGGCACGAGCGAGTTCAAGCGAGTTTTCTTTGAAACTCGACAAGACTCGTAACAGATATCTTTTAACTCGACTCGAGAACTCGGCTCGAAAAAATTTGTGTGTAGTTTCAAGTACTCTTTTCAATTATCCTACATAGAAAATATAATTACCAAGTTACTACTAATGCTACAAATTATTATTATTATTGTTATCATAAGAACACCGTGCATAAACATGAAAAATAGGCGGTTTGTATCTGAATACTAAAAACAAATTGAATGCCGACCTCTGTAACAGTGTTTCTTTCAGAAAAACGTTCCGGGGGTACACTTAGTATTCAGAGGGACACATTATTTTTACACGGTACAATTCTATTTATTATTATAATACAGACGTATTATTTCGGTTTCCTCCAAGGGGGGGGGGGGGCAAGCTCAGAACGCCACGAAGTAGTGCTCCCGCAAAACTGGAAGAAGCACTGCTCAGTTTATTTAGTATTATTGTATAACATTTAAACCGCCTACTTTCCTAAATTATCATATGAAAACAACCATCATTTTTTATAAGCAGAGCAAAATATGAAATTTCAATTTTTAAACCATGCCGCACACAATAATAAGAACAATAGTTCTAATGTCTCATGGTGTGTTGAATCGAAATGGTGTGTTTTAATATTTCATATTTGATAATATTTTCATATTTAGTAAAAATCTTCATATTTTGTATGCTGTTTGCCTAAACTTATCTCCAGCTTCGTTGAGCTCAGTGACGACTCACCTTAAAGGATAAGAGAACTTGTCACATGTACTGTGCGTCTAAGATTTTGAATGTGGCCTAAAGAAAGAACTAAAATTAACAGAGAAAAACAGATAGTTCAAGCGAGTGTAGTAAGGTTCTACCATTCGACTCAACTGGTATATGTGTATGGCGTAGGAGACCCAGGTTCGATTTCCGGCGGGAGTTCATGTAGTTTGGATTCCACATTAATCAGTAGGTCCCGTCTCACATAGCCTTGCTGCTGAAAGGGTCGTTAAACTCAAAATCAACTCAACCGGTATATGTGTATGTTTATTTGTCCAACTTTTCCATGTTAATACCAGAACGTAACATCATTTTTTAAAAACTCCCTAATCGCGAAATCTCTACCATAGCTGGAAAACTATAAGTGCTCAATCTTTTTGCATTATACTGGGTTTTGTCACAGATGTTCGCACTGTTCTTAAGGATTACACAAAAACTATAGATAATTCTCTGTATAATAAGAGGAAACTGGAACTGGGCTGTACTATAAGAGGTTTTTCTCCTTTACCGGCAAATCACAAAAGGCGAGCATATTTAGTTACATCAAACCATGAGAATTCAAAAGGGGATGCGAAAATTTGTATTTCCAACCTCCTCACTAATCTTGGAATTGATCAAGTAATGTAAAAACATTACATTTACAATTTCATTGTTCAGGAAACTCTTGTTTATATGTCTGGTTCAAACAACATATACACATATGCAATTCCACAAGACATGTATACATTAAATTCATCGAAAATTGGCAAAGAAATTTTAGTATTAATTTTGAATTTCGAAATGTTTCGAAAACTGTAGAAAAAATGGTGGCGCGACATATAAGCATCAAAGCATCAAAATTTCACAAGGCAATATATATATATATATATATATATATATATATATATATATATATATATATATATATATATATATATATATATATATATATATATATATATATATATATATATATATATATATATATTCTTGCACTGAAAGTTGGACAACTCTAACCCGGAAAAATATTGGCTCATCATCTATCAGTTGTCCAAGTGTCAGTTACTTATGACATTTGCTGCAGGGTAATTAAAATGTTGCCAATATCCTGCATTTGATTTATTACTATACTGTATATATTACCTCGTACATTTTGTCTCAACTCGAAATTCGAGACGTCTCGTTTCGAATTTCGAGTCGAGTCGAGACAGGAATACATTTTGGACTCGAGACAGCGTTTTCTCGAGACGAGTGGAGACAGTCTTAAATCTCGACTCGACTCGACTCATGCACATCCTTACCGAGAAGTGACCCTAGCCAACAGCTCATCCCAACCGAGCCAGTTCGAGCTATCGGCTCAGTTGAGCCAAGTCAATCGCTCAACCCAACCGGACCGGCTCAAATCATCGGTTCAATTGAGCCGAGCCGATGGTTCATCCCAAGTAAGCAGGCTCGAGCTGTTCACTCAGTTGATGAGAGCAGAGGCAGTTGACATCATTACCCGGGTTAGGATTCTGTTTGGGCTCGAAAATTCGACCGTCCAAGTCTCAACCTTGATGGTAAGAACTATAGTACATACTTATATTGATGCTCACGACATTTGAGGCTGTCTTGTTATAAAATCTATTGTCGTCTCGTTATCGAAGCGAGACGAGATGCGAGTAGCGTCCTATGTCGTGAGCAACACTAAAAGTATTCCACATTACTGCTTACATTTCAAATACCTTTCACTTTCCAGTCCAATCATTTAATCAGGCCATGTTTTCAAAACGAGCTAAAACGAGTTGAACGAGTGAGCCATTTATCAAACTCGACTCTACTCGAAACTCGACCTCAAAAGAGTGACTCGGCTCGTAACTCGACTCGAGAAAATTACCTTTGACTCGACTCAAAACTCGAAAGTAATTCGAGTCTAGTTCGAATCGAGTCGAGTTTTAGCTCGACTTGTGCCCATCCCTACTCACAGGTATTGCTTGCCATCTATATTCAACCACTAGATCAAATTTCGGGAACTTCTCTAATCTCGATCCTTTCAAATGTTCAATTCCGGAGAAAGCAACCGGGATTTTCCCGATCTCCGTTCACGGAATATGTAGTTTAGTTTCTTTGTGTTACCTTCTACTGGTCGTCTGCATTCTTCATCTTTCAACGCCCATGACGCAACTTTCTGTGTCAGGGCTTTAAACCAGGCCCGTATCCATATGGGTCTAGGGGAGGTCCCCCTAAATTTGATTGTAATAAGATGTTTATATCTTGGGATCCCGTAAGGTAAAGGACATGAAGAATCTTATTTGAACTGCTTAGAAGTTTATGAAGTGCGAGACCGTAGGCCGAACAAACGTAGAATTTGAGGTTAAATTGGGGGTGCCGGTCCTTGGTACACTCATGTCCAAAATTATTGTCGCATGTCTCTATAAATATGTTGTTGTGGGAATATTATTTTATAAGGAATTCGCCCATTATTTCTTGTAATGTTGGTAGGTGAATAATCGGAAAAGACATGTATGTGGCAAATTGCATGTCAAAAGAATAGTAAATAAGAACAATAAAACGAAAATAAAACTTTCTTGTCCATTTACCAATATTTTGTATTACTCATTCTAATTTTCGTATTTATAATTCTTTTCCTATGAACTTTACCAAAAATATACATTTCCCGATTATAAACATAGTAATAGTATCAAAAGTACCCTGCTAAATCATTATCAAATTGTATTCTTACAAGAAGACAGTTATAGATATGCGACAATCAGTTTCGACATGAATGTACATGAGTTAAAATTTGGTATATTATAGAATTCCGAAAGGTTAGAGACATGAAAGTTGGTATTTCAATGAGGGGCGAAGCGGTAGGTCGAGCAAAATTATAGGCGTCTGGAGGCAAACCCCCTAACCAAATGAAGGGTTTTGTATATATATGACTATTTGTGTCAGCTATAAACAATAATCATTATGAAGACTATCATGTAGTGATTGTAAAAATATTTTTCCATCCATACTTGAAATCCAATATAGCTGCTATATTGCAATCCTCTGCATTGTTGAAATATAAGTGAACGCCACTAGCGCCAACAAGATTTAATTCTGTTACCTTGTTCATGGCAGCTTGCTCATTAGAAATAGGTCCATCAGGTAGGTATCCAGTACTTTTACAGTACTGTTTTCATCCTCCGGAATTGTAAGTCTTTCCCCAGAGTAAATCTGAAACCACCTTTTATTGAAACCGGAGGTTGTAGTGAATTTGAACCACTTTTGGTTTTAGTAGAAAGTTGCGGGTGAAATTGAAATATATTCTTGAGGCGCTTAATTGGTTGGAGAAAACTACTTCTCTCTCTCTATTACCGTTTTTGTTGTATGGCGATCAATGTTAAAACCGGAGATGGTTTGTTTGAACCACTTCCGGCTTGAATACATGGTTCTGATAACAAACGAGTTTTAACATTTGATCCTTTATATTTAGGATAAAATTGGTGATGATCTATCAAGTAGCTCTCGAGATGTGTTCTTGCTATACGTTACAATTTCTATTGTTTTGAGATAAGTATTGGAACCAGAATTGGGGTTAATTTCTACCACTTCCAGTTTTAGTTCAAGATTAACGAATGAGATGAAAGCTATTCCTTGAGACGCTTAATGGACTGGAGAAAAACGCTTCTTTCTTTTACCGTTTCTGCTCTATGTAATTCCATTTTTATTGAAACCGGAAATTATAGGGAATTTCAACCACTTTCGGTTTTAGTAGAAAAATGTGGATGGACCTGAAGTATGTTCTTGAGGCGCTTAATCGATTGCAGAAAACCACATCTCATTATCTATTTACCGTTTTTGTTAAAGGGTGATCAACAGTAAAACTGAAAATGGTATATTTGAAGCACTTCCGATTTGAGTAGATAGTTGAGAAAATAACAAACTAGTCTCATAACTTTTGATCCTTTATATTTTGGCCAAAATTGTTTCTGATCCACGAGTTCTTGAGATTTTTGTCTCCCAGACGGACACACACACATACATACACACACGGACATAGTAAATATATAAATGAGTTACTTTTGTAAACCAAACTCGTTAGAAATAAATTGCATTTCAATTGTGAACTTACTTTCAGTTACCCTAGTAATATTTCATAACTAACTCTAATATACAATATGGAAAAAGTTTTGGGACGGAAAATTTCCTCAAATGAAGTTCTGCACAAATATATTCTTTTATTCTATTTTCCAAATAAATGTTAAACATCTCCACAATATCACCACTTATTTTAAGAAATTGGAGCGAGGACGTTTAGTGTGGTGGTCCGTATACTTTATTAAAAATTTACCTCTTTGACAAAGAAAAGAAACGAACTATCAGATAACTGCACGAATTATTCTTATTGGAGATTCAATTGGTTATGAGCAAAGTTTTAATATTGATCTGTTGAACCTGTTTGACTTATTTTAATAATGTATCTTTCTACAAAAATATACTCTAATACTTGGGAAAATTTCCAGTCATCTCTTGGGGAATCTACTTTAAACTCCCCTTAAAAGAACGTACCTATACATTATTACAAATATCAGTATCTGAAAGAAGTGAGCAGCAATGCAGAATAACACATTATGGTGGATAGTAATCGCCTCAGGGTTCCTTTACTGGCTTTCCTTCAGAGGAATATAATGAGACAAAGGAATAAAGCGTCGGGTAAACTCATTACTGTCTCGAGGTGTTTAACTTAGCAGAGAACAACATTTCGAATATCACTTTATTTGATTACGTTTTGTGTGGCATAATTCGATCCCGGGACCAGGAAACCCAACTTCATTATTTCCTATGTTGATTACCGAATTTACTCTTCCGCATTGTTAGTATACATTTATGAGCACTAATGTTGGAGATATGCGTTAAAAGAACCCTTCACTAATCACATTGATTTTTCCCTTGTGAGTGCTATTATGCCCCTTCTTGTTTGGGGGAGGGTTATAGTAAGAGAAAGGACTAAACCGGTGGACGAACTAATTACTGTTCTGAGGTATTTAACTTTATACGGAACAACGTTTCGAATATCACTTGATTTGCTTGTTTTTTTATATGGGGGTAATCTGATCCAGGGACACGATTACCCCCTTCATTACTTCTTATGTTTATTACTAAATTTAGTATTCCGACAGTTGTTAATATACAGTACCAATGCCAAATGATAGATACAGTCACCAAATGTATCTATTTTTGAACATATATTATTCCACGATTCATTATTACTTAGTGATCTAAGCTTCTTTTTTCATTCCATCAATCACTGAATAAACTATTCTATAATCAACTGTTGTGCCTTGAAGACAAACCATCACAGGATTAAGAACTTTAAATATCTTAGTAGAGATATGCACTGCACCAACAACATCATAATAAGTTGTTTGAGCAAACCTTTACATGTAGCTTTAGTATCGCCATATGGATCTATGTCTATACTCGGATTGTAAAGAATTTGTATCACATCAAAACAGGACAACACAGTTCTTAAAGCATCGTTTTAATTTGCCTATCTAGTAGTATCCACTCTTTTTAATCTCTTTCTTCTGTTAATCTTTTCTTCAGACATCTTCAAGTTGTCTGTAAGTTTGGATTGTCGGAGATGACCAGAAAAGGAAACATATTCTTCATTTCTGCACAAATATCTACGGATTTTCTTAAGAACTAATGCAAAACATGTTGGGGTAACATCAGACATAAAAACTCATGTACCACCTCATATAATAGTAAAACTTATGAGAACTGTATTATTATATTGCGAGAGAACATGTAATTTTCTCTATGTCAAGAGAGATAGCTACACTTATAAACAAAAATAATTATAGATAAAATTTTTTTTTCTCGTCGTTATATAAAAAACCCTATATTTTCCCGAAATGGGGGAAACCGGCTTTAAACTCAGGGAAAAACCTAAAGATATTTTTCCGGTTTTTCGCCCATCACTAGCTCGAATATAGCAAGGTGGAAATAACACTTTCTGATTTTGATGCTTAGGACAGTGATTTGAACATTTTATTTGATAATGCAAATTGAACAAATGGAATCAGTGGTACGTTTCTTGCAATGTATCCCTTGTAATATTCATGATGTAGTGTGTTAGTTTACAAACCTGACAGAGAAGTCGTAGCTTGTTTGCTTACGTTTTACATATTCATTCCATAGGTGCAAAACCCTGACATTGTGCTACTAGAAAAACTGTAACAATTATTGTGTTGGCAACACTGCTTTACTGGTGAGATTCCCTATAGTGTCCAATAAACGTCCCTCACAATGTCTATCTTTTCGCGGAAACAAAATTTGAAAAAACAATCGCCATTCCAAGGATAATCGGGATGGAATTATAAAAGATTAATCCTGAATTCATTGGAATACTGAAGTATTCCCCACTCTTCCCCCTTCTTCCCCACTTTTCTGCACCACCACCAAATTGCTTTTAGAAGCCGACTTTGTACAAACACTACACTGTACTAAGTTGCTATTGATCTGTGATACTTTTTCTACAAAAACAAGTAAAGTAAGTAGGTCATACTTACCGACATAAATAAAAATGGGTAACTAAAACAATTCCAAATATACAGTTTGCAACACTGTACTTAGAAACCTCGTAATAATAGAGAATAAAAATATATGAAGTCTTACACATCTCAAATTCGCATCAGTCAAAATAAATTACTTTTCGTGACAAATAATGACTTCTATGCTGTAGGAATCAGAGACTCCCACTTTCCGTTGCTTATCTACGTAACCCAAAAGTACCTTGGTGTTCCTAGGGTTAATATACAGGTATGTGTACCAATGACGAAGATATGCTTTAAGTGAAACCAGCATTAATAGTGTTGAATTTTCCTTTGTGAGTATTGTTTTGCCGCTTTTTCTTGTGGGAGGGGTACAATAAGAGAAAGAACTAAAGTGGTGGGGCAACTAATTAGTGTTGTAAGGTGTTTAACTTAATATAAAACTAATTTCGAATATCACTTGATTAGCTTGTTTCTTTATATGGAGGTAATCTGATCCCGGAACACGATTACCCCCTTCATTATTTCCTATGTTAATTGCTGAATCTCGTCTTTTGACAATTGTTAGTATTGAGGTATATGTACTAATGCCTAAGATACGCTTTAAGTGAAACCAGCATTAACAGCGTTGATTTTTTCTTTGTGAGTGTTATTTTGCCGCTTTTCTTGTGGGAGGGATATAATAAGAGAAAGGACTAAAGTGGTGGGGCAACTAGTTAGTGTTGTAAGATGTTTAGCTTAATATAGAACAACATTTCGAATATCACTTGATTTGCTTGTTTTTATATGGATGTAATCTGATCCCGGGACACGATTACCCCTCCATTATTTCCTATGTTAATTGTTCAATTTGGTGTTCTGACAATCGTTAGTATAGAGGTATATATTTTAATGTCTTAGATAGGCTTTAAGTGAAACCAGCATTAATAGCGTCGATTTTTCCTTTGTGAGTGCTATTTTGCCGCTTTTTCTTGTGGGAGGGGTATAATAAGAGAAAGGACTAAAGTGGCGGGGTAACTAGTTAGTGTTGTAAGGTGTTTAACTAAATATAGAACAACATTTCGAATATCACTTGATTTGCTTGTTTTTAAGGGGGGTAATCTGATCCCGGGACACGATTATCCCCCTGCATTATTTCCTATGTTAATTGCTGAATTTCGTCTTCTGATAATTTTTAGTATAGAGGTATATGTACTAATGCCATAGGTACGCTTTAAGTGAAACCAGCATTAATAGCGTCGATTTTTCCTTTGTGAGTGCTATTTAGCCGCTTTTCTTGTGGGAGGGGTATAATTAGAGAAAGAACTAAAGTGGTGGGGCAACAAGTTAGTGTTGTAAAGTTTTTAACTAAAATATGGAACAACATTTCGAATATCACTTGATTTGCTTGTTTTTTTAGGGGGGGGTAATCTGATCCCGGGACACGATTACCCCCCTCCATTATTTCCTATGTTAATTGCTGAATTTCGTGTTCTGACAATTGTTAGTATTGAGGTATATGTTTTAATGTCTTAGATACGCTTTAAGTGAAACCAGCATTAATAGCGTCGATTTTTCCTTTGTGAGTGCTATTTTGCCGCTTTTCTTGTGGGAGGGGTATAATTAGAGAAAGGACTAAAGTGGTGGGGCAATTAATTAGTGTTGTAAAGTGTTTAACTTAAATATGGAACAACATTTCGAATATCACTTGATTTGTTTGTTTTTAAGGGGGGTAATCTTATCCCGGGACACGATTACCCCCTCCATTATTTCCTATGTTAATTGATGAATTTCGTGTTCTGACAATTGTTAGTATTGAGGTATATGTATTAATGTCTTAGATACGCTTTAAGTGAAACCAGCATTAATAGCGTCGATTTTTCCTTTGTGAGTGCTATTTTGCCGCTTTTCTTGTGGGAGGGGTATAATTAGAGAAATGACTAAAGTGTTGGGGCAACTAGTTAGTGTTGTAAGGTGTTTAACTTAAATATGGAACAACATTTCGTATATCACTTGATTTGCTTGTTTTTTAGGGGGGTAATCTAATCCCGGGACACGATTACCCCCCTCCATTATTTCCTATGTTAATTTGCTGAATTTCGTGTTCTGACAATTGTTAGTATTGAGGTATATGTACTAATGCCGTAGATACGCTTTAAGTGAAACCAGCATTAATAGCGTCGATTTTTCCTTTGTGAGTGCTATTTTGCCGCATTTCTTGTGGGAAGGGTATAATTAGAGAAAGGACTAAAGTGGTGGGGGCAACTAGTTAGTGTTGTAAGGTGTTTAACTTAAATATGGAACAACATTTCGAATATCACTTGATTTGCTTGTTTTTTTAGGAGGGTAATCTGATCTCGGGACACGATTACGCCCCTGCATTATTTCCTATGTTAATTGATGAATTTCGTGTTCTGACAATTGTTATTATTGAGGTATATGTACTAATGTCTTAGATATGCTTTAAGTGAAACCAGCATTAATAGCGTCGATTTTTCCTTTGTGAGTGCTATTTTGCCGCTTTTCTTGTGGGAGGGGTATAAGTAGAGAAAGGACTAAAGTGGTGGGGCAACTAGTTAGTGTTGTAAGGTGTTTAACTTAAATATGGTACAATATTTCGAGTATTACTTCATTTTCTTGTGTTTTATTTGGGGGGTAATCTGATCCCGGGGGTAATCTGGTCCCGCGTTATAGCCGGGATATCTTTACCCCCTAGTACAGTTTTACCGGGGGTAAACCTGTCCCGGGGGTA